>NC_084642.1:20790083-21111195 GCF_019802595.1 Syngnathoides biaculeatus
TGAATTTTAAATTAAATTGAGTTTTTTAAATTAAGCTTTTGTAAGGATAATTTTGATGTCGTGGATATGTAATTTAATTTCATTACATTAGAATTTACACTTAATTGTTTTGTTAAAAAAGAAAATCATTGAATTTGAGCTAATCTCGGCCTTAATATAATGGCTTACTGAATTGAACATCCGTTGTGCATACAATTAAACTGCGCATGGTTCATTAAATCAGATAGGGATACTTTGATTGATTCGCTGCTACTTGGATAATTGTAGCAGTTATAATAGTGCTATGTCATTCACGGTAAGTCTACGTAATTCCAGCAGTCAGCAAGTATTCTTTAAGAACTTGAGGCTGTCATTGTTATTGCTATCCATTTTCCTGGCAGCTGAAAGTTAGCATGCCACCTCATCCCAAACATAGAAATGGTGTGTGCATGCTTTGCCTGCCCTGTTACGGTGCCACTGCATGTGCAACAATATTGATGCGCACTGAGTGTGTTGCTGGTCACGAAAATGTTGATCAAGGAGAGAATTTTCAAACGGTGTAGCTGTAAATTCAAGAATTTTTTTTCGTTTGTTTTTTTAATGGAACTGTGGTGAAACGATGTTGAAAAAGGAGCTTGAAAGAGTCCTGAGAACTGTCTACGTGCCTATACATTCACAGAGGTTCCCCCAGAAACTTGTACGCCTGATAGCGTACCGGGACGAGCGACGATTTTCATTGACCGGTCAAAAAAAGCATGTTGTTATCACGTTGGTGCAGAGCGCCGGAATGACTTGTATTGTGTGGACCGAAGCAGCCGTGACAGCTCCACTGAGGGAAAAATGGATCAGTCCATAACTGTCCGTCAACAAGATAATTCCACATGTAACCGGAATTTGCCGTTGTGTTGGAGAAACAGCCTTTTTGCGTAATTGTCACTTTAGTCAGGCGCCCATCACTGAAGTCATTTTGCCAAATGACAGCTTTCAAATAGAAATTAAAAAGGAAAAAAAGAAGTCTTTGCCTTTTGTTTGCCTTTGACGACCCATCAGCACACAATCACAGGCGTCACCATGCACTGGAATTGACAGTTGGGGTTTTCATTATTCACTCTGGGCTCAATCAGTTCTTCATTCAGCCAGAGCCATGCTTGATAATGCTGCATGAGAACTAAATTACATGATTAAACAATTTTGTCCGAGTCCCCCATGAAAGTTAGAAAAATCAGTTCCTCTGTTTTAATTGGAAAAAAAATCCTTTCTATTCAATTTGACCCACAGCACATAACAGCACAGCACAGCACAAAAATAAGTTAATTTTAACACTTTACTTTTAAACATTGCCCAATTTACATAATGTCTGATGTCATGGTTTGTACTTGGTTATGTGTTTGCATTTTGGATACATTTAAGGAAAAAAACAAGGCGCAACAAACGAAAATGTTTTTTTCTTTTTTAAAATACATATTCACATATTTTATTTGAGGTATTTTATATCTACAAAATAACACAGGTTTTTGATGTGATAAAACTGTAAAATTAGGTTAAGGACCCCATTACCAAAATGGCAAGTAAAGAGCAGAACGCCCCTCCTGGAAGTCGTCACCTTATCGTGGTTGAGGGGTTTGCTTGTCCCAATGATCCTTGGAGTTCAGTTGTCTTTGGCTTCACACCCCTGGTAGGATCAACAATGGCAAAGGGACCAGAAAAAGCATAGTTCAAAGACCCCTATGATGATAAATATCAATGGATTAAGGTTTCCGTTGCTAGGATGCTGGTCACTGGGGTCCCCCTCTGGAGCCAGACCTGGAGGTGGAGCTCAAAGGCGAATGCCAGATGGCTGTGCCTGCACCCATGGTGTCCCACTGTTGGTGAATCCATCATTCTGCTGGAGGACTTAAGCGGTCAGGTGCGCCATGACAGTGAGACCTGGAAGGGCGTGATTGGGAGGAACAGCCTCCGATCAGAACCCAAGAGGGATTCTGTGATTGGAATTCTGTGCCGTGTCCTTAATAAATACCATATTCAAGCATAAAGGTGTTCGCAAATGCACTTGTGACCATGACACCCAAGGTCAACATTTGATGATCGACTTTGTGGTCGTGTCATCGGACTTGTGGCTGTATGGATACTTGGGTGAAGAGAGGGGTGGAGCTTTCAACTGATCACCACTGGTGGCGAGTTGGCTTCAATGGTGGGGCAAGATACAAGTCCAACCTGACATGCTCAAACATATTGTGAGGGTCTGCTGGGAACATCTGGCAGAACCCCCTGTCAGAAGAAGGTTCAATTCCCACCTCAGTCAGAACTTTGCTTGTTTCAAGGAAGATGGTCCACTCAGATTCGATTTACCCCTCCTCTATTGCTGAGCTGGCCGACCAGAGCTGTGACCAGTTCCTGTCATGGTGGCAATCGCCAAACCTGTTGGTGGACACGAACGGTGAGGGATGCTGTCAAGCTGAAAAGTTAGTCCTTTTGGGCCTTTTTGGCCTGTGGGGCTCCTTAAGCAGCTGCAAGCGGAATGCTGTTTTGGTGGTGCCTGAAGCAAAAACTTGTGTTCCCTCACCCTCACCTATAGTCACATGCTGTGGGTCATACAAGGGGTCAAAATGAGTTTTTTCTGCAGTGTGCCTGAGCTCTCCCTTAGAGATAGGGTCAGATGATTGGTCATCCAGGAGGAGCTCAGAATAGAGCTTCTGCTCTTCCATATTGAGAGGACCCAGATCAGGTGGCTTTTTTATACCTGACGGACCCATCCCCGGTGAGGTGTTCCAAGCGCATCCCACCGGGGGGAGACCCCAAGGACAACCCAGGACATGCTTGAGAGACTACATCACTTGGTTGCCCTTGGTACGCCTTGGGATCCCCACCCCCGGAAGAGCTGGATGAAGTGGCTGGGGAGAGGGAAGTGCGAGTGTCCCTGGTAAAGCTACTGCCCCCATGACCTGACCTTGGATAAGTGGTAAAAAATGGTTGGATGGATGGCTAAATTTATTCAGAAAGTTTGAAGCCTTGGGGGGTAACGGAATAGATGTAACACCATTATGTAATTAGAATACTAAAAGGTAACTGGATTTCTTAACAGTTACCGGGGAAAAAAATTTAACCAGATTAAATCTACATATGTCAAAAATTGGGATTATTTTGCATAATGACAGTTTCAATATGGGGAGCTCCTTCTCTATTCAAAAGTTATGTGAAAAATAAAAAAAATTCTTACATTATGTAGTGAAGCTTTTTTAGACTGCACCATTTATTATTGGACTTTAGGATGCCAAGCACATTCAGAGGGGCTTAATCTGCATCCTCTGGTTGATGAATTAACATTTTTTTTTTCGGGGGAGGGGGTAATGGCTTACTAGGTAAGACCATATTCCATCTTGTTTGTTGATGATGTAACCTGCTCATTAGAATGACAAATTAGAGCGTGAATTGTTAATGAAATGTGTCTGCAGATGTGAATTTTTTATTCTCAGTAATATTCCCCCTGTACGAGTACATTTGCTCTTTTGGTCTATTGATCAATCGACTGATCGGTTTTTCTTTCTGTCTGCCTGTCTGTCTGACCATTTGTCCATCCGTCCATCCAGCCATCCCACCCCAACACCCAGAATTAAAGTATTGGTCCCCTTCGCACATTATTATTCTGTATTTTTGCATAGTTTCCCCACTTTATTGTTTAAGGTCATGAAGTAAATGTAAATATCTGACAGAACCCACATAAATGGTGATTATTTATTAGAGATGAATATTTTCACACTACCAGGCCTGCGTGAAAATTAATTCCCAAAACCTCAAGTCAGCTAAAACATCTCAAGCAGTTGCAAAAAAAAAGTTACAATCCGAAAAAATTCAGGAACAGATGAGAATTAAATTGACATCTATCATTCTGAAAAGGATTACAAAGCCGTTTCTAAAGCTTTAGGACTCTTGTCAACCTGTGAACCATGGTGAGAGCCATTATGGGCTCCTCGATAAGCATGCAGTTGCTTTCATCGTCCTGCTTACTGCTGCACATTCATGTCTCTGAAGTGTCATCTCTTCTTCCGAGTAAATCAAAAATCGCTATATATAGTTATATATAGTTTGCTGCTGAATTTTTTGGGTTTGACCAAAGAATGTCATCCTAAAGATTTAGAAATCTTTGGGAACTTCGTGACTGATTTCTAGGGGTGAAGTTAAGGTTCTTTGGATTTACAGCGATGGATTAACAAATATTTAATATTTTATGACTCTTTTCACTGTAGTGGTACACACACCTAACTTTGGTGCAGGCAACGTGGGTTCAATTCCCACTCAGCGATTGCGTCGTTATGTGCTCTACAACCAGTTCATGGTGTTGTCCGCCTTTCGCCTGAAGATAGCTCGGATAGGCTCCAGCACTCCCAAAACTCTTGTGAAGATAGGTGGCTTAGAACATTGATGAATGCATGGACTTTCACTTTTGAAGTTTACTAATAGTGTGCACTTAATGAATATGATGGATGGTGTGAGAATTTGTGATCATGGTGCACAAAAAGGCACGCTCAGTCAGTGCAGTATTTACTTGCTGTTTATCATACAGATATTTTGAGTGACTTTGACTTCATACAAATATTTAGAGTAATTCTGACTCTACTACTACCTGTACATTAGTGTAGATTCAGGTTCCGAGTTAGTGTGTGTCTTGAGTGGGAACAGAACTACCAGTACTAATATTCTGAGTTTTAAGGCTATATTCTTGTAATACAGTGACGCAACTTTTCCTCCAAAATATCAGTTTCAATGTTTGGTGGTCACGTTTTGCAAATAAGCATGTTCAGTTGTTTTTCATTTGTTTATATTAGTTTTGGGTGGCACGGTTGACATTTGGTAAGAGTATCTGCCTCACAGTTCTGAGGACCGGGGTTCAAATCCCGGCCTCATCTGTGAGGGGTTTACATGTTCTTCCGATGCCTGCATGAGTTTTCGCCAGGCACTCCGATTTCCTTTCCGGTGTAAGAATATACTATTGAAGAGGTGATAGATTTCCGGGGTAAAATTAAGGTTTCTTGCAGTGACCAGAATGGGAAAAGTAAAACGTGTTCCTGCTCCTGTCCGCAGTTCCCCCGGTCATCATTCGCCTGGCCGAGCCCGAGCAGCGCCACGACACCTGCATTGAGTTCACGGTGCGAGGGTACCCGCACCCTAAGCTGCGCTGGTTCCACAAGAACAAGGAAATCCTGCACAACCAATACATCCGTACCGAGATGGACTTTTATCAAGACTACCTGGAGGGCTGCCTGACCTTCCAGAACCCCACACACATCAACAACGGCAACTACACCCTAGAGGCCAGCAACTCACTCGGGACAGTCACCAAGACGGTGTACGGGCACTTCCTTATGGCACCTGGCATCGATGATGAAGGTGGGTAAAGATCCTAGCAATGGGGCATCTAAATTCTATCACTCCATTCATTTTCTGTGCTGCATACTTTGTGTGGGGTGTTTGCTGACTTCGGGTGAAAAGTGTGAAACGCCTTAAAATGATCAGCTGTAAAATCACAGGACATTAGAGATCCACAAATTGAACACTCTCACCTACCGACTCAATGAACCGGTCTTTGTTGTTTCTGAAACAGGGTTAAATAGGGTTAATACTGTACATATGTTAGGTTAATGACGGGCTGCATATTAAAATAGTTTGTAAGCAGCGAAGACACTTCTGTCAGCATTGAACCTGACGTGTTTTAGTAAACATCAAAAATAGGAGGTACATTAAAGACAAGAAATTGTCATCAGCTTATCTTCAGTGAAGAAAAAATCTTGTATGAAAGTTTCATTGACAGCATTAAACAGTATTCAGTGAGTGAACCGAATGGACATTTTGGGGGGAAATATCAAAGTCCCTTTAGTGAATGTAACATTTGGACAAGAAATTGTCTTGGATATTAACTACCTGAATCATACGACAAGATTTTAGCACTAATTTGAGCCCCATTTTGTATCCTGGTCGACTTTCTAGATCAGGCCCAACATATTTTGGTGGGAACAACAAAACTCTTTCCTGTGTTACATAATCCACGAGTAATGATTTTGCACTACGATAGATTTACGACTTGAACTACTCTTGAACGGATCCAATGTACGTTTTTCTTTTAAACATCCCAGACTTAAATTTTTCAATAAACCAAACATGTTTTATTAAATGTTGCAGTTTGAATAGAATATTTCTCCCAATTCAACAAATAGAAAAGTCCCCTTGGCCCAAGTATGGAACCCTGACATGCCCCCCACAACCATCACAGTTTGAAATCCAAATGACTCGTGGAGAAAGTTGCTGGTAGCACTATAGGGTTCAGAATCCCATATTGTTTTATTAAAAGTGTGCCCTCACAAGGTTGTCAGTTGAGGAGTATCTCCCCACTGGCTGGTGAGCTTCAGCAGGGTTCATGCACAGTTCACTTCAGTTGGATTGTTCTGGAGGAGGAGGTTATGTGAACACTCTCAAAGGCTGGCAAATTCCTCCCATGGTCAATATTCCAAGGTTAATATCCTCTTGTCAGTTTATCGCACATAGTGTGACTCTTTGTTTTCTCCTTTGCAGACGTGGTGGAGCTGGGTAAGTATTTGGACTTTCACATTTAAACCTGCTTAGATTTGCATTTTTTTGTTCCAGTAGCGCTTTTGGTTTATTTGTCAGTGTTGCTTTGGTGTAAACACACACACACACACATGGAAACACAACTTCTTTTGTACCGTGGAGAAATTTTGTCATTTTAGGTTGTTCTGAATGGTCATCAATGTTGTTTGGTGGTGTTTGTGTGTAGTCAAGGATTTAGAGGCCATGGTGTGTGTTAATACTTTTCGATGCTTCACTCAACGATGTCGTGTTTGTTTATTGACCCGTTTTCAGCATAAGGAACCAATTTGGATGACTTTAATCGTTTCTCAAAATGGAAAAATTCAACATTTGACCTAATATTAAAAAGTAAGTAAGTTTCTTTCAGCTTGTCCCGTTAGATGTCGCCACAGTGTATCATCTCAGATGAACGCTCATATTTGTTTGGCACAGTTTTTACACTGGATGCCCTTCCTGACGCAACCCTTCTAGGAGAATGGGGGCCCCATTGAGAAACGAACTCATGACCCCTGGTTTACCAAACCAATGCTCTAACCACTGAGCTATGGGGCCACCACCCAATTGGGTCTGGGCGTGTTAGAGACTATCCCGGCTGACTCTGCATGAGACACGGGATACACCCTGAACTGGTCACGACCCAATCTCAGGGGATATAGACACAAACAACCATTCAGACTCACATTCACACCTACGGACACTTTGGAGTTCTCAATTTACCATGCTTGTTTTTGTGATGTGGGAGTACCAGAATACTTAGAGAAACCACACGCAGCTACATGAAGAACATGCAAACTCCAGACAGGCAAGGGTGGATTTGAAAGCAGCTCCTCAGAACTCTGATGTGGATGTACTAGGAGGTCTTTGATGAGAATTCCTCCAATTCCTCAGTGTTTTTTTAATTTTATGGCTGCAACACCTTCTAAAACCTTTGCTAAAACCAATAAGGTTTATTAGGTTGAACTTTAAATCTCTTGTCCTTGTAGTATGTTTAATTAAATCTAGGTTGAACATGATTTGCAAATGATAGTATTGCATTATATATATTTAACACAGATCCCAAGTTCATCGGAAGTGGTTGTGTGCACTTTTTGGAGCATGGTGAAAAATCCATTTAATCCCTTTTGATACTAATAATAGTAAAAATATTAAACACAGACACATTGTTTTAATGTGGCGGGCAAGGTGCGTGTCGCTGCCTGCTGCGTCTGCTGTCAACTTGAACAAAGTGAGCTGCTCTGCTCCCTCACCTTCATGGCAGTGCTCCTCCATTTCCATAGCAGGCCATTCTTCCTCATCAGATGCACATTATTAAGCCGCATTAAACATTGTGGCAGATGAGGCGTTTAGGTAATGACCCTTCTTCTGTTACCTTCAGTTCAACAACGACCAGTCAAAACACGTGATTGGATATTCATGAATTGAATAAATGGATTTTTCGTTTAAGTTACCAGCACTCGGTCTATCCAATATGTGTCATTCATGTGTTTTTCAGAAAATAGATTGCTCTGTTTAAAAAAAAAAAAAAAAATTCTCCTGAAATTACATTTTCACCTTTAAAGTGGTTAAATCCACAGAAAATCATCCCATTTTTTTCATGTTAAAACTAACTACACTAACTAAACACTACACTACTCTAACTGAATTATTTTTTCTCATAAATCTACAATTTTTTTGTCATTTTATAATTTTATCCTACAAAGTCAGAATTTTCTCTTAAAGCTTTTTCATAGTTTTAATAAAGTTCTCATTGTAATTATTGTCTCCTGAAATAATAATGATTTTTACCTGTAAAATAGCCTAAAATGTTTTTTTTGTTTTTTTTTCTGACAATAATACATTTTAATCCCATTGTTTTTTTTCCTCCTCGTAATTTTTTTTCTCGTACAGCTTCCGTTTCGTGATTTTTTTTTTTGTGTGCATGTGTGTGTCATAAATCCAATTTTTTAATACAACTGCGAAGTTTTAATACAGGAGGGTTTAAGTGTTTTACACCCCTTTTCTCTCATGAAAGAAAATTTTTGTTCCCATAATAATACAATTTATTCGCGCATACAATTTTTATTTTTATTCTCTGGTAAATTTATGGCTTTTCACCTCTTAAAATGTATTCTCCAGAAATTATTTTTTTACAATCAGTACTGTTTTCATTTTTGAAATTCTAAATTATGCAAACCATGTTTTTTTTGGTCCATTTTTATATCATTTCTTGTTGTTACCATTTTAGTCTAAAAGAATTTAGTTCACCCCCTGTTAACATGTGACTTTTTTTGTCAAAAAACATTATTGCCAATATTAATTTCTATTTTTCATTCAGTATTTTTTTTTCTTATAAACCTTTTATTCTCGGGAATATATTACATTCTCTGTGAAAAAACCCCACCCCCCATGTCACAAATGTATTAAATTCTTAGTTTTCCCTCTTATAAACCAATGATTTTGTCCTATTCTAAGAAAGAAAGAAAGATTCTAGTCAAGGTGTCTAAGGACAGAAGCAGAAATGACAGGTTGTTGAAGAAAATGAGAAAATGGTAACGTGTATTCCAACCAACGGCAGCCTGTGTAGCGTGTACCATTCATCTAAGCCCAAATGAGTGTGTGACATGCTGGCTTCACGTCCTCAAGTTTCCTTGTCGTAGCGCTTTGCTTAATTCCGCCTGTGTCATGGTGTCACACACTGCTGCTGTTTGAGCTCTTCCTGCTGCTTTGGGACGACACCAGCAGGGCCTGTTTGTCCGTCAGAACTGGCAAAAGTGCACAATAGAAAAGAAACAAGTAGAAATGAGCCACATGTCAAAAGAGAGTTGTTGGTGTCATATTCATCATATTCAAACATGAATCAATTCTATGGCTCCTCATGACATTTGTCCATAGGATTACCGACACCAACTTCAATAAGAAATACTGTACTGACAATGCTACGACTGCCACTTCTCTGTTACCATCACTATGACAACTACGACTACTAAAACTACATTTACCAGTAGAACAAGTACAATGACTTTGGTAGGCTATTTTTGGCATACAATTACATGTTACTCGTAAGGCAGTCATTGACATCTGTGGTACTAGTCCTACAAATGACAAGTCAAGGTCAAGCTCTTTGGTTATGTGAACAGCACACAGATATCAACGTGTTCAGTGTTTTGTCTGACTTGTAACCAGTACATGTCCTATTTCTCCAAACCATTGGCAGTGTGCAGATATGTTACACGGTATCAGAAAAAAAAAACATTACTAGTGTGTTGAATTGTCTTACTAGTGAGAAGAATGAACGTACAAGTACATGGACCTTATGACAATTGAAAATTATCGAAGATGCTTCAGCAGCTTTTTACTCTTGCTACTGATACTACTGTTACTTTTACTGTTAAGTATTAACTTTTACTAGTTAAGTACAAAGTACTAGAACTGCTACTAATGTTCCTACTGCTATTATTCTACAATTAGTAGGTTTGCTATGACCACCAGTATTACTATGTTTTAATACTATTACCACTACTTTAGTACTACTACCAGTCCCACTAATAATATTACTGTGTCTACTATGACAAGTTCATTCTTACGCTGAACTTGTTAGTAGAGAGAAGATAAAAGGGTGTAAAAGAAATGAAGGAAGCAAAGTTAGATGTGCATAACTAGTGCAGATGTGATAAAAACCGTGCGGTGTCCTTTTGTTGTATAAATGCAAAACAAAAAATCTGATTTTGCAGCGCTTCTTTCTGCTTGTATTTGTCTTTTTTGTGCTGTTTTTTTTTCTGTAGCTCCCTGCATGCTGCCATCTATTCTCACCTCAAACTCCATTCTCACTACTTCTTCTTATGTTTATATTTTGCAGTTCCTTCTGCGCCAACAGACTCAGATTCTGGCCGCCCAGACGAAGACACATTCGGGGTGAGTTTTGGTTTCCCCACCCCCACAAGCGATTTTTGTAAATTGTGCTGAGAAGTCACCAGAGGTGGCAACTAATGCGCTAAAAAAGATTTTTTATTATGACAGATAGTTTTATTCCTGCATATTTTTTACTTGTACCCGAGTATTCATATTCAGAAGAAATGGTTCTTTTACTCTGGCACAATGACCTAATGCTGTTAGCAACTTATATTTATCAACTATTGCTTATTTATCAACTATTTTCATGTGTAACCTAGAGTGAAAAAAATAAGTATTTGAACACCTTGCTATATTGCAATTTCTCCCACTTAGAAATCATGGAGGGGTCTGAAATTTTCATCGTAGGTGGATGTCCACTGTGAGAGAGATAATCAAAAAAGAAAAATCCAGAAATCACAATGTATGATTTTTTTAACGATTTATTTGTGTGATACAGCTGCAAATACGTATTTGAACACCTGTCTATCAGCTAGAATTGTGATCCTCAAAGGCCTGTTATTCCGCCTTTAAATGTCCACCTCCACTCCATGAATTGTCCTGAATCAGATGCACCCATGTGAGGTCGTTAGCTGCATAAAGACACCTGTCCACCCCATACAATTAGTAAGACTCAAACTTGTTACATGGCCAAGACCAAAGAGCTGTCCAAAGACACCAGAGACAAAACTCCACACGGCTGGAAAGGGCTACGAAGCAAATGCCAAGCAGCTTGGTCAAAAAAGGTCCACTGTTGGAGCAATCATAAGAAAATGGAAGAGCCTAAACATGACGGTCTATCTCAATCGGAGTGAAGCCCCATGCAAGATATCACCTTGTGCGGTGTCAGTGATCCTTAGAAAGGTGATGAATCAGCCCAGGACTAAACGACACGACTTGGTCAATGACCTGAAAAGAGCTGGGACCACCGTTTCCAAGGTGACTGTTGGTAATACACTAAGATGATTTGAAATCATGCATGGCACGGAAGGTTCCCCACCTTAAACCAGTACATGTCAAGGCCCGTCTTAAGTTGGCCAATGACCATTTAGGTAATACAGCGGAGTCATGGAGTCAAGTTTTGTGATCAGATGAGACCAAAATGGAAATTTTTGGTGATAATTCCACTAACCATGTTTGGAAGAGGACGAATGAGGAGTTCCATCCCAAGAATGCCATCCCAACTGTCACGGATGGGGGTGGTAGCATCATCCTTTGGGGGTGTTTTTCTGCTCATGGGACAGGATGACTGCACTGTATTAAGGAGAGATGACCGCGGCCGGGTATTGTGAGAATTTGGGGAACAACCACTTTCCCTCACTGAGAGCACTGAAGATGGGTCATGGCTGGGTCTTTCAACATGACAATGACCTGAAGCACACAGCCAGGAAAACGAAGGAGTGGCTTAGCAAGTCACCAGACCTAAATCCAATAGAAAATCTTTGCAGGGAGCTGAAACTCTGTGTTTCTGAGCAACAGCCCAGAAACCTGTCTGATCTAGAGAAAATCTATGTGGAGGAGTGGGCCAAAATCCCTCCTGCAGTGGGTGCAAACCTGGTGAACAACTATAGGAAACATTTGACCTCTGTAATTGCAAACAAAGGCTACTGTACCAAATAGTAACATTGGTTTTCTCAGGTGTTCAAATACTTATTTGCAGCTGTATCACACAAATAAATAGTTAAAAAATCATGCATTGTGATTTCTGGAATTTCTTTTTAGATTACCTCTCTCACAGTGGACATGCACTTACGATAAAATTTTCAGACCCCTCTATGATTTCTAAGTGGGAGAACTTGCAATATAGCAGGGTGTTCAAATACTTTTCTTCACTGTATCTGTTCAGACTATGACTTCAATTTAAGCGCTAGTGACATTTAATTCTAGTTCACGAATGAAGCGATACAAAGAAGTTACAGTCCTCACACAATAGCTTCTGTTGGGCTTCCTCAGTTGAGATATTAACACTAGCTAATCAATCTGCCTACTTGTCGCCCATGTTGGGAAAATTGTGTTACCACTGAAAGCAACGGTACATGACTCGTATTTACATTTGGACAAAGAAAAACAACACTTTTCATGTCTTGCAGTATGTCTGGCACTGTCTGCCCAAACGTGGATATTTCAGCCCATTTCTAGCTTGATAAAAAACCTTGCGTTAAATTGCAGATGATTTTTTCTGTTTTTGGGCAGTGCATATTATCCCACATTAGCCCTATTCTATTACAAGTATCTGCAAAACATGCCTCTCTTATGCTGCTTGCCAATCTCGCTGTAACTGTACACACACAGAGCAATGTCAGAATTTACACATCCATCCATTTTGATTTTATTGATGTTCATGCTGTGATTTAAAAATCATAATCACCATTTATTCAAGGTGTGTCGTTTTTTTCACTGTCTACTTTTTAACTCTTATTCATAAATTTTTTTGGGAGGATGGCTTTTTTATAATCACTTGAGTCATGTCAGGTAACCGTAGCCTCTCTTGAGTACACTATATGGCTACTTTAACCAAAGCTGCAAGTCACACAATATTTACTTCTTTGGAAAAATGTTACATGCTGAACGATTGCTTATAATTGTTATTGTATGTACTGGACTCGTTTGTGAAAGGCGGCCATTCGTCCCAGCAGAGTCTGATTCGCCGCAGCGATTAACAGCAATTTTCAATCAACAAAGTGGTAAAAAGAACAAGTGGCATTAATAATATACCGTTCTTCAGCGTTTTACATTTTCTTTTGGGTGTGTTTTTACTTCCCTCCACATCTGCAGTTGTCACTATTACCTTCTTTAGTTGGTTCCACTGAGTTCATTTGACTGTGAAACATCACCCGTCACATGGACAACCGAGGCGCTGTAGCTGTGTTTTTTTTACAATATTTTTGATTTGTTGATTTTGTATGCTGTTCATCTCCGACCTGACGATTTTGAACATCAACCGAATATACAGAACTGTACTATATTGACAATAATGTAACATGAATGCATCTGCCTCCCTTTGGTGCAGGTCTCTATCGCGGTAGGCCTGGCGGGATTCGCTTGCGTCCTTCTCCTCGTCCTTTTTGTGCTCATCAACAAATACGGACGACGCTCCAAGTTCGGCATGAAAGGTTAGTCATGCATTCACAATTAGCATGTTTTGAGCGGTGAGTCCTGTCTCATGCAAATGACACCCCTACCCCCACTTATACACACTACTGTGGCATGTTCCAATGTGAAAATCTTTATTCTGATGATAAAGCTACTCTTGAGCACCCGTAAAGACAGTAAAACAATAGATTGTGTTTTCTTGGGTGAAGGCAGCACTTCAACACCAAGCTGTCCACTTACACTGACCTGTGTATGTGGCAGATGCAGTGACCCAACAGAAGTACCCCATACTTGATATTGACAACCTCATTGGATATTCGAGTAACATTCCAAACCGATCTGTGCATCCATTCAACACTGCAGGTTTGTTTGCCACTTGGCTTTGTCAGAATCAGAATCATCTTGATGGGCCAAATGACATAAAGATAAAATGAAATTGTCTCTGGTAGTTGGAGCCATTATAATACTCCAGCAAACATGCCTGTATCACAACATGTACATTTAGGACAAACACGCCTGCTCAGTGATGGTGTTTTTATGTCTGTGACTGACTGGTGACCAGTTAGGGTGCAGTTCATCTTTCGGCCGGAGTTAGCTGGGATAGGCTCCAGGGCTCCTGCAACCCTTTTGAGAATAAGTGGCTTGGGAAATGGAATGCAAAAAAACATACAGTAAGTACATAGTTATTAACAATATAAGGTACCCATTAGTGCGGTAATACCGATACAACTATTGTTCAAGTCATGCAGAGAGTAATGATACTGTTTCTACCTAAAGGTTGACGACTCTTCTCCTGAGCTAATTATCATTTCATTAGTTCCACCAGTTGGTTGGTTGATTTTTCTGATTTTTCTGTTTTTAAGTACAAGCTGGTAAACTAGCATTGAATGCTATGCTACAATCATTGTGAAAGCTGGAGCTCTTGCATCACAATCAGTGTACCAATCAGTGTTAACTATCTCAAAAGTCCTCGATTGCTAGTTACTGTAGTATTCAGCAAGCCAAAAAAAGGCAACATTTCTGCTTGAAATAGCAGCAGCTACGGTCATTTGTTATGAAGAAAGCAAGCATCAAAGGGCTTGCTGCCATCAATTTTTGGATGAATTATCTAGTTAGAAATGAATAGTGCCACATTATTAGGATACCCACGTAGTTCCCAGGCAGGACATGCCCTGCTGCATTATGACTGACTCCAGGACATGTGCTGCTGCACTATGATTGGCTGTTGTATCCCTGTAGAACACACCTTGCTGCTTCCAGATGGGAAAAGGAGTATGTGACTTAAATGTGGCGTCAATGTCTTCCACTGACCCTAACCCATTCTAATACTAATATTAATCCTTCATAGAAGGCCTTAAAACCCAACCCTTGACCTAACCTACATATAACAAACGTCTTTGTTTTATTTGGTATATTGTGATGTGCCCTGCAACTGATTAGAAATCAGTTCAGGGAGTAGTATGCCTTTTACCCAAAGTTAGCTGGGATAGGCTCAAGCACTCCCGTAACCCTTGTGAGCCTTGGAAAATGGTGGCTCAGCTGGTAAAGTGTTGGCCTCACAGTTCTGAGGTCCTGGGTTCAATCCCGGACCCGCCTGTGTGGAGTTTGCATGTTCTCTCCCAGCCTGCGTGGGTTTCCTCTGGGTACTCCGGTTTCCTCCCATATCCCAAAAACATGCAACATTAATTGGACATTCTAAATTGCCTCTAGGTGTGATTTTGAGTGTGACTGTTGTCTGTCTCCAAGTGCTCTGCGATTGGCTGGCAACCAATTCAGGGTGTACTCCACCTCCTGCCCGTTGACAGCTGGGATAGGCTCCAGCACTCCCCATGACCCTTATGAGGATAAGCGGCAAAGAAAATGGATGGGTGGATGGATGGATGGTCATTTCGTTAAATCTTACAGTACTTGCTAGCTAGCTGCTTTGCTGATGACTATGACACAGGCTTTTAGCACAGCTAGTCTGGGGACTCTGCTTGTATTTACGTTTCACTAGATGTGCTAGCTACCGCAAACAATAGCCACCATCATCATTACTGTCCGTGAGGGTTGCTTCCTAGCTGTTATTCTAATAAGCGTGGCAGCCTTGGACTTACAACATCAGCTGTTATAAGAAGTTTAAATGGGTGTGTTCGCTCACTAGCTTGCTTTCTAGACGACCTGCTAAAATTGCTAATTTGCATATTCCTTCTTGAAACTGTTTTAACAACATGCAATACATCCATGCAAAAAATGTCACCTCCGGGCAAAGTGGTTCCTTTCAGTACGCATTCATGTGTCGTGAAGTAGCATTAGCCATGTGCTACCCATAATGAACTACTTTGCGGAATTAGTTCATTACTTACCTTGCTAAGAAACTCTGGGGCTGTAATTATTTAGGAGGTGGCAATTATCACATTGGCCCAGAACTGGCTCCAATCAAGGATGAGTCCTGAAGGCTAATGAGGCGTCACAGCAGAGGAGCTGGCGTGCTAAGGCATGCGTAGCATGCTACTGGGTGGACAGGAAATGAATTAAAATGTTAAGGAAGAATTATGAGAAAGACTAAAACATTTCTTAATCACTACATGACAGTAATTTGTTTCCTTATTCCTTCTTCTAGCTACTAGCAACATCTGCATTAACGTCTGACGAGCTACCTCGTAAACTGTTGTGGCAAGCTACATCATCAAAATGTGAAAGAGGTGGTGAGCTGAAGGGTCAAGTGGGCAAACTAGGCTTGAAACAAAGATATGGTGTCGTAAAAGGCACTAGCTTCCTAAATATTCAGTGTTGCATGAAAAGTAAACCGTGTAAAACCCATAGTTGATAACTTCCCTTTGTTCAACGTGTCACACACAAATGCCTCTACTCTCGAAATGTAACTGAAAAAAAAGTTGACAGCACATCTAGAAATGTAGGGCTGAAGTGTCACACGCTACGCAGGCTTCTGGAACTTGTTTTCATAAGTGCTCGACCATCGGCAACTAGTTTTGCTCACGTTTGCAATTTAAATTTCAGCGGAACGGTGCACAATGTCATAGATGTAATAGCTGATCAAAGATACCTTGTTGGATGTTGCAAATGAACTTTCACAACAAAAACATACATTTATTATTATATATTATTATCATTATTATTATTATTTAACCAATTGAGAGAATTATTGGCATTATGTTATGGATCATTTTCCAACTAAAATGTCTCCCCTTGTTTCATTTTCATTATCCTCATAGATGGTAGCAAATGTTTGCCAAAAAGGTCTTGGCACATTTCCCTATTTTTTTTTTTCATTCAATAATGCCAGCATATCAAATATCCAAACTCATGCCTTTATTTCCCCAGCCCTTTCCTCTCTTTGTATTGCGATACTATACCTGCACATTCACACCTATGACACTTAAGAGTCTTCACTTAACCATCCATGCATGCTTTTTGGATGTAGGATGAAACCGGAGTACACAGAGAAACCCCACGCAGGTACGAGGAGGACATGCAAACTCCACACATGCGAGGCCGGATTTTTAACCCGGGTCCTCAGAACTATGATGCATATGTGCTAACCAATCGTTTTTGGAGACAAAAATGTAGTTCAATTATAAGATTTCGGCTAACATGAAAAATGATTACTGATTCATTCTAAATCAGAGTGAGCAAATGAATCATATTTTTACATCATTATGTGCATAGTTTTGGAAATAAAAAATATCTGTAAGTCATAAGCAGTACAAAATGGCAGGTGTTGAGTGCCACATTTTGCTACATTCTGGGTAATTCTGCCGGCCCAGCTTCACAATGGCCGCTGGCAGCTGTGGGATGTTAACATTCGGAGCAGATGATACCGCCGCTATTTTTGGCCTGTTTTCACTACAGAGTTTAAATTATGGAGGCAAAAAAAGGCTGTGGCAGCGTGTCGAGAGGAAGTCAATGACTGAAGAGGACTGCTCACTTCCAAGCTAACTCACTGAAACCAAATCTTTGTTCTCTTTTCCCCCATATTTCTGCTTTTTGTCCATGTTCCAGTTTGTCTTTCAGACAGATACTATGCTACAGAGTGCTGTGGGGCTGTGTAATCGACTCCAATACCACTGCCAACTTATATATTCTTATTTTTCTGTTGTGAATATATTTATATATATTTGTACATTGTGTTCATTTAATCGAATGAAGCCATCTTTGTATACAAGGAATACGTAGGCTGACATACATTGACAAATACAGAGACACACACTCATACACATGCATAAGGCATACATGGTCGCACTTACACGGATGATAGCCTTCAGCTAACCTCTGTGATCCAGACGTGTGTGTCAGGACGGCTTACCCTCCTCTCCACTACATTACCTGAACCAAGCCCAGGGATGATCAACTCGCACGCGTATATACACACACTCACACGCACACATGCACACACTCACACACATTTAATGCATCACTGCCTCTCTTGGCCCCGGCTGGCCAGCGTGAGCTCTGCTGCCGGGCAATGAGACCTGAACTGACATGCGTATACAGTTCCTCTAGTGACTATCTTGGAACAATTATAATCATTCACTCATCGAATGCATGCAATTATCCAGCTTAGTCACCTTTTAAATTTTAAAAATTGTTTGTGCAGCCTCCTGCTTGACAAATCATGAGCCCACATTTAGATGTGCTGCTTTGTCCAGTAGTTTCTCCATCCATCCAACCATTATCTACTGCTTTTCCGGGTCGGGTCGCGGGTGAAGTAGCTTCAGCAGGGATACCCAGACTTCCCAATCCCCAGCCACTTCTTCCAGCTCTTCCGGAAGGATCCCGAGGCGTTCCCAAGCCAGCCGAGAGACATAGTCTCTCCAGCGTGTCCTGGGTCATCCTCGGGGTCTCTTTCCGGTGGGACATGCCCGGAACACCTCACTGGGGAGGCGTCCAGGAGGCATCCGAATCAGATGCCCCAGCCATCTCATCTGGCTCCTCTCAATTCCCTCTCCCGCTCAATTCTTCCCTCACTCGTGATTAAGACCTCAAGATACTTGAACTCCTCCGCTTGGGGAAAGATCTCATCCCCAACATGCAGAGGGCACGCCACCCTTTTCCAACTGAGGACCATAGTCTCAGATTTGGAGGTGCTGATTCTACGCCTAGAAATTTTGTCCAAAAAAGTTATGAACAAAATCAGTGACAAAGGCCAGCCTTGGCGGAGTCCAACTCTTACCTGAAACGAGTCCGACTTATTGCCGGCAATGCGGACCAAAATCTGACAGCGGTCATACAGGGACCGAACAGCTCGCATCAGGGGATTCGGTACCCCATACTCCCGATGAACCCCCCACAGGACTCCCCGAGAGACACAGCCGAATGCCTTCTCCAAGTCCACAAAACACATGTAGACTGGTTAGGCAAACTCTCATGTACCCTCGAGGATACTGCTGAGGGTGTAGAGCTGGTCCGCTGTTCCACGACCAGGACGAAAACCACATTGCTCATCCTGAATCCGAGACTCGACTTCTCGACGGACCCTCCTCTCCAGTACCCCTGAGTATACCTTACCAGGGAGGCTGAAGAGTGTGATCCCTCTATAGTTGGAGCACACCCTCCGGTCACCCTTCTTGAAAAGGGGGACCACCACCCTAGTCTGCCAATTCAGAGGCGCTGTCACTGATGTCCATGAGATGTTGCAGAGGCGTGTCAACCAGGACAGCCCCACAACATCCAGAGCCTTTAGGAACTCTGGGCGAATCTCATCCACTGTCGGGGCCCTGCAACCAAGGAGCTTTTTAACCACCTCGGTGACCTCAACCCCAGAGATAGAAGATTCCACCTCAGAGCACCTAGACTCAGGTTCCTTGTGGGAAGGCATATTGGTGGAATTGAGGAGGTCTTCAAAGTATTCTCCCCACAGACTCACAACATCCCGAGTTGAGGTCAGCAGTGCCCCATCCCCACTTTACACAGTGTTGACGATATACTGCTTCCCCCTCCTGAAACGCCAGACGGTGGCCCAGCATTTCCTCGAATCCATCCTGAAGTCGTTCTCCATGGCCTCACCGAACTCCTCCCATGCCCGGCTTTTTGCCTCAGCGACCACCGAAGCCACATTCCACTTGGCCAGCCAATACCTATTAGGTGCCTCGGGAGTCCCACAGGCCAGAAATGCCCGATAGGACTCCTTCTTCAGCTTGACAGCATCCCTTTGGTGTCGACCAACGTGTTTGTGGGTTGCTGCCACGACAGGCACCGACCATCTTTCGGCCACAACTCCGGTCAGCCACCTCAGCAATGGAGGCGTGGAACATCGTCCACTCGGATTCAATGTCCCCCGCCGCCTCTGTGACGTGAGCAAAGTTCTTTCAGAGGTGGTAGTTCTGATAGGGGAATCTGCCAGGCGTTCCCCGCAGACCCTCACAATACGTTTGGGCCTGCCATGTCGGACTGGCATCTTCCCCCACCATCAGAGTCAACTCACCACCAGGTTGTGATCAGGTGACGCCTCCGCTCCCTCTCGTCACCCGAGTGTCCAAGACATGCGGTCGCAAGTCTGATGACACGACCACTAAGTTGATCATAGAACTGCGACCTCGGGTGTCCTGGTGCCAAGTAGACATGTGAACACCCTTATGTCTGAACATTGTGTTTGTTATGGACAATCCGTGATGAGCACAGAAGTCCATTAACAGAACACCACCACTCTAATCAGGGGGCCGTTCTTCCCAATCACGCACTTCCAGGTCTCACTGTCATTTCCCACATGGCCATTGAATTCCCCCAGCAGAATGATGGAGTTGCCAGAGGGGGCACTTTCCAGCAATCTCTCAAAGGACTCCAAAAAGGGTGGGTACTCTGCACTGCAGCTTGGTGCATAAGTACAAACAACAGTCAGCACCCGTCCCCCTCCATGCAGGTGGAGGGAGGCTACCCTCTCATCCACTGGGGTAAACCCCAACGTACAGGCCCAGAGTTGGGGGGCAATAATTATACCCACACCTGCTCGGCGTCTCTCCCTGTGGGCAACTCCAGAGTGGAAAAGAGTCCAACCCCTCTCAAGAGGAGTGGTGCCAGAGCCCAATTGCTGCGTAGAGGCGAGTCCGACTATATCTAGTCGGAACTTCTCAACCTCACGCACCAACTCGGGCTCCTTCCCTGCCAAAGAGGTGACATTCCATGTCCCTAGAGCTACTTTCTGTAGCAGGGGCATGACAGAAGATCCCCATAGACAAATGACAGGCAGGCGTGGCTCCTTGGAGCAAGCAGGGTGATATACTTCTCAAGTTGATGAAGTACCGGATCACCATAGACAGTGGTAAAAGTTAACAGTTGATCTACTGGTAATGGTCCAGAGAAATTGGACGGTAAATGGGGATTTAGGGAATATCTTCTAGTAATTGCTCAATTGTTTGTAATGACCTATATCGATTGCACCCTGAATATACCGCAAACTCGTAATATAACAAAATGCATTAATGTCACTTCATTTTACAACATTACGCTTACGTATGAATACCTTGCAGATCATTTGAACCATGGATTTGAATGCAGCGTAAGTGCAATGATTCCAGTTTTTAAAAATACCACTCAAAAATTTCCTCTGAGCCAGTGGTTTGGCAGCATATTGTGGCATTTTTGGGTTTTTCAAGAAGAGCACAGAAATATTGTTGATATCCATGAATGTTTTTCAGAGAATATTTGAGATTAAGTTCAGTCCATACAGTATATATATATTTAAGAAATGAAAGTATCTATGTATGACTGAAAATGTAATAAAATAGTCGATATGAAAGAGTTGTATTAGGTATTATTACAGTTTGAGAAGCAATGACATACATGCCAACCTCCTCACATTTCATGTGTGTCATTTTAACACCAAATCATCATCAATCGGTCCATTTTCTATACCTCCTTTTCCTTAATAGGGTTGCATTTAAACTGTTGCCTATATCCCAGTTGACTTTTAGAGTGACAGGAGGTTTATAACCTGTAGTGGATGCTAGTCAATTGCAAAGACCTTTCTGTATAGAGGCAAATACTTTAAGCATTCCTGCTCACATTCATAATGTATGGACGATTTAGAAATGTCAAGGAAGCTGTCTTGCATGTCTGTGGAAAGTGGGAGGAAGCCACAGTAGCCAAAGAAAATCCACACAAACATGGGGAGAGCGTAAACAGCACACTGGAGGAAGGCCATAGCTGAGAGTTGAACCGTTAACTGTAGAACTGCGGGGCAGTCACTGTAACCACTCAATCAGAGTGCTGGAGAAATCATATGTAAGCCACTTATTTAAGGCCAATGTCATAGGATGAGTCTGAAATGATACTGATCATAGTTGGGAGTGTATTTACATTCACATTCCAGTCTAGACAATTCTGGACATTTTTTGTGGGAGGGTGTTCATTACTTGTGAATTGCCCCTCCAAGCTTGGTCTCAAACACCCACAAATAGCACAGTTTTACTGTATGTGATGATGATTTATTGAGACTGTTAAAGTTTCATGAACCTCCTTTGCGTGCCCCACTCCCTTCCCCGGCACGGGCAGGGAGGTCCGGTGGCTATTTTTTGCAGGGGTTTTTTTTGGGTGTCGACCCATCACTGCGAGACATCAGTGGTAGCTCGACTAATAGCTAAGTGGTCACTGTGTCTGTAATGCAAGTCCCCAGTTAAAAGGCGAGTAAAGTGGCAACAACCAATGCACTTTGCGAGCGTCACCCCTTTTAAGATATCGCCATCAATAGTTCAAGCGAGCTCCTCAATGGCTTAATATAGTTGCTTTTAAAAAATGTGCGCCAGTGCAGCGACATATGGAAGTCAGGAAAAAGAAGAAGATTTTCTTTTCAGTCTTCTAGAGCCATTTGGCGGGATCCTCGAGGGAGGCGCTTAAAAGAAAAACATGTTTACTTTGCTATTCAGAGAGACAACATTTAGTCCGATAATGAACACGCATGCACTTGCACGGTAGACCTTTCAACACGCACTTTGTTTGACAAAAAATACTCTATACTATACATGTTTATATTGCATACTATTGTGTTTACGTCTACTGTGTACTGTGTCGGTCTTAATGCATAACTGGTGAGAGGAGCAATCGCATGAATTACAATACACCAACATTGCGCATGTGCCTGCCGAGGGTAAATCTGCCTTGGACTTTTGACTATGAATTATTATTATGTTCTCTTTATTTCCTTCCTGAAATGTGGCAAATGACACATTCACACATTCATCATATGATAGTATTGCTCGTGTGCTTTCGCCTGAACAAGTACAGTGTAACCTTTTTTTGATTGACATTTTTTTTTCAGTTATTTATTTCTGCAGTGTGATATGGCAGTTATCATGAATTACTGCCAAGGAGCAATCATATTATTGAACACTTACCAACGTGTCTGTGCCTGCGTGTGCCTTGAATTTGTGTTTTCTTGTGGTTAATTATATGTAGTGGTCGTTGTCTCATAATATTGTGATAGTTTGTGGAAAAATATATCATAAAAAAATTTGTTATTGTAACAGGGTGAAACATAATACAAACCCTTTCCAAAAAAAAATATTATTCCATTCAAAAGAGGTAAACCTTCGTAGATTATAGATTCAAGGCCCACAATTTCAAGTATTTGTTTATTTCTACATAATTTAGCCTTCCAGCTAATAAAACCCACAAAATCAGAAATTCAAAAACTAAACTCAAAGCACCTGCACAGGCTTCCCTAAGTGTCATTAAATTGCTGCAGTTTGGTTAAATTCTCTCAGTTGGGCTCAATATTGGGAAGGCTACTGACTTGAAAACTGACGAGAAGACCATCAATGATACCCTCCAGTATTTGTCTATTTGTTATTTGGGCCAGATAGTTCCAATCTGTGCAAAAAGAATTAATCGAAGGTCAAGTCCTGGGCTTTGGCCAAAAAATGGCTGATTCAAAACAAAAGGTCTTTTTTTCCAATTTTGGACATGGGTCCTTGCGACCTTTTCTTGCTGTTTCTAGGTTATGATCGTCATGGCCATGAAATTTCATGTCCGTCGGTGAAACTGGTTTTGCGGGGTATTTTGTTTTCAAGTTTTTATGTGTGGTGTGTCTAAAACTCACACATTATAACCAGGATAAAAGTAGTGTAGTGGTCTCCAACAAGCTATCAGAGGTTTTCCTCCCTCTGTTTTGCAGTGCTGCATGCTAATGCGCCTTTTCACAGGTTAACACTTGGGTTAATGAGGTGGGACAAGGCCTCTGTAAAGGAGGTGGGGCTGGGGGGGCACGGCACAGGCAGCCACGTGGGACAATTCGCTGCGGCTGCCGACGCTGTCCCTGAACTTTCATTCATTCAAATGAATTTTCTTTTTAATTGTTTTATCCTTGGTGCGCTGTAACTCCATTAGTGAGCGCGGCGCAGGAGAGATGAGATGCAATAATAATAGCGAGACGAAGCGTGGGTTGAAAAGTGCACGGTGGGACACAGAGGAACAAAGTCGACTAAAAAAAAGAAAAAAATTAGATGAATGAAGCAGATTGGAGTTGATAGGACGTGCGTGTGTCGCAAGCTTTTAAGCAGTAATAAGTCCTCGCACACAACTATCGCATGCTGTCATCTAACTACTGCATAATTGTTCCTGTGGAGAACAAGAACAAGTCATCTGTCTCGAGGATCTGTAAAAGATAAGTGGGGAAAAAGGGAGGATGTGAAGTTCTTAAGAATTGGCCTTACCTGCCGTGCAACTTACTGTACCAACTTGGCTTACCTACTAAAATATCTACATATCTTACTTTACATACTAAACTTACTTATCTACTTACTGCACCATCATACGTACCTCCCCTACCTACTGTAACTATGTAACCTACGACAGTATCTACTGACAAAGGTTACTGAACTGACACATGTACCGTACTGCCCACACCTAGTGTATCAACAGTATTTACCTTACATACTTACACTATCTTCCCATCTTGCTTACACACAGTACCTCCCTTAATTACTTCTTCTGCTTTAATACCCAATCTGCCCACTTGCCTGCTTTCTTACCTACCGTTTTTCCTACCAACCTACCTACCATATATTATCAATCTAGCACACCTACAAAACCATTACATACCTACCAATATACCTACCTACAGAACATACCTACCTTCAATGCCGTATTTGCTACATGATCTAGCAACCTACCTTAATGGTACGTAGTACATGACTACCTACTGAACCAACATACCTCACTACATTATCTACCAAATTTACTCACTGTACCTACCTACAAAAGCTACAGTACCTACAGTATGTAAATTATCTTATCTCCTGCTCTATCTACTGTATCTACCGACCTACCTTATTGACCTTCCAGGCCTACCTAGCAAACCAACATACTTACCGCAAAAGGGTCCAACATAAAGGCTTTTTAATTGGTGACCCTGGCTTTCGACAAAAGGCTTACCCTGAACTGAGACCCTTTCTCCATACAAGCAGGTGCTATTTGCATTTTGTCTTTGAATCATCACAATATCCTGTGTCAGTCAGGTTGTTTTGGTGTTAAAAGTATTTTGGTATGAAACCAATAATGTGCTTTTGGGCCATCTGAAATTTTTCTGTAGTTCAGAAATCAGCTGGATCAGTATCTATACGTAGCTGGTGACCTGACACAGCATTGTACTGGACCGTCAGACGGATGGAAGGACTGACAAAGCGACCGACTTACCTTTTGTCTCTTTCCTGTTTTATACATGTATATTTTCAAAAACACTGTTCAACTAGGATAATTAAAAATCGCACAAAAGCCACGCGGCGATGAAACATTAAGGCCACCAGGATGTTTAGCATGTAAGGACGAGGTCACAGCCACTCATCACGTTTGTCTATATCGAAGTTCATTGAGAAGTAGTATTACTTCTAGAGACTGTTGCCGAAGTTTTTGCTGTGTCACTAGACCACAACAGATGACCTTGAGGGGTCGGCGGTCTTTTAACTGGAATAGGCTTTCGCTCGTTAGATAGTTGTTACTTTTTGACGGCACTGCGGAGGCTTTGCTCGCAGTGGACTCAGTGGACCGGCCATTACTGTTAACTACAATGCTGCCTCTGTGTTTTTGAGACCGCAGACCGAGGCATGATAGCAACAATGGCGGTGTGTTCTACTGCTCTGTTCTCCTCAAAGGCTTTCAAGCTGCTTTTGAGAAATATGGGCAAAGTAAAATGTTACTAAATACAAAAACATAACTTTACACAGTTTTTAAGTATTAAAAAAATGGAGCAAGACTAAAAAACATCCAATTTAATAGAACTACTATAACTTTTAAATCATTGAATACATTGAAAATAATAACTTGAATAAAGAGGCAAATTAAAAGGTCAATCATTTTCTAGATCTAAAGTTAAAAATTAATCATTTGAATAACATGAAACAATTTGAAATTAAAATACATGGATTTTAAAAAAGTGTCATATTTCATCAATGAGGGCAAAGTAAAATTTTGCTTAATGCATTGATATGAAAAATACATGCTTTTAAAATTTTTTTAAAAATTAAAAAGAAAGTATTTTCAAAAAAATATTAAAAGAGAAACACATTGGTAACGTTTTTATAATAAAATACCTTTAAAACAATTTAATTAAAAAAATCACTAAATACATTTTTAAAAATAGCCAAATCCACAAAAAAAATGTCAACACTTAATCTAAAAGTTAGAAAGCATTTACGAGTATCTCTTTGGACCCCAAAGGTTGCAGCCTTTTGCTGTTTTGCTGAGCAACAAATATTCTGTGCCTAAATATACAGTAAATACTCGGTTCTCGAACGTCCCCGTTCTCTAACAAATTGGTTTTCGAATGAAAATTTCAATATTTTTTTGCTTCTGTGTTTGAATGAAAATACAGGACTCAAAAGTCCCAAAAATAACATAACGCGCGCAGCCCGACCAGCTGACCCACGACTCGCTTTGTTATTCGCTATAACGCAGCCTCTGTACACAGACACGTCGCAGTAGTGACTGTTTTTTCTTCCTACTGAGGACTATTAACCCCCAGTCATGGCTCCAAAGAAGGCCAGTGGAAACATTAAGGCTGCTGGTGCTGAAAAAAGGAAAGTTGTGCGTTAAACTACTTTAAGAAAGAATTGATAGCCAGATACGAATCTGGTGTACGCGTTTCTGAGCTATTGAAGGAGTATGGTATGGCGAAATTGACGATAAGCACTATTCTGAAACACAAGGACGCCCTTAAAGTAAGTGATGTTGCTAAAGGAGCAACCGTGTTGAGCAAGCAGGGGGCAGAGATCTTGGAGGAAGTTGAAAAGTTGATTTTAATTTTCATAAACCAACAATAGTTAGCTGGGGAATGTTTCAAAGATTTTAACTCGAGTTACGAGTTAATGTTTTTGTATGTTACTTTTTGTAAAAAAATGTTTTTTTGCTCCCCCCTCCTCATTATTGCTTGTTTAAAGTTATTCTTCACTTCTGTGGAAAAAAAAAATGTTGACAAGGCTGGGGGCTGAGTCACTATAGACATGCCAATGCACTCCCAGCTTAGAAAAAAAATCATATATTTCTTAAATTATTTGATTATATAAAGTATTTAAACAATACATGTATTTGTACTATGCAGTTTATTATTCAGGAAACGCTAAAAATAATGCTTTAAAAGCCTAATTTTTTAGGCTTGGAACGTATCATTTCTTTTTCCATTAATTGTAATGGAAAATATTGATGTGCTTTTCGAACAAATCACTTCTCGAACAACCTTCTGGAACGGATTGTGATCAAGAACCGAGGTTGTATTGTATAAAATATTAACAGAGATACTTAAAGTAAAATTTTGTTATTTTTTTCATCCAGATGACTGAAAGGAGTGATGTGTTATGAAATAGGCTTTGAGTTTGATGGAGTGTCTGCCAAAGCAAAAACTAACATTTGTACAACTAATCATCAGGTGTTAATGGTGGTATTTTCTAAAAAGAAAATATTTATTCTTCTCTGACTGTACCCAATGTGAAACCTACCATAACGATAGATCAAGTAAACCCAGATTTTTTTTTTTTTTTTGTGGTGGGGGGGCATACCAGCATACAAGTAACTGCAAAAAAATGACCCTCGTCATTATCAAAAATCGAGTCATGTTCTTTGTATAAGACACAGGTTATACATGAAGAACTTGAAGGATTGTCTGGGGAGTGGGTTGGTGGTCTCGATTAAAAGTGAGGCGAGCTTGATGGTAACATGGGCCGAGGGGAATACGAGATAGATGGGCAGCACTGGAGCATGCTGTTCAAACTAAACTATTCGGCCGTGTGTATAAATATATATGACTGGATATGAATCTATTTATACATGCCAATTTATTGAGCAGGCATTCACTGGAGAGCAAAGGCTGGGATTTTTTCTGTGTGCGTGTGTGCATGTGTGTATCCGTGTGTCAGAATGAAAGCGTAGGGTGTGGGAGTGAACATGAGGCGCTCCACATTTACTTCTTATGCAACATGAGTTGTTGGCTGCAAAATTCACAGTAAATTGAAAGTGGTTGGAAGGTGGTTTCAAAAACCTCGCCCCTACCCGTTTTATTTTAAAATGATTCTCTTGTTCCATCATTAAAACGCAAAAATCAACGCCGGAAGTGCTGGAGTCGCATTGCCATCGATGAGTGAATTCTGTTAATGAGCACAACGTCACCCAGGCCAAGTGGAGCATCCAAACTGGAGTCAGGCCATTTAATATGTATACATTTGTTTTGTAATAATACCTCCATGTCAACAGGCAAAACATTAGGTACACCTGTATCTTGTAGTTGAAGACAAGTACTTTAACAAACATTTGGTCCTTATGAGGATAATGCTGCTCACTGTCATCTATCTATCTATCTATCTATCTATCTATCTATCTATCTATCTATCTATCTATATCTATCTATCTATCTATCTATCTATCTATCTCTATCTATCTATCTATCTATCTATCTATCTATCTATCTATCTATCTATCTATCTATCTATCTGTCTGTCTGTCTGTCTGTCTGTCTGTCTGTCTGTCTGTCTGTCTGTCTGTCTGTCTGTCTGTGTCTCCACAAATTGAATAAGGAATGATAAAAGCTCTAAATTTACAGTAATACCGTCAATGAAAAATGCACATTGTCTTATAAGGCTGGTATTCGGAAAGCCAGACGAAATCACTTTCACTTTTTTATTATCACTCTTTGCTACCATTATTATCTCTGCCTGGGAAGTCATGGGGCATTGTCACCTATCTTCACCATCATCATTATCACGTTATCAGCCTGCTTGCTTACGCTGAACTTGCTTCAGGCAGATGCACATCTTTCCCGTACGACGAGCCACCAAGATATCAAGCGACTTAAAATTGTCTTTTTTTTTTTCTTTTTTTTTTTACTTAGCGCAAAATAAATCCTCATTGAATTCCTTGCTAGAGAAGTTAGAAGGAGTAAGCTTTTATTTGACCAGGGCTACATCAGCAACCTTTGTTTTTTTTTTTTTTGTTTTTTTTGTTAGTTCGTTAGTTTGTAAGCGTTGAATTACTTTTTGTGGTTTAGGCTAATGAAAATGAAATAAAGTTATTTCCAATAATATCAATCTAGTCTGGAACATTTGGTAAGTACAGGTAACTAATTGCACTTCAATTGCAACTTGAATTTTCATCGCCAAAATGGATAGGCCACCACCCACGTCATGATGTGACGTCAGTGGCAGATGCGGAGACAAAATTTATGAAATAAAAAAAAAAAAAGCTAATTTTTATAACTCGTCACTGTTCGGTGGATTCCCTCTACCTGCCAAATGAAAGAAATGACTGGAGACACTGCATAGCCAGTGTGCACAAGCTCATGATATATACTATGAAGTGGCAGTATGAACTTATATTTTATCTCTCACAGCCGGCCGTGTCTATCAATCACAATCATGGGGTCACAATTTCACTACTCCACTTCAAAAACTCTAATGCCTGTTACATGATCTTGAAAAAAACAAAAGATTTTCACAGGAGAATCAGGCAATCAAGCCAACAAAGTCACAAAACTCTTGTCTATAGGGGTAATTTATTTTTTTATCTGGTCATTAGTCATTTTTAGCATAATCATTTGGGCATTGTGAGTGCTGGAGTTGTAGCCAGACGCATGAAATGACGTGACTTTTGACCACATCTACCGATGTCATCATAGCTGGCTCAAAATCAATAGGGTCTTGCCCCGAAAGACATACAAATCCCTGAAAAATGGAGAAGATTGTTTACAAGGCTGATGTCATTTCAAATCAATGGGGTCCTGCCCCAAAATCTAATCCCTAAAAAAGATTGGGATATGTCTGATATTTCTTTCAAAATCAATACAGTCTTGTAGTGACAAGCACATTATCTTTGAAAACTTAAAGATCGGTTAAACGGCTGTTTGAATAGCAAGATGATCTCACGCTAACAAAAACGTATAATCCCTCAAAACCCCAAGAAAACAGTCTGCATAAGTGATTTTTTTCCCCTCCAAAATCAATAGAGTCCAGCTTGAACAAAGAAATAGACAGTCTAAACGTTCTGTACATGGCTGCCATTCTCCAAAATCAATAGGGTCTTGCCCTAACATCGACATAAAATCCGTGAAAATTTAAAGATGACTCATTAAGTATCTGATATTGTTTTTTTGTATCATAAAGGTTCTCCTCAAACAAATATGCATACTCTCTAAAACACTTGAAGAAGACTGTTTAGAGGAATGCTGTCAGTCATAATCAATAGCATTCTTCTTCCAGCTATGACAGGGTCATGATTACCAATGTGTTCCATGAACTTTTCTTTTAGCAACATTCAATAAACGTCTAGGAACTGACGACACTGATTATTGAAGCTTTGTAGGAGGAATTCTTTCCCTTTCTTGCTTGATGTACAGCTTCAGCTGTTCAACAGTCCGGCGTCGGCGTTGTCATAGTTTATCCTTCATAATGCACTACACATTTTCAATAGAAGACAGGTATGGACTGCAGGCAGGCCAATCTAGTGTCCACACCTTTTTACTATTTGCTGAAATAACCAGGGGTGTCCATGAAAATGTTGTTGCTTGGATGGCAGCATATGTTCTTCCTAAACCTGCATGTACCTTTCACTATTAATGGTGCCATCACAGATGTGTAATTTACCTATTCCATTGGCACTAACACAGCCCCATACCATCAGAGATGCTCGCTTTTGAACTTTCGTTCATAACAGTCTGGATGGTTCTTCTTTGGCCTGGAGGATGACTGCTACGATTTCCAAAAAAAGTTTGAAATGTAGACTCGTCGGACCACATAACATTTTTCAAATTTGCACCAGTCCATCTTTGATGACCCCGGCCCCAGAGAAGCCAGGAGCGTGTTTTTGATGAATGGCTTTTGCTTTGCAACTTGCAATTAAAGTTTTAAGATGCACTTACGGATGTAGTGCCAAACTGTGTTTATTGGCATTGGTTTTCTGACGTGTTCCTGACCCCATGTGGTTATATCCTGTACACATCGATGTCAGTTTTTGGTGCAGTGCTGCCTGTGGGATCAAAGGTCACGGGCATTCAATGTTGGTTTTCGGCCTTGTCTCTAGCATGCAGTGATTTCTCCAGATTCTCTGAACCATTTGATGATAACATGGACCGTAAATGATAAAATCCCTAAATTCCTTGCAATTGTATGTTGAGGAACATTGTCCTTAAACTCTTTGACTATTTTCTCATGCACTTGTTCACAAAAAGGTGAACATGGCCCCAGAGTTTTGAGTTGAGTGTCATAAGAGGTGAACTTAAATTATCTCCCTGACAGCCCCTTATACAGTAGTTGCATACTTATTACATCACACAAACCTTTGTTGTGCAGCACTTTTGTGTGCGTATGTGTTTGTGTGAGTGCGTGTGCTATTCCAAGCCAATCTCTGATCTTTCTGGCAGGTGACATTGAAGGAATATGTCAAGTGCCACTTAATGATGTGTTGTCTATTTTTAGCCTGGTTGTTGTTTCAGATGATTTTGTATAAAGTGATCTCTTTGCTTTGTGTGTGTGTCTCACCGCCCTTGAGATTGTCAACGAGTAATCATCATCAGGCCGTTGCCAGTGTGGTGGGTCACACCTAAATGAGCACAACGATCAGCAGCCTTTGACAAGATGCCGAGATCTTTACTGAGTGCCATCTAGTGGTGGGCAGATCGATCCATACAATTGTCCCTTGTTTATCGCAGGGGATGCATTCTAGAACCCGCCCCCGCCCTCCAGAAAAGACAAAAATATCTAAAGTCGCAACCATATATCCATTTTATTTTATTATTTTAAAGAATCATGCATAATACCAATACGAGACATGCATGTGAGATGCAGTTATTATTTTTGTCCACTTGGGGTCACCATTTTTATGTACTGCACTTTTATGTCTGTAATTTTAACATGTGTGACTTTAAAGGCGGGGCCTGGCCTGTTGTGTGACGTGGGATTCACCCTGGAGCTTTTTCCCAGCCTGTCTGGTCACCAGTCAGTCACAGGGCACCATTCACACTCACATCCAAACTGTCACTAACTGAACACACACACAGTTGCAGCAAAGTCTGGCAAATCTACCACTACATTATCACTGACACGATACTTCATGTGCCCCTGCTCATTTATGTGGGTCACAGATTGGGGATGCTCATCAAACGAGATGCCTAGTGTCCAAAATAAACCGTTTAATACTTAATTAAAATGACTTACCATCAAAAACGGAAACATTTTTCTGCTTTGTTTTCTGCAAGTAATTGAAATAAATACATTATATTGCCTGCCCCCCCAAAAATAAATAAATAATCCAAGTCGTTCATGAATTCGGACGTTCTGGCTCGGGTGGGTCACTGCCCCACTCACCCCCTCGACTCATAGACAAATGCACCGAGTTGCACGTTGGAATGACTCCTTTTGTGCAATCTCTTCACGCATTTCCCAATCATTTGCGGGGCAGAGGAGCAAACTGGTGGCTGGCGATAGACTTGGGAGGCTGTTAGTGAAATGCCAAGGCCATCTGTGCTGCTCTAAGAGGGTGTGAAATGAAGACGGAGCATGTGCCACACGGCGAGGAGAGGTCATTACTGGCTCCTCAAAGGCGGCAGATTATGTCAATTTTACAGGTCACAGTCTCGTGGGTCACCGCATTTTTTATCCTTTCAGTCTCTGTGACACTTGATAATGAGTCTGTGTGTGTGTGTGCGTGTGTGTGTAGGTGTTTGTGAGCCTGGGGTTCAAATGTGCTTTGAGAGGTGCAGCGGCAAGAAGCAGCCACCACCTGACGGCAAGTGGCGATGATTATACAGGAGCAGATGCTGTCAGGGTGTTGTGTCTTAGTCACTTGCCGGCAAAATTTTAAGAAACAGCGATGAGGATGATAGTTTAGACAGATTCATTGCTTTTGTAGAATAAAACCAGCGACCCAGCCAGCTGTTGTGGCCTCTTTGCGTAAATATAGCTTCCAAATGTTATGCTCCAAAGTGAACCTGGCTTTGTGGGATAGATTTTCTGGACATTTCAAGAATATGGACTAGAGTTAATTTTGGGGGGGCTTCAAATCACAATTACAGATGTCCTCTGTTTTTTCCAGGCATGGCTTCTTGAGACTTTTTGTGGAGCAATCAAGCACATGTTTTCCCCTTGCCACAATTACCCTGAAATGTCCACTTCAAACCGAAGTACATTAGTTGACATGCTTTGTGTTTTTGGGCATGATGTCTCAAGACTTCTTCCTCTTCTTTTCCTTTCAGCTTGTCCAGTTAGGGGTCGCCAGAGCGTGTCATCTTATATGAACGCATATTTGTTTGGCACAGTTTTACGACGGATGCCCTTCCTGACGCAACCCCTCTGCATCTAGCTGGGGAGAGAAGCTTACAGTGCCTGGCATTCCCAGGTGGTCTCCCATCCAAGTACTAACCAGGGCCAAACCCGCTTAGCTTCCGAGATCTGACGAGATCGGGCGTTCTCAGGGTAGCATGGATGTAGCCATGGTGTCTCAAGACACTCATTCTAAATGAGTATAGTACAATTAAAAAAAAAAAAAAACTGGAGGTCTGTAATGTCATTAAATTTAAATATCCATCCCAAAAAAAGAAATGTTTTACTAAATCAAGTATTAATCTTTACTTGCAATTGTCTTCTGTTAACCCATCTTAAAGGACTCACTTAACATTAATCGCTACGATTTTGTCTGTTAACGGCACAAGTCCGCTCTTATCAGCCATTAAAAAAAAGAACTGTTAGCCAGCGGTGCATTAATAACAAAAACAAAACAACTCACGTTCCCACGAGAGTTTTTCTTTGCCTTTTAAGAAAAAAAAAACATTATTTGGCTTGGAAAATAGAGGCTAAACGTAATCAGCGCAGTGAAGTGGCTTATTTGGTCTCCATGGCAACCTGCTAACGCACTAGTGATGGGTCGCATCAGCGTAACTAATAGGCTACATTGGCTTGTTGATGTAAAGTGACATCGTATCACATGCACGATGCACACCGGTGCATAGCTCACTGTCAAGCGTTACATATGTATACATCAACTATCTTTGTATGGTGGGTTAGAGGGGTAGGCACACTTGATTTAATCACCTCCAGGAGGGGAATTGCTTCAAGCGTCTTCACGGCAATGGACACTTTCTAGCTCATGTGAGAGAACTTCTTTCTCTGTGTGTGTGAGTGTGTGTGTGTGTGTGTATATATGTGTGTGAGAGAGAGAGAGAGAGAGACAGGAATTATGACTTTCAGCGCATGAGAGAATATGTGTGAGTTTCTGAACAGCATACACCTTCCGCCAACTGTTCCACCCCGCTTGGACCCGTTTCTTCACTGCCTTACCACACTCTCCTTTGCTCTGTATTGTTGACCCCAAGTATTTGAAGTCGTCCACCTTTGCTCTCTCTTCTCCCGGGAGCGTCACTCTTCCTCCTTGGCCCCTCTGGCTCACGCACATATATTCTGTTTTACTACGGCTAATCTTCATTCCTCTCCTTTCCAACACGTACCTCCATCTTTCTAACTGTTCCTATGCCTGTTTCCTGCTTTCACTGCAAATCACAATATCATCTTCGAACATCATGGTTCAAGGGGAATCCAGTCTAACCTCGTCTGTCAGCTTATCCATTACTACCGCAAACAGGAAGGGGCTCAGCGCGGAATCCTGATGCTGTCCCACCTCCACCTTAAATTCTTCTGACACACCAACGGCACATCTCACCGCTGTTCTGCTGCCCTCATACATGTCCTGTACTGTTCTAACATATTTATCCGCCACACCAGACTTGCGCATGCAGTAGCACAGTTCCTGTCTTGATACTCTGTCGTAGGCATTCTCTGTACTTTTCTACGAGCATCCTCAAGGCAAATAGTGCATCTGTGGTACTCTTTCTAGGCATGAAACCATGCTGTTGCTTGCAGATACTGACTTCTGTCATGAGTCTTGCCTCCACTACTCTTTCCCATAACTTGATTGTGTGGCTCATCATCTTTATTCAAAGTGGTTTCCACAGTTCTGAACATCGCCTTTGTTCTTAAAAATGGGGACTAGCACACTTCTCCTCCATTCTTCTGGCAACTTCTCTCCCGCTAGTATTCTATTGAATAAGTTGGTCAAAAACTCCACAGCCATCTCACCAAATTGCTTCCATACCTCCATTTGTATGTCATAGGGACCAACTGTCTTTCCAATTCTCATTCTGTTCAGTGCCCTTCTAACTTCTCCCTGACTAATCAAAGCAACTTCCCGGCCATTCATTCTTGCCTCTTCTACGTTACCTTCTCTCCCATTCTCTTCATTCATTAATTTCTCAAAGTACTCTTTGCATCTACTTAGCACGCTACTGGCACCAGTCAACATATTTCCATCGCTATCCTTAATCACCTTTATTTGCTGCACATCCTTCCCAGCTCTGTCCATCTGTCTGGCCAACCTGTAGAGCTCCTTTTCTCCTTCTTCCGTATCCAACCTGGAGTACATGTTGTCATATGCCTCTTATTTAGCCTTCGACACCTCTACCTTGGCCCTACGTCGCATCTCCTCAGTCCTCTCCGTGTCGCACTTCTTCTTCGCTTATCTCTTACCTTGGATGACTTCTTGTATTTTGGGGTTCCACCACGTCAAAAATCCAACTCCAGAATGATGGTTACCACATGTTGTTTTACTGTTTCCATTAACAACATGGATGCCTCGAAAGCAGAAGGTAAGGAGGGAAAAGGGTCCCTGCAGCATTTTCTCAATTTCTTGTTAATACTTTACAAAAATGGCACACTGGTAGACAGTCACTTGTAAAATACACACATAAACCCACAAATATTACAAGACTGCAAGCTCTATGCAGGGCAAATTTCAATAGCTACCCGCTAATTCTGGAGGAATAACTCGCTAAACCCTCGCATTTGCTGCTTGCTGTATTGTTGTACATGTACATTATGTGCTTGCTGTTCTGCGTAAATTTTGTGTGTCCATTGTCATAAAATATACATTATTGCAATGCAAAGCATTCCCTTCTCCTGTGTTCCACCGCCGCACCCAAAAAAAAAAAAATCATACTACTGCAGCAAGTCGAGACCCTGGGCTGTCTGTCGTTTTGTTACATGTCAGTGTTAGAGATTTGAAAGTTTCAACTGTCTGCAAGCCCCAGAATGCATCTGACTATGGCTGGATGAGCATGCGTTTGAATGTGTTTGGTTGAGCATTTCTGGGGGTCAGGCCAGAGCAGCTGGGGAGAGTCATTGAGCTCTTCTTGAGAGGAGCAGAGGAAGGTAAAAGTTACCTGGCCACGATGCACCAGACAGCAATTTGACAACAGAAATAATATTTATACAAGTATCAATAATGTCATGAATTCATCAAAGTCAAAATTAAAGTTTGTTCAACCCCTAGTATATATGTGGGAGTTTGTGTGAATCTGAGCACGCATGCGTGTTTACCAGCGAGTGTCTGTGTATGTCCCACTTTTTGCTTGTGTGTATATATTCGTGAATGACCGAGTGGGGAACTGTGTGTGTGACAGGAGAGTTGGTTCGCACATACACTCCCCCCCGAGTGTATGTGCGAAAAAGGCAGTTGTCAAAGTTTATATGCATCCAGTTAACACTAAAGCTTTATATATATATATATATATATATATATATATATATATATATATATATATTTTTTTTTTTTTTTTTAGATGGCCCCAAATCCACCGTAAGCTATGTTTTTGGACCTGTTTTGTAGCCAAGATAAGAACGGCAGTGACGCCAGCTAGGTAGCGTAGCCCCACAATCTGATCCTGCCGCCTGTGCCACGGGGCACAATCCAATTTCCTCTACGCTGTGGAAAAAAAAAAAGCAAAACAAGAAGAAGCAAAACATGTTTTAATCAATGATTAATGCTCAGTGGAGATGACTGTTTATCTTTTGCATATTCCAGTAGGACAAAATGCATTGTGGGCGCTCTTGAAAGAGCTGGTGAATAAATTGTCAGATAAGACACCGCAGCCACCGCCATCTTTTTTAACTAGGGCTTTTGTCTTTTGGTGGGAGGAATGTTGACATTTGCAGGACAAACAGGCGTGGCCTTTGATGAGGGGCCGGAGTGTCCAAGACAGATGAAAAGGTTGGGCCGATAACGTCTCTTATTGCAGTGGCCACCAACTACTGAGACATTTGGATAGCATGCTGGAGAATATAGACAGAAAATAGACACTTTTTATTGATCATTGTAGACTGGATGAAACTTCTTATTTTGAAAATCAGGTGCATCTGCCTGTGCCTCAGTATACACCCCCCTCCAAATGTATTGAAACAGCATGGTCAATTCCTTTTGTTTTTGTTGTATACTAAAGACAAAAGTTGAGAATTCCATCTTTTATTTTGTGGTGTTGACAGTTATAGTCTGAGCCAGACATTTACAAACATTGGGGAAAAACACATTCCATTTTTTTCTCTCACTGTTTCACGCCAAATCAGATGAAACCTCTCCTGTTTCAGGTCAGTGAGGATCTCCAAAATTATTTAATTTTGTTAAGTGCCAGTGAGAAAGAGAGAGAATCCTGTTTTTTTTTCTTCAAGGTCAGACGTTTACATATATTTCTTTGGTATCGAGTACCATTTTCTTTGAATTACATGACTTGGGTCAAACGTTTTGGGTAACCTTCCACACGCTTGTAATTGTTATCCTGGTCCATTCCTCCTTATTGAACTGGTGTAACTGAGTCAGGTTTGTCAGTTGCCTTGCTTACACACGCCTTTTCAGATCTGCCCACAAATATTTGATGGGATTCACATCAAGAAGAGTCTGACCAAGACATCAATTTTGTTATCCTCAAGCCACTTTTTAACAATTTTGGCAGTATGCTTAGATCATTGTCCATTTGGAAGACCCATTTGCACCCACGTTTTAGCTTCCTGGCCGATGTCTTGAGACGTGGCCTTAATATCTCCTTGGAAAGTTCTGTCTTCATGATGCCATCAATTTTATGAAAAATTCCAGTTCCTGCTGCAGCAAAATAAAAACACAACATGATGCTGCTACCTCCGTGCTTCACAGGTCGTATGGTGTTCGCAGGTCTACTGGTTTCCCGCTTTTTCCCCAGATGTAACGTTGGTCATTATTGCCAAACAGCTTCACTGTATATTCATCAGACAACAAGACATATCTCCAGAAATTAAGATCTTTGTCTTGGTGTCTTTTTTTTAATTTGTAATTTGTCTTTTTTTTAATGTGTCTATAGGAGTAATGGCTTCACTCTCAGTGAGTGGTCTTTCAGTGCAGGACTTGTTTCAATGCGGATAATGACACTTTCTTAGTATCTTATTCCAACGTCTTCACTAGGTCTTTAGCTTTTATTCTGGGGTTGATTCGCACCTTTCGGACCAAAACACGTTCATCTCTGGGACACAGAGCCCGTCTTCTTCCTAAGCGGTGTTTTGGTTGGATATGCCCATAATGTTCATACAGTTGAAGTCAGATGTTTAAATACACTCTGGAAAATGCACATTTAAAAAAAAATGTTGCATCTGAAGGAAAAGGGGAAAGCTTGTAGCAAAGTATGGCGAAAGAAACGATATGTATTTAATCCAAAACACACAAGCTCCTGTGTGAAGCAAGGTGAAGTTAATGTCATGGCTTGGGCTTGTATGGCTGCTTCTGGAATAGGGTCACTGGTTTTTATTTACTCATTTATTTTTTTCTTTCCTACTTATCCTACCTACCTAGGTATTTATGTAACACATGATGGTGTCTACAAAATCATTTTATCTGGCAATTTCTGGTTGTCTTAGATTGGTATCAATCTTTTGGAATGCAAAACGACTGTCGTTAAGATGTCTTGCAGAGAGGCCACTGTCTGTCAACAAGAGTCATTGGGTGGAAACTCCCTTGTTAATATTCCATTTGGTTGTAAAAGGGTGGTGAAACTGCCTCTAGGACAAAAGAAAAAAGCTGAATTATTGAGTCTCTTTGGAATGGTCGACAGGGAAAACATTGTAAATGAGATAGAGGTGGTATTGTAAGCCATCTCCCCTGTTTAGAGATTGCTTTTCCATCTTTACATAGATGGTCTTTCTCATTCCTCTTTCAGAACATCTGTTGAGAATGTGCACAGTTGTGTCCTCAAAAAAGAGTTGTTTTCCTTGAAGGTACAGGTAGTCTTGACCTGAGGAGTTAGGCCGTCTTTATTGCAACATGCGCGTACTGAGAGATTGCTTGGTTTCTTCATTATATGCATCTACGCATTCCTCACTGCACTATTAAGCTCTTGTTGATCTGAGGAAATTGAATTGGTAATTATCAAAAATGGGAGCTCGGTGGGCAGATCGGTGCAGCACCGAGAGTGATTTGGACTTTGTATTAGTACTGTATTTTCTGGTGAAGAAGGAGCTAAGCTGAAACATTTATATACGTTCCTACTCTCACCTATGGCCATAAGGTGTGGGTCATGAACAAAAGAACATGATCACGGAAACAAGCGACAGAAATGAGTCTCCTCTGCAGGGTGTCCTATCCCATGTTTATAGATAGGGTGAGAAGCTTGGTCATCTGGGATGGGCTCAGAGTAGAGCCTTTGCTCGTTCACATTGCGACGTGCTAATTGATTTGGCTCAAGAATTTGATTGGGATGCCTCATGGACGTCTCCCTGGTGAGGTATTCTGGTCAGGTCCCACTGGGAGGTGACCCTGGGGACAACCTGGAAGACTATGTCTCAGCTGCTTGCACTGAGAGGCTGCTATTTAACCTGTCCTAAAGTTCATCTCCAAGTGTCTAATGTTTTTCATCAACACCAAGAATGTCATTACCCATCGCAGTCAGATATTGAATACATCGATACAATTTCTTCTGAAAGTCAGCGTTTCTACATTCAGGTCAGGCCCTCCTGCTCTCAGAACAGCCAAATGAGATCTGGCTACAAGCATCAAGATGGCTGTGGAGACATATGCTCACCCCAACAATCCATGGAGCATTTGGAAAGGAATTAACTGAAGCACCAATTTCACCACCAATGATGCCCAATGCTCAAAAGACCAGTACTGCCTGATGGACTAAACAATTTCTTTGGCTGTTTTGATGTTCACAACACTCACGACATTGCCAGAATCACTGCTGCATCAAATGAGATGCCCCCAGCATCACCCAAAGTCATGAGCTGGTCCCTGAACAGGATTAAACCACGCAAGGCCGCTGGTCCCGACAACATCTCGGGGTAATGAGTGTGCTGCTCAGCTAGTAGAAAAGTTATCAGACATTCAACACCAACCCTTTCAATTGCAGTCGTCTCCAAAAGTCATGATTATGTCCACCATCATTCCTATCCCTAAAAGGTCCACAGTGAGATACCTGAATGACTTTCATGCTCTGCCCCTCACACTGAAAATTATGGTGTTTTGAAAGTCTTTTCATGAACTGGATCATAGACACCCTCAAGTTCACAAGTTAGCTCGCTACTAATATGCATGCAGAAAGAAATGCTCAGTTGAGGACACAATCCTTGCAGTAGTTCACACTTCCTACCACACCTGAGGAGTAAGAATACAAATTCACTTAAATCTATACTGGTGGAGAAGCTGCACACTCTAGGAGCGAGTTTCTGTCTTTGTAACTGGGTGCTGGACTTTCTTATCAACCAACCACAGACTTCGAGGATCCAGATCATTTTGTCCTCAGTCACCACCCTCACCACCGGCTCCCCTCAGTGCTGTGTGCTATGCCCGCTTCCCTTGACTTAACTAATCTGTAACTGCTCAGCTCAAACCCCAAACTGACTCAATGAAGTTTGCAGATGAAACACTCTCCTCGTAAGCATTGTGAATAGGGATAAATCTGCATTCAGGAGGGGAGGTGGAACACCTGAAGAACTGGTGCAGTGATAACAACGTGTGGAAGTGGTCTCCGGCTTCAAGTCTTCATGACTATATACACCAAAGACTCACCTGGAGCAACAACACCTCCGGTCTGGTTAGGAAGGCATACTATTATCTTTTCTTGCTGAGGAAACTAAGGATCGCTGGTGTAAGGTACTCAGTTCTGTCCAGCTCTACTGATCTGTGGTGGAGAGTGCTCTTTGTTTCTGCATCAAAGTGTGGCATGGCAGCTGCTCAGAGGCAGATGCTCTTGAAGGATACACAAAAGGTTGTCAGGAGGAGCCTTCCTTTCACCAAGCACATTTCGGCTTTAAGACGCAGGAAGAGGGCCACTTCCATCAGGAGGAAGTCCACATGTCCATCATACAGCCTATGTGCCCCCCTTCCATTAGGAAGTAGGCTGCGGAGAATCCAGAGCAGGACAACAAACACACTTGAGCAGGGGTGCTCATTGTGTCGATTGCGAGGCAGTCTTGGTCGATCGGGGGACGGCGTGCCAAAAGAAAAAAAAAATGTCAGTCAATGTTCCCTCTAAACTGCGTGCATGCACAATTGTGCACTGCTGATGCAGTCTCTTCGCAGATATTCTGCATTGCGTGCAAAAAACATCCAATGCAAATTGAAAGTATAACATTCAGTTTGTGGCATTTGAAATGTGATTCAATGAGTGAGGGATGACTGGTTGTTACATCCAATGGCACAATTCACGTACGTACTGTAAAAAAATGAAAAGAAACCACTGGTTTCTTTTAGGCAGCACACAGAACTTTCTCTAACAACGACCGCTGCTCCGCCATACTTTCTTTTTCCTACTTTACCTTACAACCCCCGTCCCCCCTCTTAAAGACGTACACTCATAATTACAAATGTTACAGTACTTACGCAGCCCATCAATGTGTTTTATAATGACAGCTCGCAAGAGGCTGGCTGCTTGAAAAGTAGATCTTGGGGTAAAAAAGTCTGGGCACCCCTGCACATGAGGAATAGTTTCTGTCCCACAGCCATGAGACTGTACAACTGCTAGCATTTTTCTTCAATGACTGCAAAAAAGACACACAAAGCTAATACTGAATACACATTGATGCATCATGGTCTATAGTGTTTATATTTTTATTTATGCACGATAATTTATGTATGAATATTTTAATTTTATACCACCCGCCTAACTTATACATTGCACACACTTGCACATAAAATAAAAATGGATGTGTATTGCGTTCTGCCAAGCGTGACTCCTGTTCTGTACTTGTTTTTCTTTTAAGTGACTTCTTTTTTGTTTTTATAGTTGTTGGGGAGTTTTAACATCTATTATTATTTGTAGCGTCTTCTTAGAGGATCATTAATAACATGCTTCATCCAAGCATTTTTCTCTCTTTTTTTTTATTTGCATAACAAAAAACAAATCGTTGTTAGTTTTTGTCTGAAGACCTCGCACACTGCATTTTGTGCTTTATGTGATCTCTTCCCTCCCTTGTAAAGAATTTAACGATAAAACCGATCTTGTACAAGCATTGGTCAAGTAATACAAATTCTTTTCATTGAGATGCTCGTCTTTCCTTTCGTTGTGGCTTTATTACCGCTTGAAAGTCACATCGGAACACGCGCCAGCACAGCATGTGAATTGAATTGAAAGATAAAGGAAAGCCAATCTTAGCTGTAAGGAAAAAAAATAATTAAATTCCGCTCTCGCTTTTGCCCCAGCTAATTAATATCTGCCCATTAATATGCCGTTAGACTGGAATGCGGATGTCACCAAAATGGAAAAAACAAAGTTTAGGCAGGGGCCATCAGATATTTGGCTCTCTCACAACAAGAAGTATTAAAATACATCTTGTCTTTATTTTTCAATATTGAAAAACAGCTGAACAACAAGAAAACTGAGGAGACAATAAGGCGTAGCTGGAAAAGGCAACAATGTTTGCAGGAATCTGATGGGTAGAAATAAGGAAGGCAGTGAAGAACAGGTGGAGATGAAAACTAAATGAGTGGCCATGGGATTTAAAAAAGACATGAAGACATGAAACAAAAATGAAATCTAACCAAAGCAAAGTCAACAAAAGCATCTCGTCATATCAGTAATTGCTCATCAAGGTTTATTTGTACCTCCTTCAAGTGAAATTTACAGTTTATGTTATCATCGTAAAAATGCAGTTCATTTTTTATGTTATGAGGGGTGGCCCTGGGCCTTCAAAAATGTGTGTGTACATGGAGATGGGGGCAAAGGTTCAAAACAGGACTGGTTTCTGTAAAGCCAGCCATCTGTTCTGTGCTAAGATGTGATTGCCCAGTCCTCTTTTCCGCCAAGGTGTGGCTAAATGAAATTTGAAATGTTTTCACTGGTCACCCCTCCTCGATCCGTCACCTTCTCGTGGTGGAGGAGTTTGTGTGTCCCGATGATCCTAGGAGCTAAGTTGTGTGGGGCTTCATGCGACTGGTAGGGTCACCCATGGCAAACAGGTCCTAGGTGAGGGACCAGACAAAGTACCATTCCAAATCCCCCTATGATGACTACAAAAATTGGATCTTGGTTTCCCTTGCCCGGACACGGGTCACCGGGGACCCCCTCTGGAGCCAGGCCTGGAGGTGGGGCTCGAAGGCGAGCGCCTGGTGGCTGCACCCATGGGGCTCGGCCGGGCACAGCCCAAAAGGGTGACATGGGTCCCCCTTCCCATGGGCTCATCACCTGTGAGAGGGGCCATGGGGGTCGGGTGCAATGTGAGCTGGGCGGTGGCCAAAGGCTTTGGCGATCCGATCCCCGGCTACAGAAACTAGCTCTAGGGACATGGAATGTCACCTCTTTGGCAGGAAAGGAGCCCAAGTTGGTGTGAGGTCGAGAAGTTCAGACTAGATATAGTCGGACTCGCCTGGGCTCTGACACCACTCCTCTTGAGAGCAGATGGACTCTGTTCCACTCTGGAGTTGCCCACGGGGAGAGACACCAAGCAGGTGTGGGTATAGTTATTGCCGCCGGCTCAGGGCGTGTACGTCGGGGTTTACCCCAGTGGATGAGAGGGTAGGCTCACTCCGCCTGCAGGTTGGGGGACGGGTCCTGACTGTTTTTTGTGCTTATGCACCAAACAGCAGTGCAGAGTAACCACCCTTTTTGGAGTCCTGAGAGGGAGTGCTGGAGAGCGCCCCCTCTGGCGACTCCACCATTCTGCTGGGGGACTTCAATGCCCATGTGGGCAATGACAGTGAGACCTGGAAGGGCGTATTTGGGAAGAACAGCCCCCTTGATCAAAACTCGAGTGGTGTTCTGTTACTGGACTTCTGTGCTCATCACGAATTGGCCATAACAAACACAATGTTCAAGCATAAGGGTGTTCACATGTCCACTTGGCACCAGGACACCCAAGGTCGCAGTTTGATGTTCAACTTTGTGGTCGTGTCATCGGACTTGCGACCGCATTTCTTGAACACTCGGGTGAAGAGAGGGGCGGAGCTGTCAACTGATCACCATCTGGTGGTGAGTTGGCTCCGATGGTGGGGGAAGATGTCAGTCCGACATGGCAGGCCCAAACATATTGTGAGGGTCTGCTGGGAACGCCAGGCAGATTCCCCTGTCAGAAGGAATTTCAACTTCCACCGAAAGAATTTTGCTCACGTCCCAGGCGGGGGACATTGAATCCAAGTGGATGCTGTTCCACACCTCCATTACTGCAGCGGCCGACCGGAGCTGTGGCCGTAAGGTGGTTGGTGCCTGTCTTGGCGGCAACCCATGAACACGATGGTGGATACCAACATTGAGGGATGCTGTCAAGCTGAAGAAGGAGTCCTATCGGGCATTTCTGGCCTGTGGGACTCCCGAGGCAGCTGATAGGTATTGGCTGGCCAAGCGGAATGTGGCTTCGGTGGTCACTGAGGCAAAAACCCAGGTGTGGGAGGAGTTCGGTGAGGCCATGGAGAACAACTTCAGGACAGCTTCGAGGAAATTCTGGTCCACCGTCCGGTGTCTCAGGAGGAGGAAGCAGTGCTCCGTCAACACTGTGTATAGTGGGGATGGGGCACTGCTGACCTCAACTCGTGATGTTGTGAGTTGGTGGGGAGAATACTTTGAAGACCTCCTCAATTCCACCAACACGCCTTCCCACGAAGAAGTTAAGTCTGGGTGCTCTGAGGCGGGATCTTCTATCTCTGGGGTTGAGGTCTCTGAGGTGGTTAAAAAGCTCCTTGGTTGCAGGGCCCCGGCAGTGGATGAGATTCGCCCGGAGTTCCTAAAGTCTCTGGATGTTGTGGAGCTGTCCTGGTTTACACGCCTCTGCAACATCGCACGGACAGTGCCTCTGGATTGGCAGATTGGGGTTGTGGTCCCCCTTTTCAAGAAGGGTGACCGGAGGGTGTGTTCCAACTATCGGCAGGATCCTCGAGGGTACATGAGTGTTCGCTCAACCAGTCTACATGTGACATTTGACCGTGTCCCTCGGGGAGTCCTGGGGGGGGGGTTTCGGGAGTATGGTGTACCGAATCCCCTGATGCGAGCTGTTCAGTCCCAGTATGACCGCTGTCAGAGTTTGGTCCGCATTGCCGGCAATAAGTCGGACTCGTTTCTGGTAAGAGTTGGACTCCGCCAAAGCTGCCCTTTGTCACCGATTTTGTTTGTAACTTTTATGAACAGAATTTCTAGGTGCAGCCGAGGCGTAGAGGGTGTCCGGTTTGGTGGCTTCAGCATCGCATCTCTGCTCTTTGCAGATAATGTGGTTCTTTTGGCTTCATCAATCCGTGATCTCCAGCTCTCACTGGAGCATTTCCCAGCTGAGTGTGAAGCGGCTGGGATGAGAATCAGCACCTCCAAATCTGAGACTATGGTCCTCAGTTGGAAAAGGGTGGCATGCCCTCTGCAGGTTGGGGATGAGATCTTTCCCCAAGTGGAAGAGTTCAAGTATCTTGAGGTCTTGTTCATGAGTGAGGGAAGAATGGAGCGGGAGAGGGAATTGAGAGGAGCCAGATGAGGTGGATGGGGCATCTGATTCGGATGCCTCCTGGACGCCTCCCCGGTGAGGTGTTCCGGGCATGGAGTGATTTGTAGCCAAGTGTGAAGCGGCTTGCATGAGAATGAGCACCTCCAAATCCGGGACTATGGTCCTCAGTCGGAAAAGGGTGGCGTGCCCTTTCCCGGTCAGGGATGAGATTCTTCCCCAAGTGGAGGAGTTCAAGTATCTTGGGGTCTTGTTCACGAGTGAGGGAAGAATGGAGCGGGAGATCGACAGACGGATCGGTGCAGTGTCTGGAGTGATGCAGACTTTGTATCAGTCTGTTGTGGTAAAGAGGGAGCTAAGTCGAAAGGCGAAGCTCTCAATTTACCTGTCATTCTATGTTCCAACCCTCACCAATGGGCATGAGCTCTGGGTCGTGACCGAAAGAACGATCCTGGATACAAGCGGCCGAAATGAGATTCCTCTGCAGTGTCCGGGCTCTCCCTGAGAGATAGGATGAGAAGCTCGGTCATCCAGGAAGGACTCGGTTTTGAGCTGCTTCTCCTCCGCATTGAGAGAAGCCAGATGAGGTGGCTGAGGCATCTGATCCGGATGCCCCCCGGACGCCTCCCTGTTGAGGTGTTCCGGGCATGTTCCACCGGAAAGAGACCCCGAGGATGACCGAGGACACGCTGGTGAGACTATGTCTCTCGGTTGGCTTGGGAACGCCTCGGGATCCCTCTGGAAGAGCTGGAAGAAGTAGCTGGGGAATTGGAAGTCTGGGTATCCCTGCTGAAGCTACTTCCCCCGCGACCCAACCCCGAAAAGTGGTAGATAATGGATGGATGAATGGATTCACGGGTCAATGGAGATACACGATACAAATGTAATAAAACTTAATTTTCATTCAAAAGTCAACATCATCACACTGTGAATTCGCTCATTGTAATCAGAGATCAACAAGAACTCACTGTTTAGTGTTTGTGTATTAGCAGATAAAGTCTTTAAAGACTGTGTTATTTAAATGAATTGCACATCCCATTATGTCATTCTATATAATTGTCACTTGGCTGCCTCTCCCGCCGAAAAAAAAAAGAAGCGAAAAGCTGAAAGAGAATCCGGAATGTGACTAATCCTAGCGCAAGCAGGAGGGAAGCCTCTGGTTAATGGTACATGCCGCCTTGTGTGGAAAAGAAGAACAAGCCTCTCTGTTCCCCTCTCGTCTGTCTTCCCTTCATCTCCTCCATGGGAAAAACTGGAGGTGTATTCCCATTCTGTCAATCACCAGCACTGTGCCTGCGAGACCTCAGCTTCTATCAGTGTAAACAGAATAGAGGAAGCGGCGTTTGGCGTTTTCTCCCCCCAACGTGGAAAAAGCCTCTTTGAGGTGTTTCTTTGATCCGAGTGCTGCTGCCGTCATAATTGCAATCACTTATGAAACAAAATGATAAGATCTGAAGGTGGTTTAGGAGGAAGAAGTTTGAGCGAATGCCGCGATCGAGGAGTTGACGCGGTCAACTTGCATGAAGGGCCTGCTGATTCTCAAAAGTACTGTTGTCAGGTTATTGGTCTGTCTAAAGTGGCTTTTCTGTCTTTATTTGCTTAGAATGGCTGCTTCAAACCTAAATGGCATAATTCCTGGGCCTTTACGTGCAAGGCTTCATGGAATATTTTCGTGGGATTCCTCATGATAGACATATCCCCCAAATTTCATGTTGCAAAATGCAGCTGCCTTTTGGGACTAAATTGTTTTCCTTTGACGTTGTGGTGTTATTGGAGTTTTAAGGATCAAATTTTGACAAAGGTATTCCTCCACGTTCATTTTTTAGGGATCCCTGGAATTGGACACAATGACTCTCTGATGGCCACTTCAAACCAAAATGGAGGACTTCCTCTCTCTTTTCAGGCACTCATTCTCAAGAGTTTGGTGTGGATCTACTTACTATTGACGACATAACTGTAATTTCTTTGCTTTGACTTCTTGGAGCTGATGGAGAGGGGTTTCATCTTTCTGGAGTCATCAAACTTGTTTGTCACAATCTGCCTGTGATCTCACAAATTCTCAATATTTTAGTGTTACTTGTCTATCTATGGATGAAACTTGAAGATATGAGAAAAGAGAAGATGCTTCTTCTGATGAAAAAAAAAATCTCCTCTGCAAGGGATCCGTGAACCCCAGATTTTTAAAAGGTATCGTAGCATTACGTCATATTGCCAGGAAAATAGCCTTTTTTTTTATTCCCATGTCATTCAATGGTGCACATGGTATTTATGTTTAATTAGCATTAGTGTTGTAAGGGGTTCCTTAGAAAAAAATTCTCCCCTTCAAGGGTTTCCTGGACCCCCAAAAAATTTACTTCTGTCATTTGAATATTGATTTTTCTTCAACTCATATGACATTTAGTGTTACCGTAATTTCTTGTGAATAATGTACTCTTATGCATAAAGCACACCCCCAAAGCTGACTCCGAAAATCAGGAAAACCTTTTTTTATTTACAATCCAGACCCATGACTTATCGACCATTGATACATTCATATACAATAAATGTTAGTGATGATCTGATTAAGTGCATCTTATCAGTATAATTATCAGTACTAAAGTTTACTTGTTCTTTATTAACGTATGTATTACTGTGTCGTTTTAACACTGTGGCTTTGCAAAGGTACAGTATTTTCCACCTCTAATGTAACCATTAGCATAGCAGTCAGCTTTCATGACATACTGAACGCTAGAGAGGTCATGCACCCAGATAACGCATTCGTTCTCGGTGCAAGATAAAGCACAAGGTTTAAAACTAATCGATGGCTTTTCTGAAGCACGTCCACACATGTACCTAATTTTCACTGTGAATTAATTTTCTATAAACTCAATCTTCTTTTTTTGGGGGGGCTGCACCTTATAGATGAGAAATTACGACATTAATTGTATGGTAGGTATTTTTAACTGTAGTTAGAAGTCGTTTATGAGAAAGTACTTGGAAAAATGTATCTCCTGTAAGGAGTCCCTGAACTGCTAATTTTTTAGAATCTCACATGATAGAGAGGCGGACACCTGCTGGGAAATTGTTCTTGTGGGGACGTTTTGACAACTCCTAACCTCAATGACCATAAAGCAAAACATCCAATAAGTGTCTTTTTTATTGGGAGTTGGGTGGCAGCTCATCTTAGCAGTAGTCTGATGCCCATCTGCGCTGTTTTCCCAGCATCGAAGGAGCTTCATTTGACAACCCCCTACCTCGGTGTCCTCTGCATCTGAGCCCATTTACAGGCGGTGCCGTTCAATTTATTGCTGTACTGATGGCAGCACTTTGAAGTGTCAGCTCGGAGTTGTGGGGATGTTGGGCGGGGGTGGCACAGTGGCAGTCGGCCGGCATTAAATTGTCGGAATTGGTTGTGTTGCTTAGCGTCATGTTTCAGCATTCGCACTCTGTAATGAAGTGTTTTAGACGACCCAGATAATTTTTTTTTTAGTTTTGTCACATTTGTGATTTCTTTAAGCGGCAAGCACGCTGTGGTCCTCTGTTTACATTTGTCTACTGAGGAAGTTAAATTTAGCAGGCGGCCCCCCGTGTGCACATGACACTGATTGACAACCGGCAGCGGCTTGCTGCAATGTTTTTTGCAACAGGGCGTTCGCCCTTGGAAGATGTTGTGCTATTTGTTTGAAATACCTCCCGCATTCTGTTGACATCTCCGCCAGTGTTTGAGAGATGAAGCGTGCGAGCGAATCAAACCGCTGATTGGTCCAAGCGTTGTGTTCCGTTATTTACCCTTCCCTATTGGACCATGTGCCATTCCCCTTCTTACAAATGTGTATTTCCATGTATAGCCCATTACCCTGCCTGCTCTGCTTTACTTTCAAATCAGTGTTCTGGGTTGGATAATCCAACTGCACGGGTTAATATGAGGTCAGGCCAGTTCAGAGAGGGGTGCAAGTCATCTGTCATTTTCTGTCACTTTTGTTATCTGTCTGAATAAGGACAAAAACAACAAACAACAAAAGATACCAAATCTAAAATAATTTAAAGTGAAGGACAGTAACAAACTTCAAAGTATAAGCTGTGGAATTTAAAAAAAAAAAAAATCAGACATGGGACTGAGGTGTGTGCTGTTATATTAAACACCAAAGTTCATCAATGAAACAGGTTTTTTTGCTTTTTTTTTGGGGGGGGAGGGGGAGTTCTTCTTCCAGGGTCCCTCACACCCACTTTCAGTGGCAAAATCCTCAAAATCACCAACCATTGATGTGATGCTCTGCAGATCTTAGATGGCATAAACAAAAAAGTTTCACATTTTAAGTGTTGCCCATTTTTTTGGACATGCTGCTCATTATTCAGGTTCATTTGTGATAATTTCCTCGTGGGCATTTGTCGAAGTGCGAGGCCTGGGATTCACCCAATAAAAAAGATTTCCTCTTGAATTTTGGGTCACCTGAGTGCTTGAGACTTTTTCTGTTATCCTGTTAAGATAGACATGTCCATCCAATTTTTGTGTCAATTACAGAAATTGGTGGGGTCAACTTTCTTTCGGGCACTACTGAGTGAGTTTCCACGTTTGTGTTTGGACCTAATTAAATACATTTTCACCAGATGCTTTCCGAATCTTTTGCATTTTCTGCACTTATGGACATCTTAAAGCTGTGACCTTCATTGCACACGAGTCCTATACGTTTAGTGTCATCACGCTGTGTAGAAAGCAAAGTTCAAATTTGGTAGTGATCAAACGGTACTGTAGTTTGTTTTTGAGAGACCCTTAGAAATTGCTAAAAGGACTAAAATTGGCACTGCTAACCAAAACAGTTGGGGCTCTACCTTCAAAAGACTTGACAAGCTATTTTAAAAAGCCCTTAACCAAGTGGCATGTTTGTGTATATTCGAAACGTACTGGACACTGATGACATTTGGTGTCGTCGCTCACCTTGGCTGCAAGCCATCGCATGGCTGCGCCTGTTTATTATCAAGTCAGCGGCAGCATCTGACTCCCATATTGAAGAGCTTGTCGACCGGCTGCCCTCTGCCGCAGTACTTCACCGCATCCAGCACTGCGCCGCGTGTCACCACAGCGTAACTGATAGTCACGCGGGAGGAATTCGTCTCTGTTTAATTGACAGATCGCCATCATCACACTTGACGGCCTCGTCTGAATGTGTTGCTTGCAGAGCCCTAAAAAAGAAGAAAAAAAAAAAAGACTCAGGGTGTAAATACGCCACTGTCAATCACAGGCAGGTATCCACAGGTATAAATATATCCTGTTATCACCACTGCTATGCCCTTGCTGTGTTATACAGCACATTGAAGTCACCTCTTCCTGATGTATATTCCCCTCAGAGCTGACCAGAAGCTCTGAGTGCCACGTACGCACAGTACATAGATTGAAAGGTGCTTTACATTTTAATACCGTCTATGTTTAGCCTGCATATAAAACACAGCTGAGCTTCAGTTTTTGTTGCTTGTTTTTTTTTTTTTGTTGTTTTTTTTTGTCCGTGTCCTTCAAAGCACATTTTTCACCATTGGGTTAAACGCTACACAGCCAAAAATGTGGCTCACGCAGTCCTTTGTCTACTTGGGAGTCATTTTTGGGACCAATTTCATCAAATCTACTTATTGAAACCCTAACCCCTAAACACCTAAACTAATCTTAATGGCTTAACGCTAATCCCCAATCCCTAATAGCCTAACCACACACCCAAGAAACCTAACTATCACTTCCAAACATAAATCTACTAACCCTAAACTGTTACACCCAAGCATACCATGTCCCTAACTTGATCCCTTCCCTCACCCTAAACCCTTAGCCCTTACTTCATGTCCCTAACCCCAAATATGAACTTTATCACGTCCCTAACCATAACCTTTTCAAATTCCCTAACTCTACCTACTCAAGCCAACTATATCACTTTTCTAACCGACAAATATATCCCCCAAGCCCAAACTTGTCATGTCTGTAATGCCCAAACCCTCACAATATCACTTCCCTAACCCCCAAAACCAAGTTTATAATGTTCCAAACCCTAACAAAATTTATTTTTTTCTTAATTTATCACACATCCAACTCCAAACTGTAACCCTAACGCCATCACTTGCCAACTCAAACCCAAACCACCTACCGCTCCGTTATTTTAGACCTTTACTAGAGGTAGCAGATCTCATGTGAATTCTTGTTTGTCGTCATGAGACTCCCAACCATGAGATGCAACGACCCTCTTGGAATTACAAATAGTCTTTTTTAAAGGCCTTAGCATACCAAGAAGCTGACCAGTATTGCAAGTTCATCCTGTTATATGTTTATTTTAGGGTTCCTGAATATGATCTCCCAAAACTAACTCAATTAAATGCTTAGACACAATATGCATAGACACAATATGACATTGGATGTAAGTCTCTCATAACAGGATGCATGAAAAAGTTTCATGGCCTTATGATAGCCATTTTGGGTGAGTTCCTATGCACATACTTCAACAAACTGACAAGGATATGTATCCAATTAGAGGAAGGTAACCTAAACCAGGGATTCCCAACCACTTGCCAAGCCACATTAGTGCGGCGTGAAAGAGCAGGTGCAGCGCTGAAAAATTGTTACTTTCAGTATCTTTGTTCATTTACACTGTAGATCACTGCACTAACTGTAGTATGACGGTGACATAAATTGACTGACAGAATAAGTAAATAATCTTACACTAGATGGAAGAAAATATAAAATAGCTTTTTGTCCACTTAAGACCCACATTTCACACTTAGTAAGTCAGTTGGGAGGATAGTATGCGAACTTTGTCAACTTTCACTATATGTGGAATGTACAGAGGGCCCAAATTACTTTTCCACGACACAATTTTCACAAAAACAATACAAAATATGCAATAATACAATATAAAACATTTTTAAAACTATCTATTCATGCAGTATATGCTCATTATTATATCAAGCAGTTATGGATGAATGTTCTGGAGTCTCTCTTCATCAGTGAATCATAGACGTGTTCACAGTGCGTAAGACGTCACTCCACTTCACTACAGTCCCAGCTCACTCTGCATCACGCCTCAACTGCTCTGGGCCACTTTGCTGATGCTACCCCCACCCCGCCACCCCTACGCGCCCACCCCCATCCGCCACCCCGTCATCCGTTCAGTTGCTGCGCCGCGAGTCAGCCAGTTCCAGCATTGTCGCAGCTGTTGGAAGAATGCTGCCTATCAAGGGGCAAGAAATGACAACAGTCGAACAACACTGACATTTCCATCATCAGAAACCATGCTGCTGCAAGCCTGCTGCTGAGATGGTGCAATTGCCGAGCATCAACAATCTCATATGAATGTCCTGCTGCAGCTGTAAGAACTCCAGCAGGGGTAGGGACAACAAACACCAAGTGACATAAAATGGCAAACAGCGAAGTTCTTGAATACATACACCTACTTCACAGCATGGCATCTTCTAATGACAAGATTAGGATTTCAGTTTAGATACTTTTTGTCAGTTATTTTTTTGAGGGGACAGGGGTGTACTGTGAGATTTTTCTAAGCTAAAATATGTGCTGTAGCTCAATAAAAGTTGATTAGCACTTCCCTAGACAGATTGGCGGTACTAAATGGAAATTATTTTTTACCTATGCTATCTAATGTGAAAGGAGCAAGCTGTCAAATTTGATCAGTCTGCCAATTCTCCATCAAAAATAGGGGGTGAGGCACCATTTTTCCTCACTCTTCTCTTACCAGAGTGATGGATAAGCCTACAAGAAAGGTAACTCTTGACATTTTCCACTTAGGTGGTTTTGTGGTTCTACTCTTTCTATAGCCATCAAAGCTTGAGTTCTTTACTCCCTGGTTGAATGTATAGAATGCAAGTGAAACCATCCGGGCAAGGGAGTGTAAAGGGTGATTTATGTTGGTGTGTGGCGCTGAGATGTGTAATTACAATTAGACTGACCTCCACATGCATGCCTTGCTTCCTTCCTTTCCGCTCTCTCGCTCGGGCTAAGCCAATCAGATTGGTCACCGACACGCCACCAGAGATGTTAAGCAAGTCAAGCAGATGTGCCCGAAGTTAATCTTGCACGCTGTGTTCCAACTAGCTGTCAACAATTGTATGTTTATTTGTGAAAACAATAAAACGGTCCAGGTTAACTGGGTGACAAGTCAGAAGATGTGCCGATTTAAATGGGGAAATGGTAATGTGGTTCATTAGTCACTATTTATATGGATAACTTTGTAAAACACAGCTAGTCTGGCATAATTTTGATAGCACATGACAACTTGTGGCAACATTTTGGTTTTACTGATTTAAATACGGAAACAATTTGAGATTAATTGGCAAGGTTATTCTTGTATGCTACATTCTGAGTAGCTGTAAACATTTGTATTTTATCTACATACTGTAGATAGGATGAAAAAGAGACAGCGCGGTGGTGTGAATGGTTAGAACCTCACAGTTCTGAGGACCGGGCTTCAAAACCCAGCCCCGCCTGTGTGGAGTTTGCATGTACTCCCTGTGCAGGGAGCAGGGGTTTTCTGTGGGCTCTGCGGTTTCATCCAACATCCCAAAAACTTTCATTGATTGGAGACTCTTAAATTGCCCCTGGTGTGATTGTGAGTGTGACTGTTGTCTGTCTTCATGTGCCCTATGATTGGCCGGCAACCTGTTGGGAGTGTATCCTGCCTCCTGGTTGTGGAAGGCTGGGATAGGCTCCAGCACTCCTGCAACCCTCGTGAGGATAAGTGGCTCAGAAAATGGATAGATGGATTTTACCAATAGATAGTTCAAATAAAGTTCTAAACAGCAGAAAATAACTAGCTCAATTCATTTATTTTAAAAGCTATTTAAATGAAGAAATGAAGCACCAGTGGGTCACTGTCCAAGATTATTCTGATAAGTTCTGTTCCAAGTTGTAGTAAACAATCATACATTTTTTTTTTTTTTTTAAACAACAGCTTTCTTAGTGTTTATAACCGCTGACACCTATGGTGACCTTAACCAGAGTGATTTAAACAATGAAGCAGCATGTAGGTTATTACCCAATTATTCTTTTGTTCTAACAAATCTGTCTTAATTAACATTATCAAGTGATGATGTTTGTCAATGTTTGAGTCTTACTGATTTGAAAACAGAAGAAGCGTATGGTTCATTGTCCAAGGTTATTCTCGTACATTTCAAATAATTGTAAACAATTGTATGGCTATTTATAAAACCTGCAAACAAGAAACAATCCGTTTTGGCACTGATGATTTAGAAAAACCCGAAAACTCTGAACAGTGAAGCAACACTTGGTTGTTGATTATATTCTGAATTTCTGATTAGCTGTAAACTATTGTTTTTGTTTTTTAAATCTACAAAGAAATACGTTACATTAAGTTGGAGTCTTACTGCTCTGAATTATTTCAACTATTGTGTTTTTGTTGTATAAACAATGAAACAGTGTAGCTGAACACTTGACATGTGACAACAGATTCATACTGCTTTTAATGGTGAAACAGTATGCATCTTACTCGATACTCATATCATTGTTATTCTCGTACACTATGTTCCGTAAACCAGCGGTCGCCAACCTTTTCTTGCACTGCGCACCGGTTTCATGTGAAGACATACTGTATTTTGACAAAAAAAAAAAAAAAAAAGTCCTCTAGTTGTTGTAGTTAGTTGTAGCTTGTTGCAGTTGTTGCTCTTCAAGGAGCTGGCTGGTCTCATCTTGCATTTCATAGCATAGCCTTTTGTAGGATGCCACATCTGAGCCAGGCTCGAAAGAATTCAGCATTTCCCTTTTCCACGTTCTATTTCTTGTCTTACATTATACAACAAAATGATATTTTCAAACTTGATCAATAGAACCGCTTTCCCCCAGTTAAATTTAAGGATAGACCTTTACCATCTAATTTTTTTGTTAAGTACTACTGTGATAACTGTTACAACAGTATCGTAAAGTGTCATGACGTTCAAATTAGTACAAAGTTCTTGTCAGCACATTCTTGTGCATAATATGTCGGCGATGAAGATGGAACTTGCCTTTACGCCTCTGGCCTCATTTCTTGTCTCCAAGCTCAGTCCCACTGCTGCCGCTGGTATGGATAATTTAAGACTCAAGGTGATTGGACTAGCTGAAGGTAATGACACAAAGCGAGCGTTCATACTTGGCATTTTTTTTTCTTTACTCTTGGAGTGCCAGAGGTGGACACACCACGAGTGGCAAAGCGGGCCTTCCGACAGGCTCAAAGTATGTCCAGCCCTGTTCCACCCCACCTCCACCACCCAAAAAGATTGTTCTGTCTTCATCTTTCTGTGCAGCACTCGACCCATCTGCGGCCGATTGTTGGAGCCCTCTGCCGTAAACAAACAAAAATTGTAAAAATACAGTGCTGTAAAGGCACAATTGGACAGTAAGTATGTTTATGATCAGGAGGCCTCTCAACAAAGGTCACAGCAACTTTCTGTGTGACTATTCATCTCTCGTTGTTGATGCTCGTCAGCTTTTTTTTTTTTTTTTTTTGAATAGATGGCTGATTCTTGCGACTTTAAAGGGAAATTCTAGGACCTGGGGTATTGGTTTTAGCATCCTCTCTAATCTGGCTCATGCTGGGACCGTGGCTTGTGAGTTTTAAGGGGCTGTTGGTCAAAATCGTAATTTTACACGCTGGTTTGCCCTCTGCTCACGTCTGCACTGTATGTGTGTGCGCGCGCGCTTGTGGCTGTGTTGTCTTCGCACAATGTGAAAACATGCTGTCTCCTGGGAGCACAATGCAGTAGCTGTCAGTCAGTTGCCCATAAATATTTATACGCAGCACAGCATTGAGGCTGTGCTGCTGCCTCTTTTGAGCACCTTCAACGTCGCCTCGTGTTCCACGGGCATTATCCCGTCTTCCTCTTTCCACCGCCGACCAGTGACATCGTCCCTCTGCCACAGCAACATTTAGCATTCTAACGCACGGCCGTCGAGCCGTTGCACTAATGTAAACACCATTTACATGGAAGCTGCTGTCGAGGGTATCGTTGCCCATTTCAATTCAGTGACGATAAATGAGGCTTTGTGCGTGTTCGTGCGCATGTGTGTGTGTTTGTGCGTATACACGCACATCTTTATGATCTAAATGGGTTTGTATAAAAATACCACAATGGAATTTTCATAATAAGTTTTTTCCCGTGAAGAGAAAAATACAGTGGTGTCACTCTTTGCCAATTCGGAATACAGAAGGCAGGATTATACATATGTTCTTTTTTTGATGGTGAAGATTGTCATAAATTCAGAAGATCAAACCATATAGAGAGACCATATGCGTTTTTAAATATATTTCACCATGTTTGCTTTGGACTCTGCACACCATTATGTGGTATGAATCAGTCGATCTCAGAGCTCTACTGTGTTTGTATTCCAAATTCCAATTCCAAATTTTCTTTCATGTATTCAGGATCTAAACCATTTTGTGATTTATAGAACACTAGCAGAACTTTAAACTGTCTTCTAAAGCTGATTGGAAGCCAGTGTAAAGACTTTAAAATTGGAATATTATGCCCTGACCTGTTTCTTATGGTCAGAACCTGTGCTGCAGCCCCAGTCTGGTGGCCATCCAGGCCACCAAACGCAAGGCGTCCGGGTGGACAGGTCAGGAGGACGACCCGGACGCCAAGCACCAGGGTCCCCACGGGGTGATTCGGGCGGACGACCTCTGTGAGGAACCAAACGGCGAAGCAGGAGCCAGACCGAGGCAGGCAACTGCTCCGGACGAGAACCTCCCACGCCGTGGTTTGCGAGACGACCAGGGACTGGTCGCCACCAAGGCTTGGTCAGGAGGCAGCCGTGGATTGGTCACCAACGAGGCCAGGTCATGAAGCGGCTGGGAGCCATCAAGAGCGACGAGGATGATGGAGAGAAGGACCAGAGACATGACCGCCACCATCACAGCCATCCCGAAGTCTCTCCAGCTACGGGGTGGCTCAACAGAACTCCCCAGCTCCTGTCGCCGTCGAGACAGGGGCATGGGACCGGTCGCCGACTGAGCAGGAACGGGGAGCGACCGCAGATCGGTCGCCGACAGAGCAGGAACGGGGAGCGACCGCGGACCGGTCGGCACTGGTACTCCAGGGCACGGACGAGAAGCGGCTGCGGAGACGTCGCCACCTCCTGGACAGCGACGTGAGGCGACATCGTGTCGGTCCCCACTGCCACGTGAGCTTGCAGTGCATTCGTTGAAACAGTAACGTGTGCGTGGCGCGGTGGCGGATCCGTTTCCAGGGCGACGTGAACGAGAGTCGGCAGAGAGTCAGTCGAAACTGACACGTGGGCGTGTCTCGGGAGCGGGTCAGTTCCAACTGCCGCGTGAGCATGAGTCCGTAACGAGTCCGTCGAAACTGCGACATGGACGTGTCGAGGTGGCGGACCCGTTCCCACTGCAACGTGCGCTTGGCGAGGTGGCGGACCCGTTCCCACTGCAACGTGCGCTTGGCGAGGTGGCGGGTCTGTTCCCACGGCAACGTGAACGAGAGTAGGCAGAGAGTCAGTCGAAACTGACACGTGGGCGTGTCTCGGGAGCGGGTCAGTTCCAACTGCCACGTGAACCTGCGTCAGCAGCAAGTCCGTCGCAGTTGCGACGTCATCGTAGCTCGGCTGGTTCGCCAATCCTTGCCGGACCTGGGCCGTGAGAGCCGCCAATTCGGCGCTCTGCCGCTCTATCTCCGCCCGCATTTCGCGGTAGAACGCATCGCATATTTGGCGGCTCCTCCTCCCTCTGGCCTGGAAGCTTTGCCACCATCTTCGGTTCTGCCGGTTTCACCATTGCTGGCGAGGAGTGGGAGGACGAGGACGGAGTCATTGTTGCCGCGCCGCGGGAGGCACAAGGGAGCGCCCGACCTGGACATCTCCTCTGGCCGCCACGCGGAGGTCCCGGGTAGATGGCCAAGCGGGTTCCCTCAAACGGATTGGTGTACTTGTACCCACCGGGCGAAGACGTTTGGGTGCTGGAAACGCGGGGAGGTGGAGCAAATTGACTGGGATGAAAGACCGGGCAAAGAGATTCATAATCAAAATCATCTGAGTCGTACTCAAACAAATAAAGGTCCTCCTCATATTCCAAAAAGTCAGAGTCTAGAAGAAAATGAGGAGCCGGACGGGTTGTGGTCGAGAATATTCATAGCTCGCTGGCGGAGCGTAAGACACGGAAGCGGAGGACATCAAGGAGCCTACCTGGATCGGACAGGCTTGGTCCTCCACCAGACGGTTTAATTTGCGTCGGTCCCGGCGACGCCAGGTCTTTCCTGCTGGGTCCTGTTTTGGCCAGATCGTTCTGTCACGACCCATCAGAACGGGAGTCGAACCCAAATGCAAGGCTCGGAAGATGCAAGGTAGTTCGTGGAGAAACGTTTATTATTCAGTGGTCGCGGATCGGGCAGGCAGTCAGGTGCAGCAGCAGTAGTTGGGACGTCGGGCGAAGAGAACAGGTGGGCGGCCAGGCAGGAGTCGGTACACGGGAGAACGATCAAAGTAGGCAGCTGTGTCAAAGGAGCCAGGCTTACGGGGTTGGTCGGAGAACAAGCGAAGGTCGGTACACACGGGTTGTCGATCAGGGATACGGGAGTACTCGAACGGGACATGAACCTCAACGATCTGGCGCGGACCAGTCGTCATTGGGGTCATATAAATACACAGGATAATCAGCCCGCATGAGGCGCAGGTATGCGCCGCCCAATCAGCGCAACCGCCCGGGCTGGAGCGGCAGGATCAGGACAACCCTCCCAATCACACACACATTTCGAGCACACATTTTTGACAGATTATATATTTAAATAGTTCAGGGTTCAATAGTCCAGTTCAGGCGTGTACACCGCTTTCGCCCTGAGTCAGTTGGAATGGGCTCCAGCATGCCCGCGTCCCTACTGAAGATAAGCGTTTCAGAAAATGGATGGATGCTTGGGTGTTTATTCTTTTTACATGAGATAAACATGCTTATTTATGATTCACTTTCTGTGTATTCAGTACTGGGTCACTGCAGAGGTTGACTCTGGTAGAGGGCAACCTCGCTTATGATAACGGATATATGGGATGTTTTCAAACGATGTCCTTCCTCCCTCCCGCCTGCAGTATTGTTGGCGCCGTAATGCCGCTTGTGCGCATGGAGCATAAATCTCCAATCGTCAATGTTGCGCAGGACGATAAATATCAGCTGTCCCGCAGTAGTAGGTCAGCAGCGTAAACCGGAAAGGACATGCAGGGTGGTCCATTGTGTGTGTGGAGGGAGTTGAGTGACGCCATGTGTCAGCTTAGTTATTTTCATTCTGTAAAAGGTGAAGAGGTTAACACATCACCAGCAGGCATCTTCACATGGTGGTGGCATCTGCTAATTAAGTGCCCTTAATTGCGCTACTATTGCAACCCTTTCACCGCCAAACTAAGCTGTGGCAACAGCAGGAAATGAGAGATTTTTCAGAGAAGCCACAGAATGCAGTAAAAGGTGGGCCATGAACAACACGCTGCGTCATCATAGCTAAACTCCTTTTTATTTGATTCTCACCTCTTATCCGTGCTGCCAAGCCCATTTGAACTCTATTGCTAACCAAAGCAGCAGAAAAACAATTTAGTGATCGCCACCCCAAATTCAAAGAAAATGTTATGTATTATATATGTAATTACTAATTTGTTACAATTATTTTTCAAGTTTATTTTTTTGTTGTATTATTTTGATATTTTTTCATTTTTAATTTTGTATTTGATTACAGTATTATCATGATGATGATGGTGATGATGATTATATCTATTTTGACTGATAATTCAGTTATTTGTAGAATTATTTTTATGTTTTATAATTGTGACAGTTCTCAAAATTATTTTTTTCAGGTTGCAGGTTGATTTCATGTTTTGGGGGTTTTCCATTTTGAATTTTTATTAAAATTTTTCAGTGTATTTACGTTGTTTGTTATTTTTAAGTATAAAGTATTATATACAGGGTTCGCACGCGGCCCTAAAAGTCCCTAAAAACCTCTAAATTTTCGAAGGTGCATTTAGGGGCTCCTAAAAGTTCTTCAAATCCGCGAAAACCGGTCAAGCCCCTAAAAAGGCCTTAAATTGAAAAAAATCAAAGGGAGGACCTCTACCGCCAAAATTCTCCCTAAAAAAAATATTAAAAAAAAATAGCGATCCGTCTGGCGTCCAAATCAGCCGGAAATTTTCAACGGAGGTCACCGTGTTGACAACTAGTCGCCATCTTGTCGATATTCCATTGTTTGTTTCCGTGAGTAGGCATTTCACTTTGTCTTCGTTACGACGTAGCGTAGTTCTTTCATCGATCCAACTTGTATCATGGGGAAGTGCATTTTTCAATATGCTTGGGTTGAAAGTAAGGAGTTCGAGAGCTGGGTTCGTCGAGATCCAAAAGATCGGCACATGTTTTACTGCCATCTGTGCAAGCAGAGTTACCAGCTTGAAAAGATGGGTGTCAAAGCGCTGGAGTCGCACCGGAAAAACAGGAGACACGCTGATTTGGCGAAGACTCTCTCATCTTCCGTTGGTATGAATCTGTTTCTAAAATATCAAGATAGTGAAGCATCAACTTCAGGCAGTGGTACTAGCAGTGCATGCGCACCTACAGTTGTCCAGTCATCGACTTCAACCAGCCGGAAGTCAGGCTTTATGAACATAGTTCAATACACGAAGACGGACTCGTTAAAGGTAGAGATTGTGTGGACTTTAAAAGTGGTCTGCAACCATTACAGTTACAAATCTTGTGAAAATAATTCGAAAGTGTTTGCAGTCATGTTCCCAGACAGTGACATTGCTAAAAACTCCCACTGTGGGCAAAGGAAGACTTCCTACCTGGCTACATTTGGCATCGCTGCCCACTTTTCATCTCTACTGCCTCAAAGCCAAAAAAGCCAGAATAGAGACTGACATATCTACGCTTATTGAGAAGGCTGACAGGCTGTGTGAGGAGGCAGAAGAAAAGAGGAATCTGAGGTTTATCACCAAGGCCAATGCACTCAGAGGCAGAGCAAAGGACAAGAGAGCCACTTTGGCACATCTGCAGCAACAAATAGAGGAGGCACTGGGTAGGCTCAAGGAGCCAGAGTAGGGGTGCTGAGACAGACATCAGTAGAAGACATTTGTGTATATAGTTGCAATTGTAGTTAGAATCAGTTTCTCTGTATACTGTTATGTGAAGACATTGACAATGGTCATATCAATGAGAACTACCACAAGGGGCGACAGGTGATCACTGTCACAGGTACTGAGGTACTGGAACATTTGATGAACCAAGAACGGTTGATGGCACCATTGGGTGAGTCCTTTTTCCTTACTCTTGATTTCCCACGATGGCCCTAAATTTTTCGTGTCAGCCCTAAATTTTTCGTGTCAGCCCCTAATAATGCCCCTAAAAAGCCCTTAAATTTTTGGGGTCAGACTGAGTATGGACCCTGTTATAGTTTTTATGATCATTTCAAGGAAAATGTCTTTTTTTTAAACGTTTTTTCTCGTTCATATTTTTTCAGGGCGGCACGGTGGCTCAGCTGGTAAAGCGTTGGCCTCACAGTTCTGAGGTCCGGGGTTCAACCCCGGACCCGCCTGTGTGGAGTTTGCATGTTCTCCCCGTGCCTGCATGGGTTTCCTTCGGGCACTCCGGTTTCCTCCCACATTCCAAAAACATGCAACATTAATTGGACACTCTAACTTGCCCCTAGGCATCATCGCGAGTGCGGCTGTTTGTGTGCTGGCAACCAGTTCAAGGTGTACCCCCCCTCCTGCCCGTTGACAGCTGGGATAGGCTCCAGCACTCCCCGCGACCCTCGTGAGGATAAGGGGCAAAGAAAATGGATGGCTGGATGGATGGATGGATGGATGGATGGATGGATATTTTTACATGTGAAGGTATTCGCGTTTTATTGCGATGCAAAATGCAAACAAGATCATGCAAGGCGCTGTACACAAGTAAATATACAAAGATCATTCAGAAGAATTGCCCAGCATTATTTCCATAGATGTTTACCGTATCATTGCGTTGTGATAATTACAGCGGTTTCTGTTTATTTGATAGATCCCTGTGACGATCTAGCCTTCCTTGTGGTTTTCTACCACTCCGGCACATGTGAACTTAATTGGGCTCCCGTCTATCATTAATGAGAAGTCTCTCTGTGAATTATTCTTCCTGTGTTCTATTGTTCGTGTCCTCCAGTTAAATCCAGTCCTAATTAACTACGTTTGAAAGGGAATCTGTGTGATAATTACAAGGAGGTGGAACGGAAGCAATCACACTGAAAAATTTATTCCATACCACAGGGATTTTTCTTTCTTTTTTTTTGTCTGCGTGTCCTGAGAATCACCTTCGGTGTCCACTTGGAAGAAGAGACGCCTGGGCAGATATATAGTCATTTTAATATAAAGAAAGTAAAAAATCAGTCAAAAGTAAAATGAGAGTGATAAAACAAAAAAAAAAGGAATAAAACCTAGAGTGCTGTAAAAAGAAAAATTTGCAGCTGCGCCACATTAAGTGCACATAGTTGTTCACTTCATTCTAGATTTTTCTTTCAAACCTTCGATGCAGTCATATTTACTATTCGTATTCAACTAAATGGCAATCTCGCTGAGTTCCACCAAGGCCAAACAAGCCATTTAATTTTTTTATCCCCACCTTCATAAATGTCCGCCGCTTCCATTATTCAAAATTTTGTCTCAAGGTTTTGTGCAAAATTGTCTGAGATATTAAGAAATGCTAGAAAAATGTGCCAAGTCCAGACCTATATGACTATTTTATAGATGCTTCCATGCCACTTGTCCTAACCCAGTGGTTCATAGACTTTTTTGAGGCACCCCCGTTTTTGGAGATGAAATTTTCAGCACCCCCTTCCCTCGCTTGCAAGCATTATTCCATGAGAATCAACAATAACATGTACAACAGTTGCATGTAACTTCGTAATGAAAAGCCCCGCACCCACCCCCTGTCAAAACCGCTGTCCTGACCCTAGAATATTACAAGTGGGACTTGGTAATTGTACCATATTTTGTCACTTTGCATTTTCAGTGTTTACTCAAGTGCAAAAGTAGCAGACCGTGACGCTGCTATCCACTGATTTGTCAAGGGAAAATTATTTTCAGTGTTACAATGGAATACTTTTATTGCTCACATAAGAGATTTCAATTCATGCCTTCTTTTATTCTTGGTACCTATCAATAATGCAGTGAAGTGAGAGGCGGAATTAATTGTTTCCCGCTTGAATTTCCGAACGTGACATCAAGAGCCTGAACTGTGTAAAGTTATGGGAAATAAGCTAAAGTAGTCATCAACCCACAAGGATTATGTTAAAGAGATAAGCAAAATGTTGACATGTGAGTGGGACTGTACTATACTGTAAAACCTCTAATTGTAAAAATGACAGTAATTTATTGGCAGCAGCGATCCTGTAACCTACTTTAAAATAAACCGGTATCAAACTATCAATCAACATCAGGTAAAATACTGTAGATTCTAAGATTACTGATTTCAGCAACACACTGGAGAAATTTACAGCATTGTATAGAATCGCTGCTGGCAGTATAATATTGCAATTTCTTTAGTGATCCAGTAATTGTTCTGCACGTGTGTATATATATATTATGATGACTATTTTTATCCAGATTTTTATCACCATTTTTGTTATCATTGTTGTTAATTATAATTTTAGATCATATTATCATGTTATTATTGATAATTATTGACATCATTCAAAGATACAGATTCTGATTTGTGAGGTGAGGTGACTGTATGGACCACATCTCACAGTCAAGGTTTCATTCCAACTAAGTGCTGCATAATTGTAATCCAACTTAAGAGACACATTCAACGAACTACAGGGAACATAATTACGCATCAACGATAAGGGGTAACGTCCTTATTATGACGATAGTTCAGCACTGCATGGCACAATGCATGCTGGGAACTGCGCGGCTTCATCATCACAGCAATATTCAAATACCACTTGTTTTGTTTTAGTTCGTTCCTTTTATAAATGTAATTCTAAATTTGAAGATTTTGTTAATCCTGAAACATTAAAAGAAATCATTTGCATATTTTTGGTCACTCAAAATATGCACCACAGCCTCTGATGTGCGTCAGCTGGGCTGAGATTTATGAAACTATATTCGACACTTATTAGGTAAACTATGGCATTGGCATTCAAGAAAAGAAAAGGTTTTGAATAAAACAGAATATTTTTTGGTATATGAACTATACTAAAAACAAATATGACTCACGCCTCACAGCAGGCAACAGTTTATAATTGTTTGTCGAAATGTCATATTGTCCCAAAGTGCCAATGCTGCGCAGTGAAGTTCACTGGCAAAAATTACATTCAACAGAAAAACAAAATATTTTAATTGGCTATTTGTTTCGCAAGTGTATAGTTTACCTTGTTCAGTGAGATAGTCATTTCATATTCAAGTTGACACTCCACAGGATAAAATGATAGAGCAAAAAAGCCAACAGCAGCTGCAAGGGAATCAGATTAAAGTTCGGCCTTCATTTCATGAATGCGGGGAGAACTGAAATGGACAATACAGAGTTTCCTTGCTGCAATGCGGTTCACTTTACGCGGCTTCGCTATCACACGGATTTGTGTGTAATTTTTTACAGTGTAGCAGGATTTTTTTTCGTTGTTGTTTTTGTTTTACAGCGTATGAATACGCATTGTGTTCTGTGTCCTGATGCGCCAAGAGAAACATCCTGCATCATGTTCTGGGTTTTGCTCCAGTACTCCCACAACCCTTGTGGGGATAAGCATCTTGGAAAATGTATGGATGGATGTCTTGGATGTTTACAAAAACCTGTCCATTGGGTTCATAGAAGACTGGTTTAGGGTAAGGGATATAGTTTGGGATAGGCATTAGATCAAGAAGAAGAAGAAGATTAGATCGGGGCTTTAGGGTTAGATTTATGGCTTCTGGTTTACTGTTGTTTTTTTTTTTTTCCAGATACACAAAGGGTGGTTGGGTATAGGGTTGGGATTTTTTATTTTCTTTAGTGACACACTTAGGGTTAGTGTACAGTTAGTTTAAGGATAAGGAGAATGAAGATAGAGTAAGATTAGCACTTTGTGGATAGCTTTATGGCTCAGGTTAATGTTTTGGGACTCAGATTAAATTTAGGGTAACAGCTACAATATAGTGAAGTGATAGGCATTAGGTTTACAGTTAAGGCGGATTGCTTAATGTTAGGATTCAGTGTTTCAGGAACATTCGACCAATTACTGAACTAATAAGCAATCTAGTTGAGGTGAGATATTAACTGTATCTATTATTTTGTTGTGATGATACACCTGAGGGTGGCTTGAGCTATGATTACCCTCCCCTCCCTACAATTCTGAAGGTGCTGCAGGGGAGCATTTCCTCCCCTTGTTGACTTCCATGTTCATGAGGATCCATGCTCCCCATCAGCCAAAGCACAAGGAGTTTTTGGGGGAGTGACCCAGTTGGTCGCAACACAGTGTTGCCTTTAATCTCAGCGATCCATCTCCGCAGTGTGCTGACAGCAGCGTAATGAAAGGGCCTGTTCTGAATCTGGGTGGGGATGTCGGCAGTAAATTGCGAAATAAATAAATAAAAAATGATGATGCCGGTGTCATGCCTGATCAATCGATCGGAGCGAATTAGCTAATGCACCTGAGGTGGGCGCCTTACATAAACATAAAACACTTTGGTGAAAATGCCGCAGGCCGCGATGGCCGGCGCCGCACATTTAAGGGCGAGTGAACATTGACGGATGCCGCCCAGAGTCTGCCGAGGAGTCGGTGAGCGATCTTCGCCGGAGTGGCATCATTCTCGAAGACAAATGGAACGATGGTGCGCTGGGAAATGTATTAGGAAGCAGGGGGCTCATCTTTAAACATCATGATGCAATCTGGCCCTTTGCCACCATCAGAGAGTCCACATTAGGATCGTTTTGTTGGAAATGGTACTCCAGATGTAAAGTATCTACAGTAGTTGCGACTAATGGCGATTATTAGGGTGTGATGTTAATCTATGGTGTTTTGAAGGTAGTAAGATTTGCCATGCTCCTTTCCATTTAAAATCCTTCTTGGTCAATGTGGCAGCTCGCTATGATGTCTCCAAGGTTGGCACCACAGTATTTTGGATTGTGAAAGACAGTCAGGCTCACTTCTAAGATATGAGCAACTATTACAGTGGCTCTTTATGGTTCAAACAGCTGAAGAATTGTAATTGTCCACAGTTATCAAATATTGTCCAGGAAATTGGAGTGACACTATATACATATTGTATTAGCCAGTGGAGCTTTTTCTGTCACTCACCCAAGATAAATGGGATTTTTATATTGGTCTCACATCCGAGAGGGCCAATTTTCCCTTTTTACTCGGCAGAGAAAAAAAAAACGTTTGAATGTGTGTGTGTGTGTGTGTGTGTGTGTGTGTGTGTGTGTGTCTGTGTGTGTGTGTGTGTGGTTATGGAGCACAGCCATCATCGATCTGTCTCAGGAGTCTGATCAGATGGTTTTTCATTCCATTTCATGTGTCCTATTAAAGAGACACATTCATTGCAGGTACCGTTTTTGTTGTTTTTTTTTTCTTTTCCGTTGTGATGTGGACTTCCTCCATAGTCGTGCGTGTGTGTGTGTTTGCGTGTGTGTGTGGTGTGTGTGTGTGTGTGTGTGTGTGTGAGAGAGAGCAAGAGTGAGATAGACGTTAAAAGCCATGGTTGTTTTTGTTGTGCACGGTACATTTTCGTCTTTTTGTGCGCTTTCCAATAAGCGCCCCCTCAGTCGAGGTTTCGGGCATCCCAGAGGATAAGGAAAACAAAAAAATATATATGCTTCTTTTGTTCCTGTTTCTCTCAAAGACACCCGTGCTGAGCTCAAATGAAATGAGGCTGAGGCCATATTCTTTTCATATAAATATAAGTCAAGTCAAAAACTAGTAGTATAAATGGAGTTTCATTGGAAAATCCCTGTCAATATAAAGAATGCCGAGTCTTCACAAACTACAAGGAACTTGACAGTTGTGATTTCCCTCGCTATTCACTTAGGGCTTTTTTTTTTTTTACAACGGTCATGCCAGCCAAGAAGTTGAAGTCAAGGCAGGCGCGACAGAAATTGTTAATAGTTTCTTATCGTGACGTGCCTCCCCTCTGCCAATGTGCTTAGAAGGCCAACGTTAAAATGAAAGCTTCATAGATTACTACATTGGGCAGCAGTGCCATTTTAGTTTTTTTTTTTTAAAGTTGGCCCCAGAGCGTGGTGCCGATATTTAATGAAGCACATTTCATACGCAGCAGTGCCTACATTTTAAATGCAAAAAACAGGGCAGAGAATCACACTCATTCTGTTGTGATTAAAATTCTATTAATTGCGAGTGCAGCCCAAGATCGGTTAGGTGGGGTAGTTTTTTTTTTTTTTTTTTTTTTTTTTTTTTAAATTCAGCAGCTTTCGACTTAGCAACCAAGAATTAATAATGAACTTGTTCTCGAGATTTCTCTGATGGCTACCGAATTTGAATCTCCCTTGCTAGACAGATGGGTGACACGAAATGGGCAAACATTGGAGCTTTCATCATTTTCTGTGGTCAAAGCATGTTGATGACATTGTCTGCCATTTGGGTTTGAGGTGACCATTTTCAAACACAAAACCCTTTGAATTAATTTACATAATGTGGAGCAAAATTCAAATTGAGCACCAGAAGTCAGTTTCTCTATGCAACGGGAAATTTTGTTGTCATGTTTATCAAGAAATGAGCCACAAAGAAAGTCTCAAGAGCTGATGTGGGGAAAAGACGGAAAGTCCATCACTTTAGATGGAAGCTGCCATTTTATGGTTATTATGCCCATTTCTCAGGACAGACTTATCTTTAAGATTTTTTTTTTCAGATTGACATTAACTTGTGAAGGATTTGGCTTACTTTATTTTATAATGTATATTTTTAAAAAAAAGTTTTTTGTGGACAATTGTGATAGAGTAGGGGAGTGTTTTGGGGTATATTAATTCAACTGCTGTAAGATGATTTGTTTTGAGGGATCGGCAAAATTGAAAAAAATTCTAATAATTCCAGTGACGTGCCTCTCGACTGTGCCTGGCAATTTATCCGTGCGTATGCATCGCAGGCGTCCCTAATAAAGTGAGCGCTCTGATGCAAAAGTGCAGACGACAACGCTTGTGTACACAGCTGTCCCAAATAAATTGAGGCTTTCGCAAAACATGCCACCTCTGCTCCTCATTCCAAGGCTGAGGTCTATTATTGGATGTCGCTTGGTCTTGATTAGCTATTTGCCACCTTATGGTTGAGGCACTCGGCATTGCAAGTAAACAAATTGACTGTCAGCGCTCCGCCGCAGTTGACTTCCTACACGTGTGCCTCTTTTAATGCTCCTTTGTTGCCACAAAATAGAACACTTTTTGTTCAAGACGTGATGCTTTTTTTCCCTCAAACTACTTATATTGTCAGAACAATTAAAAAAATGTTAATATGAAAAAAAAAATGTACATTTTCCTCAAAAAATCAAAAAATGTTGAAAAAAGAAACATTTCTCTCATCAATATACTGTTTCCTCACGTCATATACAAAAATCTCACAAAATATTAAATTTTTTTCTCTAAAATATGCCACTTGTTTTTGTGAAATATGTAATGTATCTATTTGTTTTGTTTTTTATACAAAATCTACAGTACTGCTCCATTGCAAACCTTTTTCTCAAACAAAATACACAACTTTTTTCCCTACAATGTTTTTTTTTTTTTTTATTTCTGATGTCTCAATTGTTCTTCAGGAAAATGCAACATTAATTCTGTTTTTATTGCTTAATTAAAAAAAATGTTGGATCTAAAATGGTTTTATTCTTGATAAATTGGATATTGATTTTTTTTTACTTCAGCTTAACATTTTTCCTCACAAATATATTTCTTTGTTCCTAATGAAAATGAGCTGTTTTCCTGTTACATCGACACATTTTTCTCAAGTAAAACTATTTTTTTCCTCAAAATAGATAATAATGATAAAATTTTTAAAAATATACTACTTTATATAAAAAACTGTGACATTTTTCTTGTAAAGTTGAGCCCTTGTTTTTCCTCAATAATATACATGCATCTTATGCACCTTATCCTAAATCCTAATCCTATCCTTTCTTTAAAAGATAACTTTTTCATGGAAAAAATATTATCATATTACAACAATCCCCTTTTCTCTTGAAAAGGTAAGACTTTTAATTCAGAAAATGTAAGATCTTTCTCTTGAAAACATACTTTTCAATTGAAATGACAACTTTTTCTCCCAAAAATGACTAGCAAATGCTCCTTTTATTTTGGTTCTCAGAAATATTCAAGTTCGCTAATTCTTGAAAAAAAAATCTTCCTGTAATATTTCTATTTTTCTTTTAAAAAAATGCAATTTTATTCTCCTTATTCTCTTTTTTTCATTTTTTTTCATTTGACTATTGTTTTGTTTGTGCACTGGACATAGTTTCTTCTGGCCCGAAAAAATTGTCCTTCCATGATACCGGAGGGCATGTTTACTGGTCAGCTACAAGAATTTTTCACTTACAAGGACGTTATCAAAATTGTCTGACCGCTTCTTTCTTCCAGCTCCCTCGCTGATCCAAAACTCCATTTGGTTTCAGGTCCAGTGGCTGTGATCAACGGTGAGGAAGACTCAGCCAGCCCTCTTCATCACGTCAACCACGGAATCATAACACCGTGTACGCTGGACGCAGGCCCGGATGCCGTCGTCATCGGGATGACTCGCATCCCCGTGGTAGAGAATCCGCAGTATTTCCGACATGGACACAACTGCAACAAGCCCGCCACTCGTGAGTAGACAATAATGACATGTTGTTTTCTGGTTGCGCTGTTTTTTTTTTTTTTTAATCTAATCGAACCAGTGTCGCCAAGAAGAAAGGCAAATCATAAATGAATCCTTTGATGCGTCCTGAATGTTTTGTGAGTTCTTGTGCGATATGCTTCGGTGTGGTCCCTTTTGAACTAAAGCTGAAAAAAAAAAAGCCCCAAATGAATATATTCAGGTTAAGTGAATGTTTGTCATCAAATGTCATTTTTTTTCTTCTTTTTCAAGAAAAGCTTACAACTTTATTCTCCTACAAATCTTGCTTTATTCTCGAAACGTAGGCCTAATCTTACGTCATAATACGAAGGCGTTATTGTCATAATCATATCTGTTTTTTGCTTCCAAAACAAATACAACTTAATTATCCTTATAGTCCAACTTTAAATTAAAAAGACTTTATTTGGAAAAAAAATACTACTACTTTTACTACTAATAATGTACTTTTTATTGCAAAATGTGATGTAAAATGATACTTTAATTGACATAAAATTGCTTCTCATCCCTCTCATATCTACAAAAATAAATATTTTTTCCCTAAAAAAAATACAACTATCTTCTCATAAGATTGCTAACTTTTTCTGAAAAAAAATGTCCAAACCTTTATTCTAAAAACACGGTTAATTTGCCAAATCTCAAGGTGCACCTTTGCTGTAATTTGCAGTTGATCTTTGCAACAAGACGCACTGCCCGAGACCCCCGAGGCCTTCCCTGTGACGTGCCGTCTTCTATTGTGCAGAGCCATGCGGCGCGATCATCTGGCGCTGTTTTTCATATAGAATCAATTCAGACGTAAATGTGACAACCACAAGATCACTTTAAGGCCTAATTAGCCATGATCGCATCAAGCCCCCTCGCTAGAAACTGGCCGAACAAAGCGCGGGCGCGTTGTGTAAGTTTTTTTGGCTTGCTTCCAAAATGGCCGTCGGGCACGCGGCAACACGCGTTCTTGACCGAGGATGGAAGGCGACAGAAGGAAATCCCATTTAGAAGTGATAAATAAATGAGAGGTCTTATGTATTATGAATGGCATGAATTGTTAATGGTCGGCCGTCGTCTGATTTATGACATCTCATGCTGCGCACGCCGCTTCTGATTGCCAGGTAATGAATAAATGACACTCCAATGAAACTTCCACCTCCACATTGAAGTCGCTCACAGGATGCGAAGTACGTTTGGATGGTCAGCAGACCTCGGTCGGGAAAAGAAAGCTTGCGGCATCTTATGAATATACCCATAGCAAGGTCGTTGTGGCCACAGCTTTTTTTCTGCCGATGGCTGGGATAACAAAATGGCTCCCAACTGTTTCTGCATGCCCTCAATATGAACGTGTTCTATACTCTCAGGCCTGTCACCCTACAGTTTTTTTTTCGTCCAAAAAGAATACTTTTTTTTTTATGGGGGGGGACCTTTGACTTGATTCTCATGAATGAGTACCTTTTTTTCTGAAGAATATATTTACAGTCTAGATATATAATTGATGAAACTCTTGTCCTGTAAGATTTTTTTCGGTAATTAAAATAGCATTTATTTATCCCGCCCAAAAATGTATTTTTTTCTTACAAAATTACAAAAGCAATCTCCAATGTAGATAGCACTTTCTAAAAAAAAAAACAATCTTGTAGTATTCTAACTTGTTTCTATAAAGAAATCATATTTTATTCTTAAAATTAGATGTATATAAATATAGAATATTACATTAAAATTATATGTTTATATTATTTAATAAGACAAAGATTTTCCTAAACTACATTTTTTTATCTTGCAAAAGATAGATCCTTGTAAAATAGTTTGTTCCGAAAATGTGAAGCTTTTTCTGAAAAATAATGCAACTTCATGCAAAGAATATTTTATCTAACATACATGACTCTTCTATATTCAAAAATATGAACCTCTTGGTTTTTTTTCTCAAAGCAAACAACTTTTTTTTCTTATTGCATTCCGACTTTTGGTGATGTTCTAAACCCAAGAGCAATTAAAGTTTTTAATATAGAAAGACTGTATGGTTTAATTTTTAATATAAATTTACAACACTTTCTTCAAGATTTGTTTTCGAGAAGAAGCAGGAAGTGACGTACAGAACAGAGGCGCCCCCTAGTGGACTCGTTTGTTTCCATTAGTTTTACCTCCGGGAAGGTATCTCGTTGTTCCTTCGTGTTAGCCAAAATGCCGGCTCATTGCATTGCTGGACATTGTTTGAACACTCGGCAGAATGGAATTATCCTTCATAAGTTTGAAAGACACCTTGTTTGTTGTGAAAAATGCACGGGTGCAGAGGACAAGAGTTTCGTGGGTTCCAAATAACAGGTAGGTGTGTATACAGCTCCAAAAAAAAAAAAAAATTGTTTGGGGCGGGCCACGTAATCGGTCTCTCTCATAACGTAGCAAAAGATCCGCGTATGAAATGTGTTGATGTGCGCATTACCCAGCCAACAATGTTTCGATAGTGTTCATCGAGTACTGCGGCAACTTTGAACATACCCCTAAAAGCAACATAGCCAGGCTCCACCTCCTCCTTATATGACACCACGGCCTCAGCTGGTGTGGCTGAGTTTCGGCGGTCACAGCTTCTGCGAAGTCTGCGCGTCGGGCTTTGCGACGGGGGCGGCTCTGAAGAACCCAGCCGAGAATGCGTTACTCAGTGGCGTGCGCGCATAAAGTGCCCCGGCTCGACTGTGACTAAAGCAGCACCGCTCGGCTCTGTCACAAGCCAGACCGGCCGGCTGCGATGAGCCGCGATGGCTCATCTCCGCTGCGGGAGTGGATCGGTTATCATCTGAATATGGCTCGAAACAATAGTGTAATATTGCCCTGAGGGCTCGAAACACTAGTGTAATCTTGCCCCGGTAACTTCACACGGTTGTGTGGTGTTGTCCTTTTCGAAAAGATCTTCGGTTTCAGAAGGGGCGTCGGAAAAATGTGAATATCTCTGTTGTTCGGCTTCCGTAGTAGCAGGCACTGCGCTTTTTCAACGGCGGAAGTGACGCTGACGTCAAGGACAGATGACGCGACTAATATGGCGACCACTTGGATGTTGAGGGACACTCAAATACGCAACTTTGTGCATGGATGACGCGGTCTCCGCTCACTTTTTTTCGGTATAAACATTGAAGTGAGTACTGTTATATGTATTTTTCATTACAATATCTATTTTAGAATGTTTATAGTGATGACACCCGGGCTTCAAGGGCCTACGTTGCACTAAAAGACAAAGTAAATACAAATATCCACCCATCCATTTTGTCCCGCTTATCCAAGGTCGGGTCGCGAGGGGAGTAACAGAGAAGCCCAGACTTCCCTTTCCCCAGCTTCTTCCTCCAGCTCTTCTGAGGGGATCCCGAGGCATTCCCAAGCAAGCAGAGAGATGTAGTCTCTCCAGTGAGGCCTGGGGCATCCCCGGGGTCTCCACTTGGTGGGACATGCCAGGAACACCTCACTAGCATTATAAATGCTAAATAAAGTCTAGCATATACAGTATAAAATGTATTAATTAAATGTACAAATATCAAAGGTCAGGTGATGAGTGCAAGATAGAAATAAGCCCTAATTAGCCCCCTCGCTTAGAAACTCGTCAAACTAAGTCTGTGAGTGTGCATCTACATGTTTATGGGCCATCAAAGTTCAGGTGGGCAGAGGACAGAAGAGGCAGAGGGAGTAAGCGGAAGAGAGTTCAGATTCCTGACAGCCTGATGAATAAAACTTTGAGTCGGATAGTTTTGACCTACAGACTCTGCAGTCTCCTGCCTGATGGCAGCAGACTGAAGCTCCTGTGTGATGGACGGGTGGCATACACTGCTATGCAGAGGGCTTAGCGGGTGAGGCGGGGACTGTAAATGTTCTCCAGAGAGGGAAGATTTTTTCCGATGATCTTCTCAGCTGCCCTCAATATGCAAGCACCAAGATGTGGTGCAGGCTCCGTACCATACAGTGATGCAGTTGGTCAAGATGCACTTTATGGTCCGTCTGTAGAATAAGCACGAGATGGGGGTGTGGCTCTGGCTCTTCTCAGCTGGCAGAGGAAGTAGAGACACTGTTGGGTTTTCTTGGCCAGTGATGAGGGGTTGTGGACCTCATTAATGTCCACTCCAAGGAACTTGATTCTGCGCACTCGCTCCACTGACTTTTTTTTAAAAGCATTAAAAATATAATGGAAAAATGACGACTTCATTTTGTGAAATGACCTTTTTTCTTGCGAGAAAAATCATAGGTGAACAGTAAAAACTCAACTTCGATGAACTTGTTAAACATGAGTTTCCTTTCAATTAACAGTCTTTAGTCTTTATGCTTTTTAAAAATCCACCCTTTTCCCTCAAATGTTGCCCACTGTTTTTTAATATTCTCATAATGTTTAATTTCCCTTTAATATGGATATATTTTTTCTACATTGTACAGCTTTTTGGGGGGCAGGAGACAAGAGATGTTTCTTTGTTACTTTCTCTCCCAATTTTTTTTTTGTTTGTTTCTTTCAAAGTGCATCATGTTACAAACCTAAAACTCATCACAAGGTCGTAATGGCTGCCGCTTTTCTAGTCATTGGCTGGGATAACAAAATGGCTCCCGAGTGTTTCTGCCTGTGCTGAATACGAATGTGTTCCCTCCCCTCAGGACGCACACACTAGGAAAGGAAATGCATGCGCTTATCTATGTGTGTTTGCTTATGTGCTCGTACGCGTGTGTCCATGCATTTGCGTGTGTACGCGTAAGTGTGTGTAGATGTTTGCCAGGCAGTGTCAACCTGTGAATGAGAGTGCGGATGTGGGCGGACTGCTAGTGCTGCTCCTGGCCACTGTTTCCTGGTGTCGTTTCTGCAGGGCCATGACTGCAGCATCCCAGGTTCCTCTGGAGGGACTGTGTCGGGTTTGGTCTCAGGGTTCCTCTTATTGTCAAGCAAAGAGCTTTACTCTGCTCGGATACAGTAGAGCTGCATTATTGATGGATGGCTACTGATCCATAATGTATTCATTAATTTAGTTAAAAGCATCGTATTCAAGGGAATATGCCGTTGCCAGTCCCCCCACACACACGCCTCTCTCTCACAGACACACATACTGCTCAATAGCAGCACCATGTCCATCAGTAATGAGAAGGTCAAGTCCAGTCCGCCAACTCAACCAGAAAACGATGTGGTTGGATAAAAAAGTGCCTGCCTTCAACATTGCTGATGCTGGTGTTTTTTTTTTTTTTTTTTTTTTTTAATTTCAGAAATGCCTTATTCATGAGTATTTCATTTTCCACTCACCCCCGTTCCAGCCTTTTTTATTTACATTTTAATGTCGTTAAATATCGCTTTGAAACGAGATGGATCTAAGGACAATTTGGGTGTTAGCACGTTACATCTTCAGGAAAAAAATATCTACAAAATGTTGGGCAAAATCGTCGCAGTTGAACTCCAGTCGAACCTGTGACCTGAATACGTGGGATTCAGGATGGTCACTTGAGGGTGACAAATTTTGTCAGTTGTCTCCCAAAATACCATCAGTCAGGCAACACGTGTTGCCCTCCCGAGGTTTTACTGGTTTACGTTGTAGTTCCGTAGCAACGATGGCAAAATCCCGAAATTGTACGCAATCTGTCCATGGACCAGTCTACCACTAACCTACACTAACACAGTGTTGAAGTAATGACAACAGTAGAGCTAACCTCTGCATAATCACCCTTTGACACTCACCCATTCACATCATATTTATTTTTTGTTGTCGTTTTGTTGATGGGGAGGGAGACCTTCCTTCTGTTTGCTGTAAAAAAACACCCATCTGGTATTTTTGTGCTTAAGCGTCTGTAAATTTTTCAAAAAGGAAATATTACTTTGGGGCAAGTGGAAAAGTGGACGCGCGGTTATTATGTCCCCCCACAGTTCAGAGGCAAGAGGTTTCAATTCGGGTTCTGGCGTTCCTGTGTGGATTTTGCTTTTTTTTTAGTCACATGCGCAGGTTTTATTTCCAAATACTCCAGCTTCCCCCTATATTTCAAAAACATGCATGTAAAGTTGATTGAAGACACTCGATTGTCTTTAGATGTAAGTGTAAATGGTTGTTTGTATGTGGCCTTCGACTAGCTCACATCTAATCCTATAACTAATCCTGTGCAACTTTCCCACGTCCATAAACTCTTCCATGTTCTTTTTCCTGGATGATTTTCTCCTTCGTCTTCCTCCACAATCTCCCATTCGATTCAGCCACTTTGAAATACCACGCTCCTTCACAGTTTCCAATGTCTTTGGCAGCGGTGCTTACTTTTCTTTTAAAAGCGGCTGCGTAACAAGTCACCATTTCCTATCTTAGTTGATGTTAAAACAAAATCACGGGCAGCCATTTCTGATATCTACTGCAGTAGCAAGAAAATGCTCCGCTAATGATCGTAATGTGGCAAACTGCCGCAAGCAGTTCAAGAATCTCAAATAGGTGGCGCACATTACTGTAATATATAAAAATGTGTAACATTAGCGATTGCATATCATATTGGAATGTAAATGTACACCTTTTTCATCACCCCTTGGAACTTGTGTACGACTATACAATATGATTTTCTTCTTATTTTTAATCTATGCCGAGATATAATGCGCTACATTGACTTTTAGGATTTTTTTACGAATTAGTGCTGAGAAATTATGGTACATCTTCTGGACACAATTTAATCTGAAGGAGGTTATTGACCTCAGATAGTGGTAGGGGAATGTGAAGCTAGACAGCATAGGACGGTGGTGAGTAAAATGGTGGAAGATGAAGGAGACAAAAGCAAAGCAGAGAGCCAAACAAGAGGCGCATGATGACAAGTACGGCAGGTCGGAAGGTAACGAAGGTAAAGGATAAAAATAATAAACTGTATACTGGTTGGTCAGACAGCAATGGATAGCGATGGGAAGGGTGTGTAGTATGTTAGGGTGATTAAGAATAGAGATGGAAATCTGTTGACTGGTGCCAATCGTGTGCTGGATAGACGGAAAAAAATACATTGAGGAGTTGATGGAGGAGAAAAATGAGAGAGAAGGAGAGTAAAAGAGGCAACTGTGATGGACCAGGATGTGGCAATGATTAGTCAGGGGGAAGTTAGAAAGGCACTAACGAGGATGAAAAATGGAAGGGCAGTTGGTCCTGATGGAAGCATCTAGCAGTGGTGGCTGTGGAGTTTTTGACCAGCTCTGTTCAACAGAATTCTAGCGGGTGAAGAGATTCCTGAGGAATGGATGAAAATTGTGCTCGTGTGCAAGGCGAGAGGGAAAAGAGACACTAAGGGTGGAGGACAATATATACTTGGAGTAAACAGTCCAGAGCAATTGTGAATGTGGTAAGAGAGCTGCAGGAAGACCAAAGATAAGGTTGCTAGATATAGTGAGGGAACATTGTTCTTTGTTTTTCTATGGAGCATCATCATCCAGGTCATTGTCATAAAAGTTGTATGGCAGCAATTGGACACTTAAGTTAGTTTGGTGTATCTGTGTTTTTGTTTGTTTTTTGTTGCTATTTTCTAAAAAAGTTTAAAAAATGACCATTTTATTATCACACAAGGTAATAATGCTATTAGAATAACATTGATTAATTCATTCGTCTTCCATTCTGCTTATCCTCACTACGGTTGCAGGCTTGCTGGAGCCTATCCCAGCTATCTTCAGCCAAGAGACAGGGTACACCCTCAACTGGTTGCCAACAAGTCACAGACCACACATAAACAAAAATCCATTCGCACTCACATTCACGCCTAGTGATAATTTAGATTCTTCACTTAACCTACGATGCATGTTTTGGGGATCTGGGAGGAAACTGGAGTCCCCGGAGAAAACCCACGCAGACATTGGGAGAAGAACATTGGATTTGAACCTCGGTCTTCAGAACTGTGAGGTAGATGTGCTAACCAATCAGACACTCTGCTATCATTAGGCTAACACTGAAGAATATATCATGTTTTTGTTGGTCGTTTAGCTGTTCAAAATCAAAGTAAAAAGTCAAAATCGGGATAAAGTACTTTAATGCCAGACAACCATAACATTGTATTGATATTGTATTTCTACTCCTGTTGCTAGTTGGCCACAGTCAGCAAGTATGCATGCAACGCATTGTTGACTTTGCTTGGCTCTATCGAAAATGGCCGTCTGTCGAGCTAAACCAAAATAAATGATTCAAATGGCGTCTGACTCCGGTCTACCTCCAGATGAACGCACTGAATCACAAAGGCCACTTTAGTGAGACAAAGTTGTGGAAAAAAATGACGACTGGATTGGTCAAGCAAGGGGGGTAAATAGTAGAGATGTGACTGATTACAATGTTTCGCTGAGAACTTTTTCGGTTTTATTTTTAATCCACTGGGTGTTTAGCAAAAAAGGCCAATTCTGTCGGCCAAATTAGCAAGATAAAGGCGGGAAAGGCAAAGGACAATTCTATAGCCTAATGACAGATTGCTATCTCGATGGGATCCGCTGTCTCACAGCAAGTGGCTTTGTTTAATCGCTTGGATTGCTTTTTTAATTACGGATTTGTTATGTCCCACCAGCTCGATATAAAGAATGCCTTCAGATGAAGAGGAGGAACTTGAGTTAGTTTAGTTTAGCATTACTGGCATCCTCGTAGGGTTATTACCAACTCCGCTAAGGCAAGCTCACTCCATATTTCCAGCACCTGCATGAACAAGATTTACTGTGTTGTTAATCTCCCCCTGTTTTTGCAGGGGACAGGGACTTTGCTGTTGAGAATTATTACTCTGTTACTATCTCTGTTTGCTCAGGAACAACCGCTGAAAATTGCCAAATCCTCCAAAACTGTCTTATTCAAATCAAAATGGCAGACAAGACTGTAATTCACACCAAAGGTTCTGCATTCATTTTTTGTGCGCCCTCTAATGAAGTACCCTTGTGCCAGAGTTTGAACCATACATAAATGTTTTGTAGGGGGAAAATCAAAAACAAAAACATTTTGGTCTAACCAAACGTGTTTTGTAAACAAAGGCAATTTATAGTTGTCTTGTACTTACCTTATGATTGGAAACAATAGGGACAAGTTACAGATAGGTAGTTTTTTTTCCCCTCAGTGTTATTTAGAGTAAAGTAATGTTGATATTTTATGTACATAAAAAGACAATTTTAGTTACATAATGTTTTTGGCAAAGAAAGTATAGTATTTGACTTAAAGTGTGTTTTTGTCTATCAAAGACAATCTAGTAACTTTCGACTTGACCCAAGACATCGACACAGGAACCATGCACAGCAATTTAGCGTCTCACGTTAACCTAATGTGCATTGTTGTATGCATCAAAGACTTTTAGTGTATCCTAGTACTCGTTTTTTTTTTTTGTTTTTTTTTTGTAAACATAAAAGATATGTAGACTTGTGTTCTTTGACTAACCAAAAACATTTTTGTAAGCGAGACACAATTTAATGTCCAAATACTGTGCTTTTTTTTTTTTGTAAACAACAAAGTTTATATTCCAGTGAACCTAATCAGAGGCAACGGAACAACTCCTGGATTGTGGGAGCGCAGTGCTCAGAGAGCACTTCCAGAGGGGCAACTATGATCAGAAATTAAATATACCGTACACCTTCGATTTCAAAATCAGCAGTGCTTTAATCCATTAACAAAACCTTAAATTAATGAGGTAAAAGAAAACAATTTTGAGCAAACCTAACCTAACCTAGCAAAAGAAAACAATACTCATTTCTAAAGTTCTGTGTTAAAAACTACTTAAGTATCCCAAAATAATACATAATTATGCTTCTGATGAGAAACATATTGCGATGATGAAAAGGTTTTGTAAAAGGACGGAACTATGACGGAAAAATGATGCTAAACATTGGTCTTTACCTAGATTTGTTCATGCCTGTGTTATATGAGTGGGTCCCTTAGCTTGCATCGAGCAACGTTGTTATGTGTGCATTTTATTTCATGAAACCCTGACTGCGGGTTGTGTGGTAAACGATCAGGTTATTTATGTATTTGCTAAGCGTTACCTGCAATTTGTGCAATTGGCTGGCAACCAGTTCAGGGCATACCCCGCCTCTGTTGACTTAAGTCAGCTGGGATAGATGCCAGCACACCTAGCAACCCGACTCAGAATGAGCGGTTCAGAATATGGATGGGTGGATACCTGTGACGTACAACCTTTGCGAGATGCTAGTGTATTGTTCTTGCTAATTCCTCATGAAAACATCCTCTTTTGTAGGCCCAAGAGGCGACAGTTTTCTTGTGCGATTCACAAGTTCAACAATACATTCATGTAGGCACCATCTGGTGCAATAAATGCGTGAAAACGTTAACTTCTTAATAGGAGCACAGGGCACATAAACATCAGGTCAAAGTAGGGGGACAGTGATCCCAAAGCCTTTGTGGTTCTGCCATCTCTAAACCTAATGTATTTATGTAAAAATATCAGAAAATTAAGATTCTTTCACTAGCCTAACTTAGTGTTGTTAACATGCAAGGCAATTGAGAATATCAACCCAGGCAACATTTTTGTACGGTGGCCTGGTAGTGCAAGACAATAGAACACATTGTGAAAGACACTTTACATTTCAAAAAATAAATTAACAAAAGCCAAAACTTTTGTACTTTTCAGAAAGCAAATTAAAACAAACTGAAAGACTTACATTTCAGAAAACATGAACAAAAGCAGAAACACCTTTACAAAAGATGAAAAAAATTACAATTGAGACAACCCGAAAAGGGAATATCCCAATTCACAGATATTCTTAGAAATCTCACACCCTTTCTCGGCAAGACCTGCCACTCTTCTGCATCAAGGGAAGGGTAGGCTATGCAGATGGAATATAATGACAAAAATATATACGTTTAAAACTAATATGTTTATTCAGACTAAGTTTGGGGTTATGGCAGTTTAGGACAGGATATAGTTATGATTATGATGGTTAAGGCTGGTGCACACAGTACAGGTGCCAAACCCGACTGAACCATGACGCACTCGGCGTGGTTTGGCACACTCATTGATCGGTAGGCCGCTGGTTTGACGTGAATTCTAATGAGAATTATAATCTCCGTTGCACGGCGTCTTCACGTCCCATCTTACATTCAATCAAAATGCACGGAATCTTTCCCCTGTGGTAAAAATACATTTCTGGATTTGCGAGCCATGCCGCCGTGTTCCCTGAGCTCAAGTCATATAAATGGTATGTAAAGCATCAAATGGGAACATCAATGCTAAACTTTATTTATAATGTAGAATGTGCATGTCAATCTAAAAGCATAAATTGTGGAGGACGCAGGATGTATGCAAGGATATCCCTCCATACTTAAAAAAATGAATGTCGTAGAAATAGCCACACTTTCCCTTTATTTCTGCCGATCATCCTCTCTCTTTAACAATCTGCTTCATCATTAACTCTTAATCTTTTTACGGTTTCTGAAATATGATCGAGTACAGTGCAGCATATTGTGTATTTAGCATCAAAGGCTGTTCTGAGCATCCCAATATGCAATGGCTTTTTGGGATGGACATCTCATTCTATCTGCGTAGCCTTTTCTTTCCTGGGATGCAGGAGCCAATGATGTTATAGCAGGCTGGGTCTTACCAAGAAAGGGTGTGGGATTTCTAAGAACGTCTGTGAAATGCCACCTTCCCTTTCTGCGTGTTTCATCTTTTGTAAAAGTGTTTCGGCATTTGTTTGTTTTCTTAAATGTAAAATTCTTTCTGACTTTGTTAATTTGTTTTCTGAAATGTAAAAGTGTTCTCTGAACTGTAAAAGAGTCAGTTTGTTCGATTGCTTTGCACTTCCAGGCCACCGTATTTTTATGGACATCAGACAATTAAGAATGAACTTAACACAGCAATTTTGTTAACAACAAAGGCACAGTCTATCACATATTTTGTGTCTGTATTCTCTGGTACAAAACCAAGCAGTGTTTGTAGGTCATAAAAATGTTATATGTCATTGTTTGTTTAATGCTACTTTTGTACATAAAGGCAAACAGTTTGGTATTGATTGACAGCCAGCAGAAAAGCTTGTGACCAAGAAGACTACAAAACACAACCCTCTGGGGAAATAGGATGGGCAGCTACATAACAAAGTAATGCACCAGCGCAGGTACACAACAAAAGCTCTGGTGAGCTGATCCGACTGAGTAAATCTCCAGTGAGGAGAACGTTCCCCCGGCATCAAGGTCCTCAGTTCAAGCTGGGACAAATGAATTCATGTGTGGCGACGGCGGCAGTGGGATAGAGATTTAATCTCGGTGCCACTTTTCTGCGCGCCACTTTGTCACTAGAGGAAATTGAAGGTTAATGTACGTCATGGCTGCCCAAACAAGCGGAACAGATAAATACATTTTTAAAAAGTTACGCGGAATTATGTCAAATGGAAAGTAAACCATGAGTTTAAGAGTACAACGTGGAATATGTAAGTATTCAGAATACAATAGAACTTCATTGTCACTGTTAAAGGAATGTTGTAAAGTGGCACACTGATTTACAGACCTTACCGTTATCCACATTTGTGAGAATGTCCATATTATATGCCATTAGTGCAAATATTTACATTCAGTTATTGGACAGATTTGCGTGAGACAGTATTGTACAGATCTTACACTATTATATTGCAGTTTTCTGTTAAGAGGGCTTTAATCATTACATCTTGCAGTGGAAGGTTTGGGCGTCATGGGAAGATGCATTTCACAACATGGTGGGAAAAGCTGTTTTTGACTCTCGTAGTTGATATGGGTGTCAGAAGAATTTAAGGTGGCGGTGGGACTGCATCAGGGGTCCGCGCTGAGCCCCTTCCTGTTTGCGGTAGTAATGGATAGGCTAACAGTTGAGGTTAGACTGGAATCCCCTTGGACTATGATGTTCGCAGATGATATTGTGATCTGCAGTGAAAGCAGGGAGCTGGTGGAGGAACAATTTGAAAGATGGAGGCACACACTGGAAAGGAGAAGAATGGAGATTAGCTGAAGTAAAACAGACTACATGTGCATGAATGGGAGGGCGGAGGAGGAGGAGTGAAGCTCCAAGGAGAAGAGATAGCGAGGGTGTATGACTTCAAATACTCTGGGTCAACAATACAGAGCAATGGAGAGTGTGGTAAGGAAGTGAAGAAACAGGTCCAAGCGGGGTTGAACAGTTGGCGAAAGGTGTCTGGTGTTCTTTGTGACAAAAGAGTATCCGCCAGGATGAAGGGCAAAGTTTATAAAATAGTGGTGAGGCCGGCCATGATGTACGGATTAGAGACGGTGGCACTGAAGAAACAACAGGAACCAAAACTGGAGGGAGCAGAAATGAAGACTCTGAGGTTCTTGCTTGAAGTGAGCAGTTTGGATAGGATTAGAAATGAGCTCATTAGAGGAACAGCTAAAGTTGGATGTTTTGGAGACAAGGGTTGAGAGAGCAGACTTCGATGGTTTGGACATGTCCAGTGGGGAGAGAGTGAGTATATTGGTAGAAGGGTGATGAGGACGGAGCTGCCAGGCAAAAGAGTGAGAGGAAAACCACAGAAAAGGTTGGTGGATGTTGTGAGGGATGACATGAGGACAGTGGGTGTTACAGAACAGGATGCACGAGATAGGCTATAATGGAAAAAGATGACACACTGTGGCGACCCCTAACGGGACAAGCCGAAAGAAAAAGAAGTAGTTGATAGGGGTTAATTTAAGGCAGGAGAAGACTACAGACTGTAGTTGCGAGAGGTTACAGGTAAATGTGGTCGGAAAAACCTATGCTAGCTGGTCTGCGTCTACCTTCCTATCACCCCATTTAGACCTGCTGCTTTTCTTGTGTTGACTATGCAATGTGCCTTTTACCCGGTATCGCTCCAGCTGGATGTGAGGTGCCATGCACCAGAAAGGTAGGATAGGTGTGACTTCCACTGTTGCACTGGCCAAAGCGAGCCTAGAATTTCTTGAGGGTGCCTGGTGATGTACTGTTCAATGGGTTAAGTGTCATACTGCTTATACTTTTACCCAATGAGTTCTTTAATCCTCTGCTACCTGTTCCTTGTGGTGCTGCTATTAAAGTCTCCCTTGATGTCCTGTTTATAGTTCCATTAGACCTTTTCGCTGTCTCTGTTTGGAGACTTCTGTGTGCCTCTTTGTGGGACTTCCAGTCTCTTGAAGCATAATCCCGTGCTCTGAACACGGTCTGCGTCTCGATGTTGCGCCCTGGTTTCTGGTTCAGGCACATTTTTGATAGTCTTTGTTGTGGTCTAAGACTGGGTGCAGAAGTTGCTGTAGGAAAGCACACTGGATATGTGGCTTTCTGTATTTGTAAATATTGCCCAATATTTAGTTTGAAAGCAATCCTCCAAAGCTGCTTGGCTTCGCCCGTGCACACTTGAATTGTCTTTACAGACAGTTTGTGTCTGCATATCCTAGGTTTTCAACAGTATGAAGGACAAGAATGGTCTTTTAACCGAACGTACATGGTAAAATCAAACACAATTTAGTCTTTGATTAACCTAAAGTTCTTGTTTTCAATAAACTTACTTTCCTTTCTTCTTGTCTCTTTAGGGGTTGCCACAGTGCATCACCCTTTTCTATCTAATGGCTGTCTTCTTCATCTTCCTCCCCAACACGAACAACCCTCAAGTCTTCCCCCACTTCATCTATCAAGCTTTTCTTTGGTCTTCCTCTCACTCTTTTGCCTGGCAGTTTCATCCTCATCCTTCTCTCAAAATACTCACTATCTCTCCTGTGGATGTGTCCAAACCATCGAACTCTACTTTCTTTGTCTCCAAAACATCTAACCTTGGCTGTCCCTTTGATGAGCTGATTTCTAATCTTATCCAACCTGCTCACTCCTAGAGAGAACTTCAGCATCTTCATTTCTGCCACCTCCAGCTTTGCTTCCAGTTGTTGCATCAGTGCCACTGTCTCTAAGCGTTACATCAGTTCTAACCCGCAGCAGTCCCTGGCGAGAACAGTAAAGAAACGCGGCCTTCTGAAGTGACTGCACATTTTATTGAGCTTTTGCAGAGCCCCCTTGCTGACATGCTACCTGCAGCATGTCATTTTAGTGTTGACAATTGTAACACCCAACTGAAGTCGACAGTTCAACAGTGGCTCCCATTTTAACTAAAACAATACAAAATAAAACCTACAACACCGTATGCAAATGGCTAAATAAAAAAAAATTGCAGAAATATTAATGACGTGGAGAAAAAAAAACTGACAGTTCACTCTGAAATACAGTATTGCGTGAACAACTCAAAACCTGCAAATATTGCAATTAAAAAGGCTTTCCCATTTTTCCAGACTTATCACAGACAACAAAAGCAATCCCAATGTCTTTTTCTCTACCTTAACCTTTAAACCCATACAAAAAAGCCCCCACGACATTATCAGGGGGCCTGTATGAGGACATTGCAAACCATTTTAGAAGCACGAGCGATGGTATTAGGTATCATTGGTGGAGTCAGCGTCAGATTGTTTCCTGCTCAGTGATGGTATCGATATGTGCCCTGCGACTGAGTGGCGACCGGTTAACGGTATAGTCTGCCTTTCGCCGAGGTTAGGTGGGATAGGCTCCAGCACTTTCTCGACCCTTGTGAGGATAATCATCTTGGAAAATGGACATGTATATCGATGACACTGAATTCGCTTCAGCTCCACCAGGACAAAATTAACTTTTTATTCCTTTTTATTCCTGAAGGCAAGAAAGACAAATATCTATACCAAAACTACAAGATATGAAATCCTCACAATCTGTTAAGAATCAGGCCATCATTTTTACTCTGGGTTTAATTTTATTCCACAAATCAACACTGTAACAGAAGTAGTTTCTTACCATCTTTAAGAATATCTTGTCTTTCCCAAAAGAACATCTCCAGTCTACAAGTACTTCAGATCTCAGCTCCTCTTGTGCTGACAAAGACCATAAGTCGGGAGCACATAACATCAGTTTTAAAAATATGCATTGCCTCCCTTTGTTTTCAGGATCGATGTCAGGATTAAATGTTCATTAACTGGTTTTAAAGTCAACACTCTTAGGCCAGCACATCTATCTGATATGCCGTTATCATATCAACCCTCCCGGGTCCTAAGGTCTACTGGCCTTTTAATTTTTCCTAAAACCCCAACAAAAACTTATGGAGAGGGCTGCTTTTAGCCATTACAAGGGCCACACCTCTGGGACAGAGGGAATCAGGAAACTGTTGATGCTTTTAAATGGAGGCTCAAGACTCACCTGTATGGATTAGCTTTTAATTTCTTTCTTTCTTTGTTTAGCTTTTAGGTCATTGATTTATTATTCATCAAAATTGTTATCTAATCCTCATTTGCTTATTAATGTATTTTTTTAATGTATTTATTTTTTCGTCCTCTTTCATTGTATCAATTATTTTCCTACAGTTTTTCTCCTGTTCTCTTGTCTTTTAGCTGGTTTATGCTTAATTCCAATATCTCCCTATGGTAGCCTTGGCAATGGAAACTGTGTTTGGTTTGGCCATCAGTATGTTATCCTCCAGTTTCCAATGGACCGGGGTGCTGTGGGTCTCTGCACAATGTGGGGACTTACCCCAGTCAACCTCTGTCATGGTGCTTTCTGTGGTGGCATCCTCTGTGGCTGTGGCCTCTGGCATCTCACGGTTACTGTAGATGGCTCCGTCTCCCTATGAAACTTCCACTTCATTCTAGCAGAGACTGTTCTATCACATAACACACCTGACACTTTTATACACTTGTTCCAACAATCCCTCATCACTTTCTTCACTTTCTTACAACACTCACCATTGCTCTGGACTGTTAACCCTAATTTATAGTCCTCCACCTTCCCTATTTCTTTCCCAATAGGTTGTTTCTTCTCCATCCATTCCTCTCATTCATGCTCAAATATTCTACAGTATATTACTTCATCCTAACTTAATTAATGTCCTTTCTAGCTCATTCATCCACCTTTTTAAATATTCCTCCATCTTATCCCTGCATTCAGTGCAGATCACAATGTCATTTGTGAACATCATGGTCCACGGGGATTAATGTCTAACCTCAACTGTCAGCCTATTCCACACTATTGAAAAGAGAAAGGAGGTGATGCCTGCTGCAGTCCCACCTCTACCTTCAACTGTTCTGTGACACCTACAGCACATTTCACCACTGTTTTGCTGCCCTCATTCTGTACGTCCTCTACCATTCTAACAAATTTACTGTATCTGCCACTCCAGAATTGTTCATACAGCATGACAGTACCACCGATCCTCTCTGTATACCCTTTCACATGGTCTTTATCTAGCTTTACAATGGAGCTCCTTCTGATCTTCTTCTGTAACAATACTTGTAAGGAAAACAATGTATTTACGGTACTCTTCCTAGGCAGTTTAGGCTTTAGTTCTTTGAAGCCCAGTGCGTCTGGGAGGCTGATGAAACAGCTCCTTCATAAATATGCATTGATTGGCAAATTATACTTGTTTTCTCTTATTGTCCACTCATCCAAATGCAACATTAAGCTGCAACAACCTAACAGTTCCTGTAATTGGCTGGCGCCCAATTCAGGGTGTACAGCAACTCTCGTCCAAAGGAAGCTGGAATAGGCTCCAGCACACCTGCACCCCTTGTGAGGATAAGCGGTACAGAAAATGGATGGATGAAACTTAACACTTTTTCTCCTCTTTCTCCTCAGCCCGAAAGACACCAAGTACTCTCCTGTCTGTCTCAATAAACATCAAAGACAATTCAATTAACAGTTCATATTTTTGTTACCATCAGAGACAATGTAGTTTCTTCTTCTTTCCAAAAATAGACATAATTTTAGTTTGATGTACATGTTTTTTTTAATCTTGAAGGCAATTTATAGCTCTTGACAAACGTGACATTCACGTTTACGGAATCTGCTGAAACTTCTCATCTTCATTTAACCTAACAATGTGTTTTTGTTAATATCAAAGACTTAAATCTTCAGTGAACTAAAAATGGAAGCCAATAACATTGCTTTGGCAATACTTAAAAGTCTTAAGCTGACGAGAATTTAAAACCTAGAACCTTTTGCTGTGAGGCAGCTGTTCTAATCACTTCTCCACTCCATATTAACATGCCTCCATACTCATACGCATACTCTTCTCCTCTTGGCCTCATCTCCTCACACAAAAGCAGGGCACCGTCAGACCACTGTCTAATCTCTCCGCAATCCTCCCACATGGCTAACGGCTACTATGTGCTTTTTTTGTCATTGTAGTCCAACTCTTTACCAAGGAGACAATGTGATAGTCACAAAGCACATTTCAGATTTTTTAAATTAATTCTAATTATGTGATTGGCAAAATCAAGTGATTATTTTGAACACATTTTTGACACCAAGATGGCAATGAAGAAGAAATGACTATTAAATGCATGTTTGGTGCAATAGCGCACTTTTTTCTCACTGCTGCTTCTCTCGCTGTTGTTCCATTTATCAGTGTGACTCCTCTGCTCGGGATGCTGTTGCAAAATTGCTTTGAAGAGATGCTAGATCCAGTGCCCAAAATGGCTGCGCCGCGAGGAAGCAAAGCAACACTAGCGTTGGTCTGCCTGACGAAGAGCCCATTTAGCTGCTCAAACATGAGTGACTCACTAGTTACCGTGCTCGATAAGCATGAATAATTCTCATCCCCGAGCTCGTCAACACCTTTGCTTCCTGAGCTAAAGGTGTCCGAAGCCTCAGTCTAGAAGATTCTCACTGTAGGTGGATTTTTCCACAGCAGTCCTCTCCAATAATAATTCTTCATAGTATATAAAATATATAATGTCTCTGTTTTTGTAAACCTAACACATAACCGAAAATGCACGAGTAGTTAACATATTTGCATATATGGTATATTTTTGTAGCACTACGTTAGGACAAACCCTTCAAAAGTCGGGTAAAACTTAAATGCAAATAGATGTGAATTGAAACCTGTGACAGGGTTTTATCTCGGGCACATCTGACTCTCACCAAACGCTGGTTTCTTTTCAATGATCAACACATGAGACTGAGTCATAAAGTGTGCGTCAGTGGGCACAAGCACGGCGCACAGATGGAGGAGAAAGCAGAGATTGTGGAAGTTGACTCAAAAATCCACAATGTGAAGAATGTGATTAAAAATATTCCTCTGGGCTATTTATTTCCTCTTGCATAATAAAACATGTCAGCAGGATTAAAATGGGTAATATTTAACAGCTTGCAACCAATCTAAATGATACACGCAAGGTTCAACAACTAAACCAACCTTTTTTTCCCCCTTAGACACAGTAATCTGTTTATTTTCATGTTTTTGAAGGAGACCAGAGACAATTTGGTTGTTTCACTAATGTAACCTGTTTTTTTTTTCCAACTTCAACTAACCCTTGTTCATTTTAACATTACAACAATTTAGAATAATATAACATGTTAATCAAACAAAAAGACAATTTAGAGTAGCCTAACATGTTTTTGTATACATCAAAGCCAAGTAATTTATTCTACATTCTTAGGTATCATCAAAAACTAGAGAGCAACCTAATGTGCATTTTTTGTAAACAAAGACAGTCTTCAGTTTACGTAGCGTAGATATTTGGAAACATCGATGATGATTTAGAGTAATCGAAATTATTTGTTCTTGTAGCTTTATCAAGAATAATAAAGTTTTTGTTAGCATTAAAGTCTTTCTTTTTTCTGGACTGACTGTACTTGTTTTGTAAAGAGTAAATATATTCTTCTTTTAACCTGTCCAACATTTTTGTTAACATCAAGACAAGTATTGTTGTCCATTAATGCAACTTACATATTTTTGTAAACATCTACTACATCAATATAGTGTTCTATTAACCTAATGCACCTGATTTAGTAAGCCTTTGAGGCTTGAGACTCGAAACTGTATAGTCTTCAATGAACCTCACGTTTTTGTAAAGATGAAAGGCAAAAGTCTGTTTTTGTGTACATCAATGACAATTACCCTATATTCTCACTGCAGGGGCTCTTTCAAATGTGGATATTGTTAAAGCAGGGAAAAAATATTGGCCCAAAGTATTCATACTTACCAACTGTGAATTCTTTAATGTGAGGAAAGGCCAATGAAGTTCCTGGAGTCCAAATGTCGTTTATTGGCGAAAAGTAACAACCCGTTAGAGACAGTTTCACAACTGTCTGTTTAAACAAAGAAGCTCTATCTATCTTATACTCTGACTAGGGGGTGCGTGGTATGCGCCAGAATGTACCACATCGTATAAGGCATCCTACAGATCTTGCAACCTTCAGAAAAAAGCCCAAGAAAACGAATTACACTTGTAAATATACATTTAATCTTTTCTGTTCCTTTTCCCATGCTACACATGTCTAGATCTCACACAACCTCGATTTATCTCGATACGCAGTTATTCTGTTGTGAAAAAATACATCAATATAAATTGTATATTTAGTCGATTCGGATGCAGGCCACGTTCATCCGACCTATACGTCATCAATTCACAGTTGTTCAACAAAATAGACACGTGACAAAAGCAATGAAGGGAGAAAAAACAGAAAACAGTCAGGCAAACAAAAAAAAAAACATGCTTTGGAACTGATGAACAGAAAAAAATGATGGTTATGGTTGTACCAAATCCTTGAAATTACCACAAATGTATCAGGATGCAAACGCTGCCCAATATTTACTAAAGCAAACACATGGTGCCTCATGTTTGCAGTATGCGCAATGTGACGTCATGATGTGCGCATATATTCCGTTCACAGTGGAATTTGCATTTAGTTTTTGTAATGCAACAACTACATAAAAAGACTGGCTTTAACAAAAATCAAATCTGAACTGGGCATCACGCCCTGGTGTGGGAATGCAACCTTAGAGTCTTAGATTAATCAAATTTTACATTCCAAATGTTGGGGAGTCAATCTGAGATTTGACAAAGTCTTCCGCAGTTTGACATCATTGATACTTGTTCGTGTGTCAGATATTTGAGCTTTTATATTATCTACACACCAGCAGGACTTATTCATATGAAAATAGATGGCTTGAAACTCTCACGAGGGACCAACCAACAAGTCATTTGATCAACTGACTCATTGACTTGCGTGGACATTTAAAATTGGCAACTGGACTTCAAACCTTTACTACCACTGACAAATGAATTTTTCAACGGTTAGGCGTGGAAGAGGATGTCACCTAGCGAGTCTGTGAAATTCACGCTTCTACACACAGTTACTGTACTGACAAACAAACACCAGTAGATACATGGAAGTGTTGGATTGATTTGTATTTGTGATCAAGAGGGCTTTTGAGTGTAGGGGTGAATCTCTGCCATCATGTCGATAATGAAGGAGATAAATGCCACGTTTAGAAGTTTAGGCTCTTGACACTTGAACGAAGTATGTAAAGCATATGTAAGATATAAACAGAATGTGTGACGGTTGGTAGTAAAAAGTGTGTTGTGATTGAAAAGCGACGATGCAGTTCAGTATGTTAAGGTGGATTGCTAAGAAATTCTCAGTGAGCCTCCCAGTCCTTTTGTTTGGTGGTGATCTCGTGTCAAAATAACAGTCCTGATACACTGAACTTGTCTTTTGAGTATTTAATACAACAAAATCACATATACAGATTAACAAGGTTGAGCCACAGCACACAGTGGGCTGTTCTGTCTTCCTCTCATGAGATCTGGAAGCTGAGTGGCTCATTTTTTCAGATAACGGTCAGTTCCCTCAGCAGGTCCTTATCAAACTGGTTCTCGCCTATTCTCAGCCTTAATGATATCAGTATGCCTGTGCTATGTGTGTGCGTGTGCATGTGTGTTCGTAACATAGTGTTGTGAGTTACAAAAAAAAAACAAACAAGAAAAGGAAGCCAACTTTTTTTCTTGTGAAAGAAGAGAATACTCTTTCTTTTGGTAGGTTTGGTATTCATAATATGGAAGAAGATTTTTCTAAACGATATTTAATGTACAGTAAAAATGATGTATGATGATGCAATAAAGGGAACTGTTTTAAAGACAGCTGGCAGTGAATGAGTTACTTAACAGAAAGGAATCTTTTTTTTTTTTTTGTGAGCCAGCAAGCTAGCAACGTTCAGAGAGAGAAAGCTAGCTCTATAAAATCTATCAAATGTATTTTTTTTTTACATATTGTCATTAAATACTGTATTTTTATTGTAAATATTTTGAAAATGGTCTAAGGTCGCAGCTAAGACTTGGTAGCCATAATTGAAGAGTTAAAAAGGGCAGAATACTATTCCTTTTTTTTTTTAATATTGTGACATTATTTTGTATTTGCATTCTGCTTCTTGTCATTATTTCTCCACTTATTCGTTGGTTCTTATTCCAAACATATTTTTGTTACAGTATATTGAGTTGAGTATTGTAGCAATGCTGTTTCTCTGCGTAAAAGGTCACTCCGTGTTCTGCCCTCTCTCCTGTCATGCTAGTGGTGCAGCATATTAAGCGCAGAGACATCATCCTTAAGCGGGAGCTTGGTGAGGGAGCCTTCGGAAAAGTCTTCTTGGCTGAATGCTACAACTTGAGTCCCACCAAGGACAAGATGCTGGTGGCTGTCAAGGTATGGCTTACAGTTCATGTGTGTGTTGTGTGGTTTACAATTTAGCAAAATTGATCAACTAGCAAGTTGTGCCCTAGCGTAAGTGGTTAGTTTTCAGTCCAGTCCACTTAATTTATATAGCACAATTTAAACAGACAGAAGCTTCCCAAAGTGTTTTACAATGCAATAAAAATACAGCAAAAATACAAAATAAGGGTAAACAGGAGAAAAATATAATGAAATAAAAAACACACATCACATATTAGACACGCTAAAGGGTGTCAAAAGTCAGGATAAAAAGAAGGGTTTAAGCAAGGATTTAAAATGAAACATGATGAGACGTGTCTGATGTGGAGTGGCAAAACATTCCACTGTTTTGAGGAGCAACAGGAAACGCTGGTTCACCTCTCTGTCAGGATCAGCTGGTTACCTTACCTGAGAGAGCAGCTCAGATCCTCACTCACATCCTGTTGGTCCAATCAGTATTAGTATGAGTAGTATATATTTTTTTATATTTTGTAGACTATCGCACGATTCGTCATTTAAAAACTGCTCCCTTTGCACAACTGTCATTGTACTATAACGGGAAACATGAACGAGTAAAGGCACTCTGTAAAAGCTTAACACAATGTGGGACGTTAACACACTTATCTCTTACCTGTTATAAATGAAGAATATTTTACATCTTGGACGTATTATAAAGAATAATTCCTACAAACAGAAATGTCTCTTGTCCTTTGTTCTTGTTGCTATGTTGTTCCTTGTTCTTGTCGTACCAGGGCAGCACGACTGCCGGAGAAAAATTCCGTGCATGTTTTTACACACTTGGCCAATAAAGCTGATTCTGATTCTGAATGTAGGGGTGCAGCAGCTCAGAGAAATACGGAGGGGCAAGGCCATTTGAGGCTTGAAAAGCAGATAAAAGAATTTTGAAATGAATCCTAAAGCGAACAGGCAGCCAGTGGATGGAAGCTAAAATATCTGATATACCAGTTAAAAGACGAGCCGCAGCATTTTGAACCAGTTGCAGATGAGCAGTGGAGAACCCACTAACCCCCATATATAGTACATTGTGCTAATACAGCTGAGTGGTCACAAAGGCGGGGATTACTATTTCAAATTCTGCATGTTATGGGCGGGAGAATGGTAATGTGGACAGTCACGTGAAAAGAAACCAAAATATGACTAAAAAGTCCCTGTATTATGCAAAACTTTTGTGTGTACGTAAACATGAGTCCCTTATCTCCAACAGACACCTGGTTCACTTCCCTTTGTGATTAAGTACACAAATGCTGCCAGCCACTTTATGCCAAAAGACTGCAGGAAAAAAAACATTACTAATAAACACCTTACTGTCATAGATGTATCCTGCCCACTGCGATTGAGTAAAGAAACACTGCCAAGCATATTATGACGAAAAAAAACTGCAGGGAGAAAATTAATAATAAACACCCTTCCACTAATAGATGCCTCATCCTCTCTGCAGTTGAGTAAATACATCTCACCAGTAGTTAAATAACAAAAGACTCCAGGGGAAAATTGTGCTGATAAACGCTTGACCCTAACTCATTTGCTTTGTTGTTTTCGTGCTCAGGATAACATCTTGGCACCAAACTATGTTGATGTGAGCTGAAGAGCTGATGTCAAACAAAAGTAGTGCTTTGCTGCCATTTTGTCAAATTTATAAATTATGAAGCATTCTAGGTGGGGTTCAATTAGTCAATATATTTCATTTCATTTCATTTCATTTTTTGCAGTTCTGTAAATAAACACTTGTGGCCACAATATGAGAAAATAGAGTACCAGCATAGAGCAGAAACACATTTAGTACAAATGAATGTCTTACCCTTTTTCGACACATGGTCCCCTTCCAGTTGCATTGATATGAATCCCACTAAAGTTATTGGCAGGACATGCCCTGCTGGAGTATGATTGACTACTGCGTCGCAAGAAGAGAATCCCACAAAGTTGTATTGAGATGTCTGATCTAAATACTGTATGCATTATATTTGTACAAAAGCAAAATAATCAAGTTTGTTATGTTTGGGTTGGGGCTAGGGTTTGAGTGAGATTTTTAATTGCGCCGCCACACTGAAGTCAGATACTTCTTTTCCCACTTGGAAGCAGAACGGCATGTTCTACCTGAATGTAGCAGCCAGTCATTTTGCCGTGGGGCATGTCCTGCCGAAAACCTGGGAGGGATTTATAATACCTTCAGTTTGGATAAATTCTAGCTACCACCTTATGCTGAACTACTGTATCCAAATCTGAAAAATAATAAAAATAAGGAACTACAGTATCTGCATAGTCATAGCAGATTTTGACGTGTTCTGCCACTTCAGAACTTCGTCTTCCATCTGAAACACTCCCCCCACACGCACACGCACACGCACACACACACACACACACACACACACAGACCCTCCCCTGACAAAGACGATACAGTGACGCGAGTGATCACTCATTAGCTCACTCAAGCTTTTAGAGCCGTTGGTCCTTTGCGGCTACTGTCTCTCAATGACTTCACGCTACTTGTCGCAAAATTGTCCTTGGCAGATCCCTGCAGCCGAATTTGAATCAGGGTGACATCGCATTAAAGCGTGCCAACTCAGCAAACCCAATTAAATGCGGCAAAACACCTTCACCTTGGTGGACAAAGATGAAGAGAATCCACTGTTCTCCGTAATCTGTAATATGTGGTTTGTACATACAAGGTTATTTTTGGAAGAATTTTAAGGTCAACAATGAAAAAATCACAGTGGCGCCTTTGCCTCAATTTATTGTGGCACTTGAGCACTTGGCGGTATTGTTTTGGAGGGTTGCCCAGTCTAGACACATTTCCTTAAGAGTGCACTTTGATTTGGTAATAGAATTTTATTGCCATTTTACCTACTCGCCCCATACATTTCCCACCGTCTTCACAACGTATTTCCATCCCAAGGTCTTTTGATTCACGTGAGCCGATGCCGCAGTAACACGTTTTTTTTTTCTTCCTATACATCATGTGCAATGTGCTTTAAAAGGTGAGTTTCCCGGTTCAATCAGGTCTTATTATTGCACACCTGCAGCTCTCAAAAAGCCACTGAGATTTAAGAAGGGGGGGGGGTGCACAGGTTCACTAAACTGATACGGCATGCATTTCTACTCAGGAATTTTTTTTTCTCTCTCTGATTCTAAACAACAATCAGGGGAATTTTATAGCAGTTGATTTATTGATTTTTATTTTTTTCTTCCTTCCTGTCCTCTCTGTTGCAGAGCAGCCTTGTTCAAACCAGCACAGCAACAAAAAAACATAGTTTAGGTTCTTAATTATAACCTCAACCTTGCACAAAAACAAATACCAAAGACTGGAGCAGAAAAGATCATCATGAAAAAAAAAAATCAATTGCCCATTTCGTCATGCATGGGCAAAACGTATGTGTCCTATGAATAATGCAACAGTTCTTCTGTTCTTTTTTCATGATGACTACCCAATTACACAATAGAAATAAAGACCAGAATTAATCAACAGTAAAAAAAAAAAAAAAAAAGTCATGCTTAGTCCCAGGCAGGCACATGTGTATGCATAATGTACGTGTTCTATAAGGAATGGAATAACTTCAATAACTCATCAGTTCAATGATAGCACAAGAAAAATAAACAGACTACAAATAATTCAAAGTACATTTAAATGGAAATTTATAAAGTTCACAGCACCAGGGGCACTGGGATTCATTAAAGAGGTGGTTAAAAGGTGGTTCGTGCATCACAGTTCTGAGGTTTTTGATTCTGGCTGCTTCTGGTTCCTCCAAAACTGTGAACTTTAAACATTCGTAAGATCAAAAAGACCAGACAATTAAATATAAATATATGAACTTGGATTGATCTAGATTATTTTTTGTCGTTATGGGCATATTTGGGTAATGCAAACATGATTAAACATAATCAAGGTACAATAATATTATGGTACTTGAATTAAATTACTTATTACATTTTACTAACAAATAACGGTATCAGAATACATCTTTATAGTAACTTTCGCAACCCTGAATTTCTGTCAATTAATAGTTTTTAAGAGAACTGTACTTGAGAATGGTGCACTTGTTTACATCTTCAGGTACTTACTGTACTTAACATTTGGTATATTAAGTCTGCACTAAGTAGCTTGTTTAATGTGGCTTCAACTATTTTTTACAGTGATGTTTAAGTTATTGTTCAAGTTAATGATGTCATTCTGTAAATTGTGTGGCATGAGTTTGCTTTTATTCCAATGTTAACTGGCCAATTGGTGTACTTTCTGAGGGAGCGCAAGGGAGACAGACTGAGATGGAGAGATTACAGGTTAAATTAAGTGATATTAGTATATTGTTACATTATGGGTGTTCTTATCACATTTGTGTTTTTTTGTTTGTTTTTAACCAGGCCAATAACATTATAACCAGTAAGTAATGTGAAATGCTCTGACATTATTGGCCAAAAGTTATGACATGATAGGTTCAGGATTTTTGTTACGTTATAGGCCAGTTATTATGTTATGGGCCTATTACATTTTAAAAAGGGCAAATTTCTTACCATTTGGGCCATTATTATGTTATGAGCTTCTGCAGATGCCTTGTCTCCTCTGGAGTTGAGTAAATAAAACCAGCAGGCCACTGCACGAGGAAAAACAGTGTCCACATGGCAATCGTAAAAGAACACGATTGTGTTTGTACTCATTTTGTTTATTAGCCTTACAGCTATTAAAACCTGCTCCACTCTGGTTGACTAAATAAGTGCAACTTGTCTACGCTTGGACTAAATCAGAATATTTTTTAATACAAACAAAAGCCTTACCCCTGCTCTATATCAAAAATACAACAATAAAACAAAAAAAAATAATCGTTAAGTATTATGAGGTATGGTGTGAATGGTTAGAGCATCTGCCTCACAGTTCTGAGGACTGGGGGTTCAAATACCAGCTCTGCCTGTGTGGAGTTTGCATTTTCTCCCTGTGCCTGTATGGGTTTTCTCCGGGCACTCCGGTTTCCTCCCACATCCCAAAAACATGCTACATTAATTTGACACTAAATTGCCCCTAAGTGTGATTGTTCATGCGACTGTTGTCTCCCTCCATGTCCCCTGCAATTGGCTGGCAACCAGTTCAGGGTGTATCCTGCCTCCTGCCCGATAATAGGTGGGAATAGCTCCAGCACTCCCTGGGACCTTTGTGAGGATAATCGCCTCAAATAATGGATGGATGGATTATGAGGTCTAATTTTAGGCACAACTGTTAAATTCTATGCACATAATTACAAACGTGAAAATATGTAGAAATAGTTCGAGGATTAACATAAAAGTTGAAAGGAAAGTATGCCCAAGATCATTGTAAGCTTCTGTGTATTGATGGAAACTCAAATATTACTTAAATTGCATGATACCACCCAAAAAGTAGTAAAAGTAGACTAAAAAAATCCTGTGCTGGTCCATCTTCTTCCATCATTCTTTTCCTTGTTTTGCTGCTCATTATACTTTTTTCATTGCTCACATCCCTGCCAAACTTTACAGTGGCAAGCCTCTAATTACATCCCTGAAAAAAAAATAATAAATAAAATCTCATCTTCTTTCTTACCTGTCAGCAGAAAGACTCTCAAGCGAACTTTTTCCCTGAAGACTGTCTACGTTCTTATCCTACCTCTCTTTGCTCAACATTTTTGTTTGCCTTTTTTTTCTGGAACAAAAAAAAAAACTATCCAGACCCTGAAGGATCCCAACCTTTCGGCAAGGAAGGACTTTCAGAGGGAGGCTGAGCTGCTGACCAACCTACAGCATGACCACATCGTAAAGTTCTACGGTGTGTGCGTGGATGGTGACCCCCTCATCATGGTCTTTGAGTACATGAAGCATGGAGACCTCAACAAGTTCCTCAGGTTGGTTCCATTCCTCTAAGCCTGTACCCTGACAACCACCAACTCGCACCGTAGAAATCAACAGGATGACTGGAAATAATCCACAACACGTTGGTCGTCATCGGAGCGTGCCCTTTTCTGTTCTTGTCCGTCGTTTATGATATCAGCCACCTTGCACAATAGAAATTAAGAGAATGAGCAGAAATAATTCCAGTGCCCAAACAAAAAGTTCACAACATGCTCAGACACATATATGTTTGGACACAATTTCCATCTTATAATTAATGTGATCTTTCTTCTTGCCAGTGATAACAATAATTGCCATCTTGGCGTGATAGAAATCAACATGAAAAAGGTTTTAAAGAAAAACTGATGTGAGAATGTTCTGCATGTGTCGTATATAATCATTACCATAGCTCCTCACATTATTTATTCAACAACAGACAGCTGGCATCATTGACATAAACAGAACAATTTGAAATAATCCAAGATTAAAAAAAAAAACTCCACAATACGCTTGATCATGCAATGTATGTGTCATAAGAAATACTTTGGATTCCCACAACAGTTATTCATCATAAACATCAACTTGCAAAACAGTATGACTACAAATAATCCAGGGTCAAAAGAAAAAATACCTTGGGATTCTTGATCATTGCATGGGCAATGCAAAATCCAATTGTATTGTAGCTCAGTAATTCTCAAATGGTGAGTTGGGACCCATGGCCATTTTGCTTGGGTTGCAGACAGTATTAAAAAAATGACAGGGCCCTCTCATTTAATAACAGTACTGACACACATTTCTATATGATTTCCTATCAATTTAAGAACGAGTGTGATGAACATTGATAAATCAGTGAGTCGACCATATTGAACGTGTCACTTCTGCCCGACGCTCCAGCTATGCTGTCTCCTCAGTCAGAACCACAGGAAAGCTTTCCAGCACTCCCTGAGTGTGGGGGTTTGAATAACCAAATGGCACAATCCAACAATGGTCTGAGTTTGTGAACATTCCAGACTGGAGAGAGTGGGCTTGAAGTGTATTTCCAAACGTACCCAAATGTTACAGGTGGCAAAAATGTGTTGACGTTATACAAGAAGTGAGACTCAGTGAGCACATTTGTCTTTTTTATATCTATTTCTTAGAAACGCTTTATATACAAATATTTACTGTAATTATGAAATTACTCCTGTGGAGGATTGTCAGTCACAGGTCAATCAGTCCTTGTTTGGGCTTTTTGATAAGATGTGACAATGAGAGTAGCTCTAGACTACCAGCTGTTCGCGCTAGCTGGCAACTTCTGATTGACAGCAATGTATCATCAAATGTTGCAGTGACTCACCAATATGACATGGCACACAGGGGGCGGTTGGGGGCCATTAGCTGTGAAGACAAGCATCAATAAATATCAACATTGATTCTAGGTGCACTGGACTGCATGTTCCCATCGATTCCTTGTCCCACATCATGTGTGTTTATTCAATGTGACCACAGCTAAGGCACTCAGCCATATCTTGCACCTAGCGTGACAGTGTTTCATCATTTACTGCATCAAAGGATTTTCCCCAGCAGAAAATCTTCACAAATTCACACGCTGGCTCTTAGCAAGTCGTCTTTGTCTACTATTGATCCAACTTCAAATGCGAGCATGAATTTGGACGCGCACACACACACACACACACACGCTTTGGTTGAGTGCTCGGGTGCAGATTTACAAGCCCAAAGGAGCTCCAGTCTACTTGCTTTGTATTTCTTTTGTCAGAGTTCAAAGTTTATCATCTAAAAATAAAGCAATTGACAGTTTACCATTAGAAAATAATTTGCTTCATCATCAGAATTCAAGCTGAGGAATCTCCAAATGACTCGATTGAAAAGATCGATATCATCAGTCTGTATATATGTATCATAATTAAAGCCTCGTTCTTCAGAATTAAAAAAGCGTTCATTACTAGATTACATGGCAATCCAAAGATTCTCTTGTTGCACCTTCTTGTAAAAGCACCAGTCACGGATGATCAAGGTTTGTCCTTTTTGATCAAATGTTGCCCCCCACTATCCTACCACCAAGTAGTGCAAGTGTAACCCCTAACAAAGTAAAATTACAGCAAAAACATGAATTGGATCTCAGTTAATTGCCCAGGTGTGCGCAATCAATGAAGTGTGCAAGTATTTTATCTAACAATTGACATCGCCCCCTGTGGGCAATTAAAAGTAATGTGGACTTAATGCCATCTAATGCTGATGGATGGGTGGAAAACTGGATACATGTCTTTTTTTAGCATTAGTCAAATTGTCAGTCAGCAGCTACATTTCAAAAAGGGGCAAAACACTTTTAATAAGAGAAGACGGTTGTCTAAAAATATGTTTTTTATTTAATTTAATGACAAGAAAATCACTCGTCGTGCGTGACACACATGGCAAGACAGCGAGGCCTCTGCTCGTCTTCTCGCATTAGAGACTCATTATGAGCCTTGCTCTCTGAGCACAAAACCTTTAATTGGCCTAAATGTGACAGATGGAAACAGAATGACAGCCCGTGTGTGTGTTTGTCTGTCCCTGTGCGTCGTCTTTGCCTTGTAATCACAGTGAGAAGAAGGTGATAAAGACAGCGGGATCTTCACACCAGGATTTGGGGGTGGGTGGTGGAGGTCGCCGTCGTTATCCATAAATTTAAAAAAAAAAAAAAAGTAGAAATGAGCTCTTAATCTGCACTTGACAAAGTCGTGGCACCACAAAACAACTCCTCATGGGGTGAATGGCATGATTAGAAACGCCTTTCAAATCTAAAAATGACAAACAATAGTGAATTCATTAGAATTAAAGATAGTGACACACAAAATTGCAAAATAGTCAAAAGCATCACGTGAACGGTGAACTCAGAATTAAAGTGGAGGCAGAGTTAAATGTCTGGATTTAAGATGAAGAACGACAGAATAACTCAAATAACAGCAAGAGTTGATCACATCAGTATGTGTGGGTTATCATAAGTATTAAAGGAGTTCATCATTTAAATAAAAGATTATTACTCTTAAAATGACTCTAGCAAAAGAATTGATACCAAATCTTCTTATTAGTCTCAAAACGTACTTTGGATCATAATTACAGGTAAGGTTGACATTCAAATGAAATATGAAGAAAGAGAGTAATAGTGGTATGTACACAGTTTGTAATCGAATTCTAGCTGCGTTGTCCTTCATTAACACCAAGACCATCAAAAAATTATGATGAGAATCTGATGAAGCTGAAAGTGGCTGAGTTCAAGTAGTTAAAAAAAACAGTAATGCATGCACAATTGGTCATCAGAATTAAGCCAAGTCATGATCTGAATCAAAGCTGATGAATCCCCCAAATTGCAATTTTATCATTTGAATAAAAGGTTGTGAATCACAAAATAATAAATAGATAAATAATAAAGAGTTAATACCATGGGTGTGTACAGATATTATTGTAACAATTAAAGCAGTTTGTCCTCTTACATGAAGGAGCTTTTATCAGAATGAATAATAAATACTTGAAAGCTTTTCAATTCTTCTGAAATTTTTTATTCTCTCATTGGTTAGCTGATTGACAGACATTCTATCATTAGCTTACCCTCTTTCTGTGGATTAACGCTGAACACTAACGTGTAATATTCCATATCTTCATTTTTCTGCAAAACTTTAATGTTTTTACACCCTGAGTCTCTTCACGTGTAAAATTGCCACACCAAGAAATGAAAGAAATAAGCACACATTATTGTTAGCGTACCATATTACTGTGCTTTGGCTCTGGATGCTGCCATGTTATACTCTGCAGTCTCCACTCCTCTAGTGCTCAATTTTCTCACTGCCCTCCATCTACCGCCCAAAATACAGTAGTCGTGGCTAAAAATGGCATATACAGTAGAACATCAATGCTAAAATTTGCGCCCACTCTCGACGTGTCTGAGCTCTGAACATTGACAATTGTAGTCCAGAGTCTCCATGTTGCTGTTGTGCTTCATTTTCTCCCTACCTCAGTGTCCTTGCAAATAAGATCAGAAATATGCGCTTCGAAATGATATAATAAATGTTCACACTACATTAGCTTACCCTGACACTGTACCTTAGCGTTGAACAGTGCTGTGTTACTGCATTGTATTTGCTGCAGTGCTGTGTTTTCTTCCTACCTTCAGTCTTGTGCAAATTAAGTAGCTCTACCTAAAAAAAAAAGAAAGGCTAATATTAACTTAACCTCTTTGCTGCGGTCTTAGCTCAGGTGGCTTCTGTGTTAAACACAGTATTCACTTTACTCCAACACTGTTTTCTCACAGTCTTTGCTCTTCTGTAGAATAAAAATGCCACAACATTGTAATATTTGGGGATATGGAACAGGAAATGACCTAAACACAAACTATATTAGCCTAAACTGTTGCCAGTTGATTAACTGTGGACATTGCACCATTATACAATGCAGTCTCCACTTTGCTGCAACACTTTCTCAATCTCCTTTCAGGTAAAACTGATGCATTATGCTAACTTTTGTTTAAGTAAAACACGAAAAAAACACTACCTTCTGATTCCAAGTGAAAAGCATTTGGCAGATGCCCAGTGAGATGCTCGCTACAAGCTAACATAGCAGTTCATGTTTTTACAGTCTGAGCTTCTTTTCGTCAAACAGCACACAGAAATGCCAGTCAAAGATCATCCAACTGCAAGTGCTTTCTTCCCAAGCTTAACCAGCATAATGTCCTTAACACAGAGCCCACGGCCCAGACGCTATGATCCTCGTGGACGGCCAGCCTCTGCAATCCAATGGCGAGCTGGGCCTCTCCCAGATGCTGCACATCGCCTCCCAAATCGCATCAGGCATGGTATACCTGGCTTCGCAGCACTTCGTCCACAGAGACCTGGCCACACGCAACTGCCTGGTGGGTAATGGCCTCCTTGTCAAGATCGGAGACTTCGGCATGTCAAGGGACATCTACAGCAGCGACTACTACAGGGTAAGTTGGAACGAGTCTTCAATTTATGCAACTCTTGGGCTTAGCAACACTAGCACACTTTGCTCAAATTTACTTGTGGAATTTCTGCAATGGTGAAATTATTTCTCAAGGCAAGATTTTGTAGATCATCTTTATTTCTTGAGGAAAACACAAACAAAGAGACAGCTGCTGCTGAACTTCGCAAGGCTCAGCACAAAGTAAGATACAATAATTGCTACAGTTACATAATAACCCTGTAGCATATTAAGATTACAGTATGTTTGTCATATTTCGAACAGTAAATGTATTAAGACAAAACCAATTCAATGACCACCGCATAGAATTACCTCAACAGCGCCTGCGGAAGGCCGCATTTCCTCTGAAGTCACAGGAAGTACATCCTCTGCTGGGTCGTTTTGAATATAGACTCCATGTTGGTTACCCACTTCAGGCCCTAAGACTGTAATTCCCGGGAACTTGGAGGTCTCAGGCACTATGGTGTGAACGCAAGTCCACCCCAGGATCCTCTCACAGGTTTCTGTGCCTTTGAGGTGTTCCAGGATGAAGTGCAGTCCCACGTTGACCACGTCATCCACAGATCTGATTCCTCTACAGAAAAACTACAGGGAGTCTTTCGGAGGTCCTGTGACACTCTTGAGGTGGTCCACCATGAGCCGTTCAAATAACTTCATGATCACAGATGTAAAGGCGACAGGTCTGTAGTCATTCAGTCCTTAAATTGTACGTTTCTTGAGGACTGAAATGTTGGTGGAGTGTTTGAGGCAGGATGGGACTTCACACAGTTCCAAAGTTCTATTGAAGATCCCCCAGGAAAACTGGAGCTAGCTGGTACATGCAGACTTTCAAGCAATAGGGGGACACACTTTTGGGGTCTGTGGCTTTATTGATCTTTTGTTGTTTGGAGACACCTTTGACATCCTGTTTGTGAATACTCACTGCGGAAGTTGGGGGCTCAGAGGTGTGTTGGTGGTTATCGGTGGTGTGATTGGCTATGAAAATGTCATTTTAAAATCTCCAGTTGAAAGTATTAAAGTCGTCACCAATTCCTTTATTATTCTCCGTTTTGGAGGATGATCACTTGTCCCTGGTGCGCATTTGTAATTCTTGCCAAATTCATGCAGTCGTTAGCAGCAAACTGGTTTTCGCTTTCTGTATTATTTCTCTTTGTGATGTTGATTTCTTTTTTCATCTGACTTCTTAACTTCATTAGTCCACCTCTTCACTGTGTTCACCACAGGTTTTGCACATTTATGTTTGTGGGTGTATCTTGATCTTGATCAGATGAGCCCAAAGCTGCATGGGGAATAGTACAGTACAAGTCCTTCAGCATGGCAGTTAATGTGCTCCTTGTATTTAGGGAGTTCGTGGTTCGTTGTTATAGTCCCCAAGAATAATAATGGGTGGATTTGGTTTCTTTTTCTTAGTTTATTTATTTTAGGTTAGCCAGTGTTTGCAGTGTGGTCTTTATGTTAGTCTTTCAGGGTGAGGGGGAGTAAACACCCATAAGTATGAATGACGTAAAATCGTGTGGCAAATAGAATGACTTACACTTCAAAACCAATGACCACCAAGTCCGGGCTCCAGTGTGTGCTGATCTCTGTGACATCAATACACCATTTTTTGTTGACATAGAAGTATATCTAGTCAATTTTTCCCCAACAGATCCATGTCACGGTCCGTTTGGTGTAGTTGGAAACCCAGCAGTGATCTGTCACCATCGGGGATGCATTCAATAAACCAATTCTGTGTGAAGCAGAGAGCAGCAGAACGTGCAAAGTCTTTCCTAGTCTTTGTGAGGAGATGAAGCTCGTTCATTTTGTTGGGTATGGAGCGTAAATTTGTGACGTGAATCAATAGAAGAGGCGTTCAAAATCCTTGCTGTCAGAACTTAACATGGACTCTGACACACTTTCCTTTATGGCATTGTCTTCGCCGCCGCCTCCATGCGCCAGAGACTGTGGCCGCTCCACTCGTGAGAAAATGCAGAGAAGAAACTTTGTGGATTTATGAATGTTGGTGTAAAACGGTTTGGAGTTTTGGCAGAGTCCAGTCCCAAATGTTTTGCAAGTCATCCCTAGTGTAAGTAAATATCTTGATGTTTTCAAAGAAAAACGAAACAGACAGAATCTACGACAATGGTAGAGAAGGCATTGCTGAGGCGTCCACCCGTGTAGGCGGTATTATAAAGGTTAGAGGCTACGTTTGAGGTGGGGGAGTTGTAAAGTTATGTGTGGCATATTAAGGATTACAAGTGGTATATTGATCTTATGTACGGCATGTCAAGGCCATGCATTTGTTATCTTGGGGTTCTATGTGCCATTATAATCTAATGTAAAGCAAATTTGGGCGATACGTGGAATACTAAGGGGAAAAGCACCAACTGGCTCATTGCGCAACGCTGTTCTTTGTAGGCTCCAATCCTTTTAACTGTAAACAAATCTGCTTGTGATCCTAATGTTTTGTTCTAGAGTAGGGTTCCAGGTATCAGATATTTTTCAGAATCAAATATTCTATCGATAATCTACAGGTGAATAAAATATTCAGCTAAAAATTGGTTTTGTATTGAATTTTTTTCTAACGGGTGGTGTACCCTCTCCGGGTCGGGGATGAGATCCTGCCCCAAGTGGAGGAGTTCAAATATCTTGGGATGTTGTTCACAAGTGAGGGAAGAATGGAGCGGGAGATCAACAGACGGATCGGTGCAGCGTCTGGAGTGAGGTTTCCAGTGATGCGGACTTTGTCTCGGTCCGTTGTGGTAAAGAGGGAGCTAAGTCGAAAGGCTGAGCTCTCAATTTATCAGTCAATCTACGTTCCTTCCCCTCACTTATGGGCACGAGCTGTGTGACCGAAAGAACAAGATCCCGGATACAAGCAGCCGAAATGAGTTTCCTCCCCAGGGTGTTTGGGCTGCCCCTTAGAGATAGGGTGAGAAGCTCTGTCCTCTGGGAAGGGCACAGTGGCGAGCCGCTGCTCCTCCACATTGAGAGGAGCCAGATGAGGTGGCTGGGGCATCTGATTCGGATGCCTCCTGGACGGCTCCCTGGTGAGGTGTTCCGGGCATATTCCGTTGGAAAGAGACCCCGGGGATGACCCAGGACACGCTTGAGAAACTATGTCTCTCGGCTGACTTGGGAACGCCTCAGGATCCCTCCAGAAGAGCTGGAAGATGTGGCTGGGGAAAGGGAAGACTGAATATCACTCCTGAAGCTACTTCCCCCGTGACCCGACCCGGGGAAGCGATAGAAGATGGATGGATATTTATTAACTGTGTACTTTTTTTCAATTTGGTATTCTTTAATCATTAAACAAAACTAAATGACTAATTTCAGAAAAGAGGGAGCGATGATGTACTCACCAATGTTTTTTTAAATCTGACAGCTATTTATTTGGTACTGATTATTGTGAAAGTCATTTTATGTGTGACAGCTACAGTGGTAGTCAGAAGAATTAGTATGCTGCATTTTGTGTGTCTGCACTTTACAACTTCTCAACTGTGTCAAGTAAATTTTGCCAAACATTTCGATCAATATGATCAGGTGACGTTTTCTGATACATCTAAAAAAAAAAAGAAAGAAAAAAAGAAAAGAAAAACCTCTGAATTGAAGTACAAAAGACAACCACTGGGCTGATGTAGACCTCACCTTGGGAAAGGGTGATCAACTTAGCACACATTTACAGAGGCTGTTGAGCAAGATGACTTTGGGTTCGGTAAACTGTTCTTCACCGTCATATATATATATATATATATATATATATATATATATCTGAGAGCCGGACCTTCTCGTCCAATACAAATGTGCTTCTGGAAGAATGGTAGGAAATTACCATGAAGACGCTCATAAACCTTGTGAAAAGCCTTTTCAGAGGAGTTAAAACTGTTATAGCTGTGAAAGGTGGAGCAATGTCATAGTAAACCCGATCAATGAAGAAAGGATGTCACTTAGAATCATATTTTATGTGAGTCAAGGCAGATGAGCAAATACTCTTGGTAATATAGTATATGTATAAATTCATTCTTTCTTTATTTAATTCATTCCTTTGTTCATTTATTTGTGTATGATATATATGGTCCATTTTTACTCCATTTTTTACATGGTTAATTATCAACTCAGCCGCAATTGATCAACTAAGAAATAAATCTTCACTTTTAATTGGACAGCAACGATATTTATCCTTTTTTTTTAATGTTCACCTGTCATGGAAATGGCACTGAATCCTCTCTCGAAGCTCTGTGGGAGTAATTCATGATAAACCTGTGAATCTCTGCACCAACCTGTCATGGAGAAAACTCAGAATACTGCAATAGCCTGACGTTTCTCTTCCTCTCACCACACTGCACCAAAGGAAACTGAATTCTGTGTCAACACCAGAGAATCAGAATGCCCAATAAAACTGGACCACTTTCTGCATGCACAGCATGAAAGTGTAGCCTGGTAACTGTTTGGCATATTCACTGTCGACTGTGCAAATATTTCCACGTCCAGCCTCCCCTGGTCTGCAGGGACGTGCCGTGTGGAAGTATTTAGTGTCATTGCAATTCCGAGGATGTCGTCCAACACTGTTAGCATTCCTCTAGTAGCCTCTTGGGCTTGTTTGTGCTCATTACGACAACCAGGGGGGGTTTATTACTGATTTGACCCAGTTTAATTCATTGCTAATAACAGAAGAAGTATTTATTTCTCCAGGCAGAGTGGCAAATGCTAACAGCACTGCACTGGAAAATTATCCATTAGAACAAATTAGAAATATGCCAAATCCTGTAGAGATAAATTATTGAGGATAAGGAAGGAAACAAACGTAAAACTGAAACAGATTACTCATTGCGGATCAAATTACTTTTTACATACCAGTAGTTTTGCGTGAGTGTGCGTGCGCATGTTTGTGTGGCTGTCGGGTGGGCGGGTTGGGCGGAATGCCATGCAAACTGAATGAATCCTCAGTCCACAATTTACATGCACAATGGAAACAAGGCCCTTTAAAACCAAAAAACATAGATTTCTCAATTTTTACTTTTTTTGGGGTGCTTCTGAAAATAAATTTTTAAATGTTGAAATGTTTTCAGTAGGGATTCAACTGACTATGCAGATGACTACATAGCTTCGTCAAAATTCTGCCTTCATCAAGGCTCATTTTGAAGATTGTTGTTTTCTAAGCAGTCCAAGCCAGTGAACCTTTCACCTGAAGTCGACCGGCGTAGATAGATCTCACGGACCTAGAGCGGGATGAGCATAGTAGAAAATGGATGGTTGGAAAATGTTCTTTCAACAAGGATTGTCAAGTACTATGGAGACAACAGCCAAGCTTTATCCAAGACCTCCATGAGCAGTACAGCCCTGGATACAACATCAACCATGATCTGATTTGATTTTTGTGTTTGCTTTGAATTTTTTTCCTTTTATTTTATGCATTTCATCATTAAATCCACAGATCTTTTATTCGCAAATATTTTTTCTGCATAAACGTATTGTAAGACCAAACTGTGACAACCTATTTTGTTTTTTTCACACACGGTCAAACAGTTTAAAATCGCTTGGGTGTTAAAACGGAATCAAAGTTACTTCTCTTTTTTCTATATGGCAATCTATTCTCCCTGTGTTAAGATACAAACAAAGGTTACAGGTAGTCAGAAAAATTGCTTCAAGTTGTTCATTTCAGTAATATTAAACATCATGACATATGTGTCTCTGTTAGGAAGTGATGTAGGTCTTTACATTGTGTATTCCCCACAGAAAAAAGGATACAAACACCCTTCTCGTTCCCTGAGGCTTGCTCCTTTTGGCAATGGTGTTTTTTCATTTTATTTTTTGCAGTCAATATGAATAGTGAAGTCATGGAACTTGAGCCGCAGAAAGAATCGGCAATAACCTTCATCCATCAATTTTGTATGCCGCTTATCTTGTTGTTGTAACGCAGCTGATATTGGGATGAAGGGCAGAGTACACCCCAGATTGGTTGCCGTTCAATCACAGGCCACCAGCAATAGGTGGAATCATTATTGTACGGAGCAAGCGCTGGAGTTGTGCTTTTGTGCCTGTTTCAAGGACTTCTACAGTGCAAGTGTTGTTCCCAAGCCGGGTTGCCTCTACCTGCTCTCCTTTGAAGACAAATGGTTCCCAGGTTTTTCCCCTTTCAAGGATCAAACAGGCACTTCTTCCTCTGCATTATTTATCGAGCAGCAGCGGCTTTGTGCTAATGAGTGCGCAGGTTATATTTATTAAGGCTACAGCGCGCGAAGGAAAACACTTTTTTTTCCTCATCCTCATGCCGCCCCCTTACACACAATCTACTTTTTTTACATATTGAGAAATATGTATTAAAACAGAAAAACATCCTTGTTGGATGTACTGTAAATGATAGGCAACGCTTGTCTGACCCCGAATGACACACGTTTTATTACTTTCCAGCCATAGACAATGTCTCTCACTCTGACAGATGTCTTTCACTATACTTTTATTTTCGTCCCTGGATTTCAATATGAGTATGCAAGTGATGTCCAACTTGACGCCTCTTTGGAAGCTCCTAATATATTCCACATGTGGAGGTAGGCATGTAATTAAAATTCCAGGAATTATGCGCTCACTGGGAGGCATGTGAATAATAGACGCTAGCTGTAATGTAAAAATTAAAAAATACCCCAATTCGCACAAACTGCTAAATGAAAACAATGCCTGTCAAATCCCATAAATGCCATAACATTGTATTTCTAGTTAAATAGGGAACTGTATTTTTGTTTATTTAGCCTCATAGATTTCTATTGTCATATTTACAAAAGAGAGGTATTCCTCAACATGCATGTTGTCTTGTGGAATTTCACTTTAAGGTGACAAACAATTTAAAGGATTTTCCAAAACTCTCTTTTATCAGTGTTTTTCTTTTATTGTTTTAAGTTATGGTGTTTGATTGTTTTGTTTAATGCTGTTTTATTTCTTTTTAATTCAATACATTTTATTGTATTGTAAGTATTTTCATTGCATATTCTTTTAAAGTATTTCATTTAATAATTATTTTAATTGCATTTTATTTCAGTTTGTCTCACATTTGTTTTCATTTTCAGGCCAGAGAAGCTACTCAGGTTTTATTTAATTATCTTGTGTTTATACAATTGTGTTTCTTTAACTTTAGTTAAACTTTAGTTAAATTTTGTCATTTTCATTTTAATTTTGCTGGTCCTTTTTTGCGTGACTCAGTGTCTATACATAAAATGTGGCGCTTGACATAAATGCAGTTTTATTTATAATGTTTTAAAATTAATTTTAGGCCATAAAGGCAATGATTTATTTGTCTAAATATGTTTGAAGCATGTAAAAGGGTTGAAACATCAATACAAAATATTTTTTATGATCGTTATTTTCTCAATGATGATGATTTTCACCTAAAGCAAATGGATCTGGAATGTATGTTGTTTTCAAAGATGGGAAGTCCCACTAAAATGTCATTAAAAAAATAAATATTGAAGTCAAGCATACAGTAGCTATCTGAAAAATATACTTATACTAAGTATTGATATTTTGTTACTTCCCATCACTTGGTTCTCCGTAGCAGACGCTTATGCTAATGTTTCAGCTGTGACAAAGGACCTCAAGCCCTGCTTGACTGCACACCGTCACTTTGGGTGGAAGAGTGTCTCGTAAAAATAAAATAATTGCTGTCATGTATTTCGTTTTTCTGTCACTGTCACGTCGAGAAACCGGTGAGGCTGTGCATGCAGAGGGTAGGAAATTCTTTTTATATGTAGCCTGCGTAAACCGGATTAGTACTCAGCCTGTCCTACCGCGGGAGGGGAGTGATTGGATTAACGGCGTAGAGAGTGCAGCAGCGGGGTGGGAGGATAGATTACCGGCACTGGTCAGGATTTGTCGATGTTCGCTGGCCGGTCCCCCACGGGGAGCCCGAGAAGGCCTTCAATGTCTTACAGGGGGCGCTCCTGATAACCATCTCGACGTGGACTGTCTGCTTACACTGCCCACACTGCTATATCTGCTATCCCAGCTGCGGCAATTTACTTTTAGACACTCTGATGTCCATTAGACTTCTTGGACTGCAGTACTGCTGAGTACAGATAAAGCGGGTATTGGCTCGGGCTGGTTGCATACTAGTGGGCGGCGGAAGAATCAAAATCTTTGCGTATTACTGCGATCACACCACTGTGAATTCAGCAGTTTGCATGTACATCACAGACTGTGTACATATTTCTTAAAAAGCTCTTCTGGGTCAAACTGGTTTGTGTAAGCATGAGCTGATGATTTCACATTTAACATTAGAAGGCTTTTAGCCTATCAAAAGCCTGAAGATTGTCTTTTCGAAACCTCTTGTTATTTGTGTCAAGGCCTCTTAAAACCTAGACCAAGTCAAAACCTTTATGAGTTGATTTAAAGTGAAGAAAACCAAGAGCAGGCTAATAAATCAAATGCAATATCTGAGTTGAGACCGAGAACCCCCAAAATTGGACTTTAGACCAAGACCAATATTGATCTTGTCTACGGACATACAAAAAATATATAGACCTCAGACTTTGTTTGTCTGAGGCGATACAAGTTAGAATACCGTTGAGACCGAAAGTGGTTGGTAACAGTAACAATAATGACAAGTTATTTCAAGAAAAATCCGCAGAAACTCTGGTGTATCAAGATCAAGATGTTGCCTATTTGAGATCAAATCCAAGACAAATTTAATAAATACAAAGTCACCTATGTCTGAGTCTCAGACAAAATTGAATTTACCAAAACAGAAAGAATAACAAATAGATGTCAAGACCAAGAGTTTGATGGGGTTACATCATCAGGTTAATAAATGCCACTTCTGAGAAGTGGCCAAGAGCCCCAAAATTATTCTCGAGACCTGTCTCGAGAACAAGAAGTTCTGCACTACATTAGTCACGAAGTGTTAATCTGAGATAAAGTCAAGGATAACACTTTGAGGAGTTGATCAATTATTGACTGAATAAAGTCAGAGTCCTGGATTGTCTGATTCGGAAAATTAAAAGTTTGAGAGCCTCAAAAAGACATCTGGAGTACTACAACTCATAACAGCAATGACGAGGTTATTTTTGGAGCTAGTATCGATTGTGTCAAAACCTATTCCAGTGAGATTAAGGCCAAACTAAAAATTAACGGATTTAAGATGTCATGAAGACCTCAGACCATGTTAATAAATACAAAGTCCCCTGTCTAAGTCTGAGACAAGTCCCCAAAATGGCCTTAATATGATTCTTGAGACCAAAATTCATGTTGAATCCTAAAATGGTAAATGGACTGCACTTACATTTAGTAGTGTTTTATCTACACTATCACAGTGCCTAAAGCACTTTCCAAAGCCTCATATTCACCCATTTACACAAGCATCCATACACCAATGGGCAACGGGTGCCATGCAAGGCACTGTCTGGCTCACTGGGAGCAAATTAGGGTTCAGTGTCTTACCAAGGACACTTTGACATGACGGAGTCGTGATCCAGGGCAGCTAACCTTTTTTAATTATAATACAGCACTTATCAACAGTTGTTGTGATCGTATTATCAGAACTACTGTATTTTCGTGTCACACCGTATCTGTGTTCATTTGCTTTGTGAGTTGCAACTCTAGCTGAGAAAATGACTGCCTTCCCACTAAAATCTCCCCGAGGACTGATGCGTTGCATTATTGAACAAGGTGCGGCTAATCGAACTGTGGCAGACGTCAGCCAAATTGCTGTTGAATGACTTTCAAATAAACAGTTTCAACTGTCTTGGCGAGGGAAAATCGTAGTTTTTAGCGTTAAAATTATCACGAGAGTGAGCTGGCAGTTTTTAGAGTTAAAACATGTTCCCCCACTCAGTCTTTCAGATGCAGCTAATACCTCAGACCCCCTCCGGGCACGTCATAGTGTGACTGCAGAATCAGTGAGGAAAAAGGCAGAAAAGAAAATGTTTTCTTCACCGGGATGCAGCTAAATGCGACACTTAACCCCTGGCAGGATTAGTAGCAGACAGAGTTTGGTGCAGGGCGATGCACAGGTGCAAACATGTCTGAATGTGTTACTGTCAAGCAAATTGGTGCTGAGAAATAAAGCTCAGTAAATCCCCGGCTGGACCTGCAGATAAATGCGTGAGATGCTTACAAATTCAACAAGCTATCAGCCATTTGATCTTTTTCTGAATGTGACTCCCAAATGTGTTTAGACTTTACCTGGTGAGGAGAGAATTGAAAAATGATGCACTTAATTTGTTTTGCTGAAACACAAGAAAAGTCTGAAATTCAGTGGACTGCGGTTTCGACTCGGAGTCAGCATTTATACGCTCTTGAAAGCTTCTCTGTAAGTGGACCTCTAGGCAAGGTGGGGCGATACTCATTTGTGTAAAATGTAAGGAGGCTTAACCCGAATGGTTTTGTCACAGCTTGTCACAAACCACTGCCATGAAAGGAAGGTTTTGGGGTTTTGTTTTTGTTTTTTTTTTTTGTTTTTTTTTTTTTTTTTGGGGGGGGGGGGGAGAGAGACTGCTTCTACAGCTCTGCTCCAATTGACGCACAGTAGCTTCAAAGTTGCACGTGAAGGACAAGTGAAAAGGCAAATGAGAGACGTCAATTCAGCAAGTTAAAGTTGACGGAGTGCAGGAGCTCGGGGACGTTGTGCATAAATGCCCGGAGAAGCAGAAGCCTGTTTGGCAGCTTCTCAAATTTGCTGCTTCTTTTACAAGCATCGCGGAGATTCAGATGCCTGTGACAAGCTGACACCAGGAGAACATACTGTATTTGCCTTTTGAAGCATAGAAGGCAATTAGTAAAGACTGCAGATTTTTTCAGTAGATTATTTTGTGCAGAAAATGTCAATTGGAATACATATTAGGGGATTTTTTGGATATATTTGAAGGAGGATAGATCTATACATGGATGGACTGATTAGTTGATGAAATAATGGAAGAATGAGTAAATGATGAACACATGATGGACAGAGGATGGATTGATGGATGAATGATGGACAGAGGATGGATTGATGGATGAATGGAAGGAACAGATAGATGAACGATTGAACAGACTGCGATTGGGTGGCGACCAATTCAGGGTGCAGGTCGCCTCCCACCATAAGAAAGCTTGGATAAGCTCCAATACCCCTGTGACCCTTGTGATCATAAGGGATGGATGGATAGATGAAAAAAACTGATATGAACTTCACATCATACAGGTGCATTTGTGGCTGAATTCAGCGTACAATAGAAGAAAGGACATTCATAGATGAAAGAATGGAAGGCTAAACAGACAGACAGAAAAATGTAGGGATAGATTAATGGATGAATGGGTCGACAGACAAATGCATACGGAACAAAGAAATGTACTGTATGGATATCCGAAGCGCGTAATGCATTCGTTTCCAAACCTTTTTGCAGTGCCTCCCTCCCTTTTGGAGATGAAATTAATTTCTGTCTTAAAAGAGAAGTTCAACTCTCAAACTGGATGGGTTTTATGCTTTATTAAGCATAGACACATTTTCAAAAATCCAGAACAGGGCACAAAGGATGCTGGTGATGTTTGGCTCTGCATATGTGCGTGAACAGACTTAGTGTGAAGAACACCAACAAAACATCCTACGGATCCCAGCTGAGTGATGAACACCTCAGATGTGTTCAGAGAATTGCCACCATACTTTGATGCAGTGTCAAAAAAAGGTGGTCAACAAAACAACACTGTTCCCTTCAAATGCAAATCTAAGTATTAACACTACAATGCCTTTCTTTTGTTTTTGGTTTTGGCTCGGCCTGCCTGTCAAATTTTAAAAGCTAATGTCGCCTCTGAGCCAAACATTTTGGCCACCCCTGGCTTGTGGTTACAGTTTGTAGGTTTATGGTTGATAGAATGGGGTTTTGGTGTGATCAAGGTTAGGGTTAATTATTTAGGATTACAGTTAGTGGTACTAGTTACTAGTGGCACTAATATTTTGAATGAATTATGCCAAGCAATTGATTGTTTCTGGAGTTTTTGCACACTGGAGCTTTTCGTTAAAGGCTTGGCGTGCTTTCCCATTGTGTGTAGCCTCATTTCACAAACAACAACAGATTGACTGTCTTGACTTTCTGTCCACGGTATAGGGCTATCATTTCAAAAAATTTTGTATTAGAGCCAAGTAACTTTAAGAGAGGTTATGGTCATTTCACATAAATTCTGCGAGCTCGGATTGCAAAGTGAGCAAGGCGGCAGACGCAACAAAATACTGAAGTCACGACCTCCATTGATTGGAATCTTTTATACCGTGCAACAATTCTCTTCAGGGTGGAACCAAAGCATTGCGCTAAATCACCGTGTACTAACAGCAAGGATAAATTGTTCCTCCACTGGTAGGTTTGACGCCGCAGCCATGTGTTATTTATATATGTCAATACTGTAATTTGACCCCCCCCCTCGTACAAGACCCCGCCATAATCTCAATGATTGTTGTGATTAATAATGTTTTAGCATGTTGAGCTGAAACGGGGAACGCTACACCACTCTTTGCCACATCCGTCTTGTCCAGCTCATCGCCGCTGTGATTAAAGCAGCAGCAATGCAGCCGCTAGAAAGCTGGAAATGTATTTTAAAACCCATGCCTGCAAATGGAAGCTGAGGGGCGAGATGATGAATGGATGATTGTTTGATCGATTAATATCCAACCTTGGAGGATTTACAGCGATGGGGACTTTATTTCATGTTCGGCTGCCTTTGAAGCCATTAACAGATCAGAGCGTGCACATCCTTTCTCTGCCTTGCGCTTTTGGTTTGCCTGCTACTAGTGCAGCAGGTTGATGTGTTTATACATAGCTTTTGTAGATCTAAATCCAATTTGAACATTTACTTTTTCATAAGCACGCGTAGGTATTTGAAGGTTTTGGACAGATGATTGCAAAGAGAAAATACTTAAATTGATAGACAGATGCATGGTGTTCAGAAGAACAAATGGATTGGCAGAAGTGCAAATGGATGGTTAGACAGATGGATGAATAAAAGGCATAAAAAGAAAAATGGATGAACAGGTGTGGATGGATGACTGGACAGACTGATAAATTAATGAAAAAAAGACATTCATTCATAAACATATTCATGAATGAAAGGGCAAAAGAACAAATAGATGAGCCAAATGTTGGTCAGGCAGAATCATGAATGGATAACTGTACAGCCAGCCAGATTCCAAGGTTGTTTGGATAGATAGATAGATAGATAGATAGAGAGAGAGAGAGAGAGAGAGAGGAGAGAGAGAGAGAGAGAGAGAGAGAGATAGATAGATAGATAGATAGATAGATAGATAGATAGATAGATAGATAGATAGATAGATAGATAGATAGATAGATAGATAGATAGATAGATAGATAGATAGATAGATAGATAGATAGATAGATAGATAGATAGATAGATAGATAGATAGATAAACGGATGGATAGAGTCAGCGATGGCCAGATGGGTGGATGGATAGATACTTGGATGGCTCTATGGATAAACGGTCAGATAGTCTTGATCAGCAGTCCGCCACCTTTAACACTCAGAGAGGTGGTTTCTTTCCACGGAAAAGACAACACTAGGAGCTGCAAACACTTGTTGACATCTGAAATAAAGATCTTAGCCTATATATTTTGTCTGTGTTCGTAAACCCTCTAAATAATGTGTGTGTGGGTATATAATATTATATATCTTTACGCTTGTAAAATAGTGGTTGCTTAGGAAATCCATGAAATCCATCCATGTTTCAGAAAATTTAATTTTATTCATTAAATGAACACCTTTTGAACTGCATAGTTGAAGGTCTCTTTCAAATAAATGAAAAAAACTGAATGATAAATGATCTATCTAACAAACAAAAATGCTGTGAGCCATCATCCTTTGGGCTTTTGTAGCATGTACCAGAGCCTTGACATGTATTTAAAAGTACTGTAAGTTCTGTAATTATGAGTGTACCCCTTTAAGAGCACAGGGGGTGGGATAAAGTAGACAAGGTGGAGTATGAGTGTAACCGAGCAGCTCGTTGTTGTTGGAGAGATTGGCGTGCTGCCGGAGTGTGAATTAAATAAAGCAACTAAAAAAACCCAGCGGTGACTCCTGTTTCTCATCGCCCATTGTTGAGGGTATTACAATACAATGGAAAAAAGAGCACTGTTTTACTGAACAATGAAAATAAATATTGGCAAAATAACTTCCTGAATTTTTTTTTTTACATGGTTAACGGGACTTCTGCTTGTGAACCTTCACGTACACCGTCTGCAAATCAGGGCTGTAGGAAGTCACTGATCTTTATGTAGGACTGTAAGTTGCTGTGTGTGATGTGTGTTGGCATCTCAGAGAGTGTGACGGAGATTTTGAGCAATGAAAAATAATACGATATATGTATAATTTCATTTTAATATTTTGAGATCACAATACAAAATCACAACTAATGAGCAATTAAACAAATGAACAAACACAAAAATACACTTTGTTCAGATATTGGGCAGTTTTTTGTGTCACTGGACTTTCCGTGGCTTTACGAATTATGATATTCAAGCTATTTAGCATAAAATGGTAATTATCGGACAGTACAAATCAAGCTGATTAGATTGGTGTAGTCTATTGTTCAGATAGATACACAGATGCTGGGTTGGATGAATGGATGAGCCAAAAGCACATGTATGTTGTTTTTGATCAGGAGAGGGACGGATGAAATTATCATCAGATATGTTAATGGACAGATGTATAGGTATAGAAGTAGAGAGTTGAAGAGACTTATGGATGAATGGACTGATTGATAAATAAATGGATGGATGATTGTTTGCTGGATTAATACCCAGGCTCCGAGGATTTAAAGTGACTTGATTTCATATTAGGCTGCTTTTGAAGCCATTTTAAGAGATCCCATGTGCAGTAGCTTTGCCAGCTATATGAATACATATGTAGCATATACAGTATGGCTGTAAACAGTATTTAAACATTTGCATGAACACAAGCAGCGGCTATTGAGCGTTACTATCAACGAAATGACTTCCTTGGAGAGTTTACTGAAGGTTCTCGCCTCAGCCAACGGAGGTGGCTACCCTAAAGGATTTCACAAATGTATAATGGAACAGGTGGCGTATGATTCTTCACCATCTAGCGGCAATGGCGGCAGACAGTCAGGATATGTGACGCTCGTGGTATCACTTACACGCAAGGACACATAATCCCCTGACGCCCGGGAGTTGCATTGATGACTGAATATTCCTCTGGGTGTTTGTCTCGTTGTGTCTTTGCTTGTTGTGTATCGGCCGGGAGTTGCATTGATGATTGAATATTCCTCTGGGTGTTTGTCTCGTTGTGTCTTTGCTTGTTGTGTATCGGCGGGCATTCTAAACTACTTCTGTTCTAATCAGGTCGGAGGACACACCATGCTACCTATCCGCTGGATGCCTCCCGAGAGCATCATGTACAGGAAATTCTCCACAGAGAGTGACGTATGGAGCTTCGGCGTCATTTTGTGGGAGATCTTCACCTACGGCAAGCAGCCTTGGTTTCAGCTGGGCAACAACGAGGTAAGTTTTTTTTTTTCCCCCGATATTCATTTTGATTTCATTTCACCTTTGTATGAGCTGGTGTTTCCACAACCTTTATTAAGGCAAGGCACACTCAGTGGTACTTTGACTTACAAGTGCCGCAATTTCTGACTTTTTCCAAAGGCAAGCTATCAATCTGTTGTTTGTTTTTTTAAACACGCTACTGCTTCAGAAGATTTAAAACAGGAGACATTTTTGATTGACTGACCAGGACAAACAGTGAAACACTATCGTTAGCCTAGTAGCATAAATGCCAAATGCATATTTGATGTTACTGCAGTTGTTGTTGTGCCTCTATAGGCACGGTGTATCAGCTGGTAAAGAGTTGGCCTCACAGTTCTGAGGAACCTGGGTTCGATCCCGGCCCCGCCTGTGCGGAGTTTGCATGTTCTCCCCGTGCCTGCGTGGGTTTTCTCCGTGCACTCCGGTTTCTTCCCACATCCCAAAAATATGCAACATTAATTGGACACTCTAAATTGCCCTTAGGTGTGATTGTGAATGAAACTGTTGTCTGTCTCCATGTGCCCTGCGATTGCCTGGCAACCAGTTCAACCATTGACAGCTGGGATAGGCTCCAGCACTCCCCGCGACCCTCGTGAGGATAAGTGTCAAAGAAATTGCAATATATATAGACACACACACACACGCGCACACACTCATGCACCCTTGTGTCCCAACCCAACACCTGTCATGTGTTCTGTTGTAACCTATGAAAAAAATCCATTCCAGACACCAGTTTATTGAGTGACGCAGAAAGGGCTTCCAAAAAGTTCGAAAGAACTCGTGTCCAGCATTGAACAGATGCCCCAATTTTCTTTGATGATGCCATTTTGGGGGCCAATGCAAACTCTTGTAGTATGACAAACTCCGACTTGGAAATTCACCCGAATGAAATGAAACGGGTACCCTAGGCAAAGAAGTGCGGACTTACATTGAAGCCTTGTGAGTGGAACATGAAGTCGAACATTGTTGACTATTTGACAATTTGTCATAAAAAGTGGATGCAAGGGTCTGTTGCTTGGATTTTCAATATTTCTTGCTTGCTTTTTATTCCTTGATTTGATTTCATTCACTTTCAGACATGATTATCCATGGATCCATTTTCTCAGCCTCTTATCTGCACAAGGGTCGCGGGAGTGCTGGAGCCTATCCCCGCTATTTTCGGAGACAGGGTACACCCTTAACTGGTTGCCAGCCAATCACAGGGCACATGGAGACAGACCACAGTCACACAAACAATCACAAAACGGCAATTTGGAGTCTCCAAATAATGTTGCATGTTTTTGGGATGTGGGAGGAAATTGGAGTGCCCAGAAAAAAAACACGCAGGCATAGGGAGAACATGCAAATTCCACACACTACAGAGAACTTTGAGGCAGAGGCTCAAACGCCACCATGCCACCAAGATTATTGGTATTATGTTTATTAGAGCCCAAGCAGAAACTGCTGAACGGGACCTATTACTATTATTATTATTATTATAATAGTTATATAAAGTGCTGAATCGTTCAAATAAACCCAGTTCAAATAAAATGTACAGACTAGGACCCTTACGTTTGATTATTAATTACATTAATTGTAAATGTTGCTCACACAAGACAGCACCCAATCGATTTCAAATAAAATCATACAACGTAGCTGATATCTAAGATGATGTTGTACGTGGGCAGAGGGGTTGTATGGATTCAAACCTTTGATAGAGAAGTCAGTAAAAAATAAAGAAGTAGTAAAACATAGCAATCGTAAAATCTTAATTTCTATTTTTGTGGTCATGAACACATTTTGCCTTTGCCATTAATCATCTATTGTGTGGCATTACAGTTTAAAAGCAAAGCACTCTTGACTCACTGAGCAGAAGTCGCATAAGAAAGTGCTAATAATTTGGTATTGCGTTGCAGTCTGCTGTTCATTAACACACATTTGTTGTACCATTAAAATGACTCCTGAAATTGGAGCAAATTATTGAATACTTGTTTTTTTTACATCACTATTAGCTGTGTGTGAAATCAACACTTTAATGTGTGTGCGTGCGTGCGTGCGCGTGCGTGTGTGTGTGTGTGTGTGTGTGTGTGTGTGTGTGTGTGTGTGTGTGTGTGTGTGTGTGTGTGTTAGAGCATTCGCTCTTCCTCCCAGTAGCAGCGAGGGTAGTTTGGTAATTACCCACCTGAAAGAAAAACTCACATTCCAGCTTAAAATGGAGACAATCAGCGAATGTGTTTTTTTAGAAAGGTCCCGCAAAGCAAAGTCGGAGTGTCAAAACAACAATTAGGCACACGGGTAATTCATTCTGTTCGCGTGGTCTAGTATCGTCACCCACGCAGTTAGCGCCTCTCCTTTCCATTTTTTATTAAAGATCCATTTTGTTTATCAAAACATGAGAGCTTTAATGAACCAAGTGTCGACTACCATGGGTAATGAAATGCTTTGGCAAAACATTGCCTTTTATTTTTTGTCATGACAAGAAAAGGAGTGCAAAGCAATCAGTCTCCTTTGTGTATCTCCATTACTGAGGACCAATGTGACACACTCACAACCATACCAAACTGATGAAGCTGTTGACAATGCAATACTTCACTTATGATACGATTTTCTCCAGTCATGATCCAATCAGGTTCACTTCACTCCTTATAATATGATTGATTCCATGTAGAATGTGACACAATTCCCTACAATGTGAATGCAATAAGATATGACTAACTCAACTTAAGAGGAAATTGATTCAATTCTCTCTAGTTATGATCTGATCAGATATAAACCTATGTGATCTCATATGATTCATATCTCCTACAATGCATTACAATATGAGTCACTCCAACCATGATGTGATGCAATGCGGTTCAGCCCAATCATGATATGATTCACTGCAATTACATGTTTCACTCCAATTAGAATGTGATACCTTATGATACGATTCAATGAAATTGTAACGTGCTATAGGATTTTTTGCACTTACAGTATGATGCAAATTACATCATTACAATTGTGATGTGATACAATATAATTCACTCCAGTTATGATAGAAAGACAATTATTAGAGTTGTGATTTGGTACAATTCAAATTTGTGTGCATGAGTGAGCGTCGGAGTTGTTGTAGGCAGCCAGACCAGACTCCATTTCTGTAGCTCATCAATTAGATTACGCTTTTAACTCTGTAAAAGTATTTCTGCCTGTGTCGAGTAGAAACCTATGACTGTATCTGTATCAGAGCGGACTTTGTGCGTGACAGTTAACTGTTGCAAAAAAAAAACCACCTTTTAAGGGAGTACTCCTGATATTGTGTTGTTTCGTTCGTGGACATTTCATTCAAAAGAACAAATAACAAAGAACAGTAAATGAAATGAACTGAATTAGTTCATGATATGAATAGTTATTTGAGCTCTGCCGCTGTTAGCCTGCCCGCTGGGACTGGAAACTGGAGCGTTTGAGTCGGCAAGGACCGGAAATGGAAGCGTTATGTGCAGTCTTGACGTGTTAATTAAGAGAGGCAGCTGTTGCGGCGGAGACGATCCTGCCAATTTTCAAAATCAAAGAGACTGACACTGCAAAACAACAAAAATTATATAAAGTGGTCATTCTTTCTCGGGCCGGTGGTTGGGGGACCACTGTTCTACACTAAGGCAAATAATCAGAGAAAATATCTTGTACAAATTTGGACAAAGCAGATACAAAATAAAACTCGGTCAAACAGATGTAACTGTTAAAGAGGCCTATTCTGGGTAATTATAAGGAGAAAACCAAGGTGTGTTTTGAAATGAAATTGACACATTTATACTAAGTCAGTGTGAGAGAGTCACTGTATGAAGTTCTTATTAGCCAGAATATTGGACCTTTAAAATAAGACGTCTGCGCTAGTCTGAGCGTCATCATTGCCGGTTTCAATTTCTGTTTAATCGATGTGGGTTATTGCATACCCTTTAAAAGCAGTTGAAATAGTCTCGCGTGTGTGGAAGAGGACTCGGCGAAACGTGTGTGACTGGAGCATTGAACATTAGCAGTTTATCACATACATAATATTACAAAATGAGCCAGTGGAAAATTGATAGTGACTTAAATGTGTCCACGGACCTCATTGTGGTGATAGTAATAATAATGCATTCAATCAAGTGATTTATACAGTGATTAAGCGATTGGGATGCCTACTATTGAAATAAATCTGTTGTCCACCACACAAATCCGAGGCCCTCGCGGCTCTATCTGCCTGCATGTACACCGATTAGATTCACCAAAATTACGTTTCATCCCCAGCTCCACAGCTTAAACATGGTATGAGTAGGCCTAAATTGAGATGGACCTTCTGTGCACCAAGGTCTCACTCCGCCTAGCGCATCTCCAATGGCACACCATTGCTGCGCTGACGCCGGCTACTTTGGCAGGTCTGCCAAGGCACAGCGAGTCTTGTGCTAGCACAAAAATGAAGACGTATCACTGAAAATGGAGTCCCCAGTAACCAAAAGGGCACCTGCTTCAGGCGGAAGCCAAAGGGCACACTCTTGCTGCACAGACGCTTCCGCCAAATGGGCAAATACTCGTAGGCATGAATATCAAGATCTGCTTGTTGCACAGTCTATGAAGGAAGAAAGTTTAATTTTCAATTTGGAGTGCCACGTGATTACTAGAAAGCGGTATGGTGGACAACTGCTTTTATCACATCTGCGTCACGGTTCTGAGCACTCGGTTTTAAGTCTAGCCCCACCTGTGTGGAGTTCGCATGTTCTCCCCTTGCCTGCTTGGGTGTTCTCTGGGTACTCCGGTTTCCTCCTACATCCCAAAAAGATGCACAATAGGTTAATCGAATACTCTAAATCGCCTGTAGGTGTAAATGTGAGTGTGAATGGTTGTGTGTCAATAAGTCCCCTGCTATTGGCTGTCGACCACTTCAGGGTGTATCCGACCTCTCATCCACAGTTAGCTTGTGTAGGGTCCAGCACACCTGTGACCCTAGTGAGGATACCGTAAGCGGTATGCAAAATCGATGTCTAGATGAAGCTAGAAATAGATACAACTCCAATGAAATACTATATTTCCCTCCAATCCAAGTACGATCCAAATGATATTAACTGTGTTTCAGCACAATAGGGTTAATTCAATTTACGATTTCCCCCACACCCCACTAATGTGTCTACTTCACCCGCAGGTCATCGACTGCATCACGCAGGGCCGTGTGCTGGACCGGCCCCGTGTTTGCCCCAAGGAGGTTTACGACATCATGCTAGGCTGCTGGCAGCGGGAGCCGCAGCAGCGACTGAACATCAAGGACATCCAGAAAGTCCTGTTTGCAATGGGGAAGGCCACGCCCGTCTACCTAGACATCCTGGGCTAGGGACCGATCCAGTACAGGAATAGCCAATCCGATCCCCTGCACCACTGTTGAGGAAAACCACCTACAATGTTTGGGAAGGACTTAAGTGCCTGCAACACTTTTGGATATAGTGGATAAAACATTTAAAAAAAAGACGACAACAACAAAAAATACGCACTTTTACATTTTGTTTACTTGCTGTACAGGTTTGAAGATATTTCTTTTTCCCTTGAAAAAAAACAAACAAATATTTGAGATTGACGACAAAAAGGGCCAGAGTTTGATAAGAAGAGTTAGAATCCACCTTGGTATTTGGTTTTATGAATATATATCGAAATGTTACGTATATTTTATATTTATTTCTTCTCTTGTCGAGCTCCCGACAGGGCAGCGCCCGCCCTGCCCGAGATGCCGCCGACCAAAACTGTTTGGACTTTTAAAAAGGATGGAAGCCTTACTTTGCACTCTGATTGGCTGGAATGGGATGCGGTTAACATGCAATGGCGGCAGAAGGATGAGAGGACCAATCAGACAAACAGACAAATCTATTTTAATTTAAAAAGGAAAACACAAAAAGAGAATGTATATATTGTAAAGTTCTACGTGTCAAAAGTTATGTTAACTTATTTTTTGCCAACTTTTATTTTCCATCCCTTTTCTGACTGTGATCCAGGTGGCTAACAGAGAGACGCCGCCTCACCGCTCCACTCGCTTGGAATATACTGTAGCGTTCCTCCGGCCCTTTCGTTCACACACACACACACACACACACACACCAATCTGCTTTCATTTATAGATGGGGAAACAGCTTTTTTTGAACCAGAGTAAGAACTTAGCTATTTTGGGTTTCAGGTGTTTTCCCCCTTGCAAGGAAACTCCGAGAAGAAACTTTGGACTTTAATAATTCAACGTTTTCTTTCTTCGCTTATGTGCTTTCTTGCCGGGAGTTAGCCAAGGCGCTCGCTATCATGTTCAAGAGGAAAGCCACCACTGTCAAGGGAGACCCTCAATAGAGTTGGAAAAAGGCTAAAGCATAAACATAGTGAATTCATTCAAACAGCGATCACAGTTTTGTGGAGTTTGAGTGTCACAAAACTTCACAGCCAAAGTCTGTCCAAATTGGGCTGACTTCTTCAGTCTTTTCAGGCATGGCTTCCCGAGACATTTTTGGGTGTATTTTTGAGAATAGACATGTCCATCAAATTGGCAATATGAAACGGGCTTTTGGGTTTATGAAAGTACAGTGGTACCTCTACTTGGGAATGTCTCTAGTAATGAAAAATTCAGGTTATGAAATGCCTCCTTTGAAAAATATTGCCTCTAGTTACGAAGGAAATTCAGGATACAAAAAGAAAATATAGCCACTGGAATCCCAACATTCCACCGAGCGTAAACCACCTGTATCCTGGTTTGTGCGGCGCGATAGAGCTGCTCTCCCATTGGCTATCGCCATAGCATCTTTCTGTCATCCCATTGGCTAGGAGGGATGTTAATCTTTGCCCATAATGCGTTTTGATTCCCATGGACATTCCAATGTCACCGAATCATGCTAGTGCTGTCACACGCTATCACAAGTACAAAAAAAAGTACAACTTTTTCTGTTTGTGTTTTAGCAAGTTTATTCATCTTTCTTCACCCTCAGCCCCAATTGACTTTAGTGGAATTAAGCTGTGTGTTTGCATACGTTCGTATGTATGTTTTCTCTAGGCTGTCAAAGTTCGACCCCCTTGATGCCTTTTGCTTCTCACTCAACCTTCTCTTTACGTATTCGCCCAATGCCAAAAGTAAATGAACAAAAAAAGTTCCCAAACGACTTCCAAAATGGATTAATTTCATAAGTAGAGGTACCGCTGTATATGAAATTCAAATTTGATAGAAATCATTTAAAACCTCGACGACAAGTCAGTTGTTGAAGGACCACAGAAAACAGCCAAACTTGTGATTTCTTTTTCTATTTTTTTTTTCCCCAAGTTAACTCATGACAAATGGCCAGCACATTTCATGCGGTGCACACAAACTGGCTTTAGTGGAGCATTTTAGGGGAAGAAACAGAGGAGGCATCTATTTGACAAGTGCATCTATTTGTTCAAATAAATTGAAACGCGACAGCACATTAGGAAAGCAGCCTAATTTTAGCCTGAGCTCGAACCACTGAAGCACATTTTCCCTTTTTTTTTTTCAACTGTCTGCTGCATGCTGCGCCTTACTGCTTTGGAATCAGAGGAAAAGGTCAGAACTTACACTATTTACAAAAAGTTCTTGTGTTTTTCTAAATTTCAGGATGAAGTAAAATTGCACTATTCTGTAACATTTGCAAGTGAACTTAATTTCTCTGAAGGTTTGAATCTATCTCCAACTCTAATGTTTCGGTACTTTATGCACAACTTGCTGTTCTGGAAGAAGCATTACATTACATAGATTATATTCTATTCAATTTTCTGGTTCAGTTAGCATTCAAATTTAAACAGTCCTCTGGATCTTGTTGTTCACACATTTTGACATCATGACACCAAATAATTTATCAACAATATCCTGCCATTGGGAGCTTCAAACGGGATGCTCCCAGGACGGAGTGGCCCTTGAGTTCTGAGTGACATCAGCAGGTTTCAACAGATACACAGAGACAAACAAGGTTGTTCTGAGGGATTAAGAATAAAACACAGACAAGAGAACAGCAAGCTCTGCGAAAACTAAGAAAACATTGAACAGTTGGATGTATGCATTCATATGTTTAAAGAAAGTCTAATTAAGTTCACCTATTGAGGTTGTAGTACATTTTAGGTTTGTCTCAACATCTCTACTGAAACTCCAACATGTCTAAGTTTTTGAGGGTAGTGCACAGTGCCGTGAAAAAGTACAGGCTTAAGTAATGGCCCCTCCCTCAACCCCTGATAAGATCATGAATGAAATGCGGCAAAACCTTTGGTTAAGTTTCACTGATCACACCATCCATCCACTATCCAAGCCATTTCTCCCCACAAGGGTCACAGGAGAGCTGGAGCCGATCCCAGCTAGCTTTGGGCGAAAGGCGGACTACACCCTGAACTGGTCGCCCGTCAGTCGCAGGGCAGCTATCGACACCATCACTGAGCGGGAATCAATCCAACGCTGCCCATACCAAAGTCAAGCGTGTGCACCACTACACCATCACTGACTCTCGCTGATCACACCCAAGCCAGATTACCTCCAGGCCTGTTTCATCAAGAAATCACTAAAACACAACCTGTCTGACCTCATCAAGTTGGACAAAAGATCTGAAAAAGCTGCAAGAAAATGACGGGATCGAAAGAAGGAAAATATTTAAGTGACATTCATTAGTCTGTAAAGCAAGGTTTAGGATTCCAGCGGACGATAGGGAGAACCATAATCCTCATATGGGCAAAACACGTAACAGTGTTGAATCTTCCCACAAATGGCTAGCCTCCAAAGAATACCCCAAGAGAACAGTAATGACTCATCCAGGAGGACACAAAGAAACTCAGGACAATTTATAAAGAGCTGCAGACCACCCTAGCCTCAATTAAGGTCAGTGCTCATGACACAGCAGTAAGGAAGAGAACGTGCAAAAATGGCATCCTTGACAAATTTCCAAGGCAAAAACCACTGCTGACCAAACAGAACATAAAAGTGAATGTGGAAAAAAAACATCTGAATGAGTCCCAAGACTTTAGGGAGAATTAGATTTGAAAGAGATGAAAGTATTTTTGGATGATGTAGTCTCGTTGCGTCTGATGTAAATGAAGCACAGCATTTCAGAAAAAGAACATCATACCAACAAGTCAAATATGATGTTGGTAATGTGATGGTCTTAGGCTGCCTTTTTTCCAAAGGACCTGGACAACTTGCTATGATTTTTGAATTCAGCTCTTTAACAAAAAATCTTGAAAAAGAATGTTCAGCCATTAGTTTGTGACCTCAACCTGTAGCCCACTTGGGTTCTGGAACAAGATAACAATCGAAAACACATCAAGTCAACTTCTGAATGTCTTTTAAAAAAACAATGAAAGTTTGGGAGTAGCCTAGTCACAGTTCTGACTAAAATCTGATTGAAATGCAGTGGAATGACCTCAGAAAATCCATTCATGTTTGAAAACCCTCTGTTTTTTTTCTGGATTCAAACAATTCTGCAAGGAAGACTGGGACCAAATGTCTTGACAGGCCCAAAAATGTATTAGGTTTTATTGGGCCATGACATTTTCACACACTAATATTTTTTCCTTAGCAAATGGTATCTCAATTTAAAAACAGTGTTTTAAGTTCACTTGTCTGTTTACATTTGCTTGATCCATTCCAATGATGAAATTATGCAAATGTACTAGAAATTGAGCAGGGGTCCAATGCTTTTTCACAGCACTGTAAGTTTGTTGCCAAAACTTGAAGAGGAAGTTAGCCACTTGCAAACTTACCTAAGTCACCCCCGTGAGGCTGCTAGCCAGCAAGCTCCGCTGGGACTCAACAAACCAGATTAGCCCTTAATTAGCTAACTTCAGACGAGCTGAAAGATGTTTGTTTTTTTTTTTATTTCAAGGTCGCTGCTTTAGCCTGTTTCCGATGAGGAAAATGTTCACTCCGTGCGAACAGAGCATATTTTTCCTTTTTCCGCTCACACCTAAATGTCAATCTGCAACTGAACAGTATTTTATCTCTCCAATCTGGTCAGGAAGAAAACGTTGCTTATGCTTCACATTTCTTTTCTTTGCTGTTTTATCAGAGAACCCAACTTGTCGTCACACCCGTGGTCTTTTGAGTGACACAAGCTGATAAAAACGAGCCTCTTGTGCCTCAAGCAGGTACAAATTGAGGCGCATTTCTTATCACCTTCTACATTTACATGAGTGCATTAGTTCTGCTAACCACTTAGACATAAGGTCAAATGAGTATTGGGGCCAAGATGAGAAAAAAAAAGTGGTAAGTAGGTGGTCACATTAGGAGAATAAATGTATGTAATATAGATATTTTTTGCTGTAATTTCGTCATTATAAAACTGTTCATGACAAGGTATGTTAACTCTTAAAAACACTTCTGGCTGATGCTCAAACAAATTAAATGTCATCATTTGTAATACATAAAACTGCTTGAGACACTCACTCAACATTCTGCTTGAAAAATGACTTCCCCCTAAAAATCATAGCTGTATTTTCATGAATACTGCAACTTTTTTCTTATCTGGTGAACCCCTACTATTTGCAGGGAAGGACGACCAAGCCCTGCTTTGAATAGCAAAAATCTGCAACTATAAAATTAGCACAAAAACAACAAATATGTGAGTTTTTTCACAAATAATAGAGGTGTCCATGAATAGTAAATTTTGTAAATGGCAAAGCGCATATATGGGGGCATGCACTGTGATACATTAATTTCACTCTTATAAATGTTATACTTTCTTGATAATCATGTTTTTTTTAATTCTAAACTACAATTTATCTTTAAATTGTTTCTTTTTAAGACTAAACTGATCACTACATTCCCCCTTCATTAAATAAAATTATTTTATTTCTCACAAAAGAATGGAACTATGTCTCTCATAAATTGAAATTTTAATCCACAATGTTACTTATTTCTAGTAGAATTACGATTTTGCTCTCCAAAAATTACTTTCACGAACTTTTGAGAAACACGTTCTAATTTTACAGAAATGAAGTCATGATACACCAAAGACAAATGAAAATTTTTGATATAGTATATTTAGTAAATATAAATTCAAATTAGGACTTCTTATATAATGGCTGTTACAGTTACATTGTGGGTTTTTTTTCTCCCTCAATTGTCTACTCATGGCATTACAGTGATGACCCCCACCCCGATCTCCATCTTTCTTTCGTTGACCTCCATCATTTGCTGCTAAAAAAAAAAAAGTGCTGTTTTTGTGCTCAGGTACCAGCCAGGTCTTATTGGCACGATCTCGTACGATCTCAATGCGCCGCTGTCGTCCTTCAGTCAGCTGATAGATTTGTAATTTATGCCTGTCTAAAAGTGCGTGACCAATATCTTGCGGCATCTATAAACAGTTTAGAAAAAAGTTTTTGAAGTGAGTTGTTTGCTGATTTTTGCCATAGGGTTTGGTCTCTTACTACTGTATTACCTTTTTTTTAAGCGTTCCTTTTCCTAATTTTGTGCTTTATTCTTGTAAAATTCCTGCTTTCTTAAAATGTAACCACTTTATTATCATATTGTTTTGGGGGGATAGTGTTTTTGTTTTTTTTGGGGTATTTTAGGCTAGGGATTTCTTTAAATGTTACAATGTTACAACTAGTAAAACTTGAATAATTCTACCATTTCCCAAGACTTAATTCTACGACACCCACTGTCATTTCCCTCGGCCCAAACGGATACTTCATTTCAATGGCTGATGTGTTTATGTGCATCTTTGAATCCAGTTTTCGCTCGGACTAACAAGTGTTGAAATTTGGGTGTTGCAAATGTTTCCCCCGTGGACTTTTAGGGCATGGATAGCAAGTGTTGTGCGATATTTCAAGTACGGCGTCAAGGCGGACGACATCCATCCTCAGAAGCTTTTTGTGTATTCTCTCGTGGTGACCGTCAAAGACATTCTGACACAGGTTGTGATCATTTGCAGGGTAAAACGCTTTCATGGTAAGTTCTTTCTTTTCACGGATGAACTAATGGAAGACTATTTTTCTTTTTCTCCCTTTTTTCCTCGAGCAAAGCAAAATGTTGGCTTTTTCTGACCATGTACTCATGTTACAGAATATAAAAATGTGGTATAAAAGCTGCGGTATATTAAGGTACTGGTATTCCATGATAGCTCTTTGTATTAATGTGACTCTCTCTCTTTAAGAAAATGTCATAAAAAAAGAATCAGATGAGATGCTTTTTCCCCCCTCATTTTGTCTTGTCTTATAAAGATGTGTGACTTTGACTAAAATAATCCTCATGTCTGCATTTTAATCTTTTACACATGTATGGACAGAAGAATGTTCGTCTATGTGTCCAAAAAGAACATTTGTAAAATGCACAGACACCCAGATATTAAACTCCCTTCGAAGGAAAACATCAAATTGTGAAACAAAAATGTCGATCTTATTGAATTCAAATACTAATATGTGTTTATATATTGAGATTTACAGTAGCCCCACCGCTCGGCCTGACTTTTCCATTTACTCCCATTTATTGAACTTTAAATATGTCCACTTAATTAAGTACAATTTTAATCCCTAACTTATTATTTGATTAATCAAATAATTGTATTTGAAGACATAGACCAAATCAGGAACACTGTTTCTTTGGTATTACCGGAGCCATTTTGTTATACATGTCATGCAGTGTTAATTTCCTTTTTAATTGCTGTTACGATTAAACGTTTGATATTGTACAGTAACAATTTCATGAGAATTTATAAATTCTATTTAAAGGCATTCTTCCTGAAATTTAGCTCTAAACAAGAATGCTACTGATTTGGAATGATATCGAGTGTTTTCAATGTGTAATAAATATTTGTACTCATTTGAGACGTAAGTTTAGTGTTAAAATGTAATCTTTCTGTTGAAATTTTAACTAGAAATGAGAATCCTAAATTTGAATGTTGTAAAACAATTACATCCATTGATTCATGAATTTTCCATACTGGTCATCCCGACTGTCCAAGCCATATTTGGGCGAGAGCCGGGTTATACACTCGTTTGGTCAACAGCCAATCACAGGCTGCGTATTAACAAATAACAATTCATACTCATTTTAACACCTACGGGTAATTAAGAGGCTTCAATTAGCCTACCATGCATGTTTTGGGGATGTGGGAGGGAACGGGAGCACCCAGAGAAAACCCACTCAGGTACAGGGAAAACATGTAAACTCCACACAGCCAAGACCGGATTTGAACCTGGGTCCTCAGAACTGTGAGGCAGATGTGCTAACCAGTCGTCTGCCATAAAAAATATAAACATTTCAATTGAATGGATCCCGTTTTTCATTAATTTGAAAAAATTGTATGTAAAATGATTTTGTAATCAATACAATTGAATGTTTAGTTAACTTTGTAGTTTTTTCCCCCCAAAAACCAACCTTGGAATAAGAATCCCATTGATTTGTCGCGCTACCTGACCCAAAATGGGAGCACCATTCTAGGTGTGTTTTTAAAGACTGTTCTTTGTGTGCGCTGTTTTTGACCCGGCATTCCAAAGTCCATCAACATCCGTATTGATTTTTAATGTCATCCAACACAACCTGGTTGTCTATGAGGTACCCTATTGATTTTGAGTAGACTCCAACCCATAATGACTCAACGACATCTGGTCCCATGCCGACTGGTTTGTGTATCTTCCCTTTTATGTGCATTTCTTGGTCTGTCAGCGCAAGTACCCTATTGATTCTAAACTCTATCTCACAAAAGAAGTCTGTGGTAGCTGTAGTTTCAAAGCACTATATGGTAGTTCTATTCTAAGAACCATATTGATTATGCATCGCTCATCCAAGTCTTTTCACCATCGACTTTACTGAACCTTTTAGTGGACCTTTTTTTTTTTTATCCATCCATTCTTCCAGCTTCTGCCCTCTTTGTCCTATTATTAAAATCTAAATTCTAGCATATGAAGCACATATAACGTATAACAATGAAATGAAAGCATGTTGGCAGTTAGCTAATTGGGTCCAATCAACATTGAAGACAAGCTGATGTATGACCAATTTCCTGCTAAAATGAACATGACAACATGTCTTCGTGATGGTGTGCGTGTACGTGTGTGTGTGCATGTGTGTGCATGTGTGTGATTGATGACTGACTTTTTGTTACCTTTTTCGGTCTCATCATTTCCTGGTTTGAAATAGTCTCATTCCAAACCTTCAGCTCCAACGTACAGTATCGGATGTTTCATTTCAGACTCCCCTTACTCATGTGGCTAATCACATTAAAATTTGTTATAGGTTTTTCATCGTGGTTCGTGTTTAAAATTCAGGGTTTAAAATGAGGGTCTTGGCCATTGAATTTGAGCGATTCTGGTCCTGATTCGGGTTCCTCATTTCGATTCCAGTTTGAAACGATTCTCTGTTCTGATTCTTTTTGGGGACTGGGTCAAAAATGTTTACATTGTTTAACAAAGTGGTGTCCAAATTATGGACATCCATTTTCTTAGCAGCCCACAGCATAGACTGAAATGAACATTTGACCCGGGATTCTTTATGACCAGTATCAATATCAATTCTGTGAACTAAAAGTTGTGGCACGGTGAGGCAACTGGTTAAAAGCATTGGCCTCACAGTTCTGAGGACCGGGGGTTCAAATCCCAGTCCCGCCTGTGCGGAGTTTGCATGTTCTCCCCGTGCCTGCGTGGGTTTTCTCCAGGGACTCCTGTTTTGTCCCACTACCCGAAAACCTGCATTAATTGGAGACTTTAAATTATTCCTGGGTGTGATAAGCAGCTCAGAAAATGGATGGATGAACTAAAATGCATAATGTCTGTGCAACTAACCCAATAATAGCTGTGGCCTGGAGCGAGAGGAAGCGTATCAGTGTTTAACATCCTGAAAGCTTCCTTTGCACAATATAATGTTTTCCCCAAGGCTAATGGTCATTCGTTTTAACAAAGTTAGGACACTTTTGTTCACTACTGCCATTGGGCACAAGCAAATATTCACGTGTGGTCTTTGCTGGTTTTTGCCACTGTCTTCTTCAGAGTCAGCAGACTGTAGGCATCGAAACTGGGAACCAAATTATTTCAATTTGAACAATTCCAGAACCAGAATGTTTGTCCCGGTTCCAATCTGTTCTGGATTACGGATGCCCAACCCTGGTCAAAACACAGTAGTTTCAAACAAAGCATAGTTTTATTTATGAGGTTTCAAAACAAGGTTAGGGTTTCAAACATGGGGTTGGGTTTCAAATCTGTCTAGGGATAGTGATTTAAATTAGTGTTTCAAATCTGAGTTAGGATTTCAAATTTTGGTTTCAAGTCGGGGTTAGGTTTTCAAACAGGTTAAGGCTTTCTCACACCAAAGTGGCTTAAGGATGACAGCGACCCAGTGTGACTTTGCCCAGATTTGGAAGTGCTGACAGATCATCTGAAAAGGAAGTAAAAGGGGCCCTTTTGACTGCTGGTAGATGAGTAGCCAGGATCTTGACATTATGTTTGTCACTGTTGCGAAAAAAAAAAAGGTTTGATTTTTCTTTTTTTAGGACGAGGAGTAGACAAGCAGCACCCCAAAAAAAAAAAAAACAAATAGAAAGGCTGCATCTCATAATAATGGCACGGAATGATTTTGGAACATTGATGCTTATTCGTGAGCTACAGTTCCACAATGAGCGCTTTGATGTGTATTTCAGGCTGAACAGGGAAAGCCTCCTCCAGAAATGTCTCAGTGTATCATTTTAGTCTTGTCTCTGGGACATTGCATTAATTATGACTTTTTCCATTTCCCCCTTGCCATTTACAGTTCAAGTCCACCAAAGTAGCACTGAGAAATCACAGCACCAGCTTTTTTATGGCAGGCGGTTTCAGACGTCAATACGATGCTGCTCTCCAATAGAATATTTTTTAATATGGGGGGAGTCCCCTCCCGGCTGCATCGCAATGCGACTCGACACGGTAATTCGTGGTCCCGCCTGCTCAGCACATACACAATGAAAAAGAAAGTTTAGGGTAGAGTTTCATAATGAGGTTTCAATTAAGGGCTAGGGTTTTAAGGCAGGTTTGTGGAATCCAACTACGGTTTGAATTAGGGAGAGACAAAATTGGTGTTGTCACAATACGTATTCAGATTCTGGTTTTGAGACAGATTTGGTTTTTAAACAAAGGTTGGGGTTTCGAATTTGAGTTTGAAACTGAAGTTCGGATTTCAAATGAGAATTTTAAGTCAGGGTCAGTATCATGAACGGTTTTAATCTAGGATTTCAAATTAAGGCTTTCCAGACATGGATAGTGAATGTTCAGCGGAAGGGTAGCTGTCTTTTTCTTTCTGCGACACTCTTCCCTCATGACTTTCTCTAGCTTTTATTATTAGAGCAGGTTAGATACTTGCTACTTAGCTCTATTCAACATCGAAAAACAAATGTGGATGACTTCACATGTTGGTGTTGATAAATTCCAGCATGGAATCCGTGGAGTCTCCTGAGGATGTCAGTCCCGGATAGAGTGACTGAGGTCTCCATTAGCGTGAAAATGGAGACGGGCTTTGGTGGCCGGGGATTTGAGGTCACTTAGCAGTGTGTTATGATACACTCCTGGAATTGTTTATTGATTCACAATTACTGCACTTGGGTGTGTGCGTGGGTGCATGTGTGTGTGGTGGTTGTGGTTTTGTCTCAAGTGTCCAATCTGTTGCCGCTCATGTGAACCGGCGGATTCTAAAACACAACAAACATTTACACCCTTAATACAAGCAATACACAGCGGAGGTTCATTAACATTAGCTCAGTTGGAACATGTCATACACATTATCCAGGCTAAAAATGGACATAAACCAGGTTTATGGATTAAATAAAATTGGGATTTGGAGACACTGTTAGGTTTTCAAATTAAGGTTTGCAGTTAAGGGTGATGTTTCAGAGGTGGATTTGAAGTTTGGGTTAGGTTTTCAAAAAAGAAGAATTACGGTTTTTGGTTTATAGCCTTGGTTGGTGCTTTAAACAAGGCTTTTATATTATATTTGAAATTAGGGTTTCAGGCTGGGTTTAGGGTTTCAAATTGGGGTTTGAAGTAAAGTTGGGCTTTCAAGTCAGCCTTAGGGTTTCAAAAAAGGGAAAGGGTTTAATGCAATGGTTCCCAAAGAAGGGTATGCTTTCACATTTGAATGGAATTTAAAATTTTAAAGTAGAATGTAAGTGTCAAACAAAAATCAGTGTTAAAAAATAGGTTTTCCAATGAAAGTTAAAGTTTTAAATGCGGCCTTTTCAGCTACTTAGGCCAGGCATATAAGGCTTCAGTGTGTCTCTCTCATTCGGGTTAGTAATCTGCGTAGGTATACCAGCCTCTATGTATTTGCCTCGTTGTCACGGCCAGCGTTCCTGTGCCACCACAGCTAAATAAAGTCTTGTTTTTTGCTGAAAAGTAATTTGACCACATTTTCATGGTTTTGAACCTTGCCTGTTGCCTCGTGTTGTTGTCCCTCTGCCTTTATGGGACTGCTTACCTGTCCATGACCTTTGCCTGGAATAAACCCTCCCTCAACATCATTTTACTGTCTCTGAGTCCGGCATTTGGGTCCAGCCCCATGCCGTATGCTATGCTTTCAAGTTAGAGTTAGAACTTTGAATATCAAAGATCTTACTGGATTCAAATTATATTTTCAAGGCAATATTAGGGTGTCAAATTGGGTTTGCTATCCAGGATTATGATTTCCTGCTTGGTTAGGAGTAACAAACAAGGGTTATAGTTTTTTAAATTAGCGTTTCAAGCCTTAAATGTGGTTTCAAGTGAGGTTTGGATGCTAAGGTTGAGAGTCCAACACGGTGTTAGGGTTCCAAGTTCGGCCTTAAAGACAAGACTACATTTTCAAGGGAGAATTTAATGTCGGAGTTAGAGGATTCAAGTTAGATTTTTTTAATAAATGAGTGGTGGCAGTCACACGATGGCACATCAGTCACAGTGTTTGAAGAAGAGTAGCTGAAGGATGACTCTTTCTCCATGCTAATGCTAATGTGCTAGGCCAGGGCATGCTGAATAAGCAATGAAGGCAAAGTAACAGCACTGTGGCCTGACTTTGTCTCCTAAGCCTATTTCCATAATTGAAAATAAGAGCCTTCACTGTCATGTTCATGCTTATTTTGACAAGAAGCCAGTCTTGTTTTGGTCTCATAAGTTTGTTTGGGTTTTTTTAAATATAAATGTGAAGTCAGAAGGCAATTTAGGAGAGTAGATGTATTGTGAAAGGGTTTACAACATGTACCTGTGAATAACCGACTCCAAATTGTGCAAAACAGTCCATTCCAATGCTTTTCAATAGGGACCTGCATAGGTCAGACCAGGGAGTTAACGGTTTAAAAGAGTCAGTGTTTGGGATGGGGTTTGGTTTTAGTAGCAGTGTTAGGGTCAGGTTCAAGCAATAAGAGTTTGAGTTTGGGAGCACGGTACAGGGTGTATAGTTAGGTTTAGGTGTGGTGCAATCATTGGGTTGCTTTGTGCTAATGAGTTATAATTTGGGATTAGGGTTAGAATAAGGATGCATGTTTTAATAATAATACCTTTCATATATGGACACATATCTCAAATAAAACCCGGCAAAATAATTAAAATAACAGAACATACAACGTAAATTTAAATTGCAAATGTAGGAAGATGTTAAAGTGAATATCCAGTCCGGAATGCACGTATGTTGAGTTTGGATCTGAAGAGGGTTAATGAGTCTGTGTTTTGGACTTCAAATGAATAGTGAGTTCCAAAGATACAGTAGAAGGTAGGGCGGCTGAACGCTCTAAGGCCCACGCTGGACAGACTGGAAGAAGGAATGGTGAGGCGGATGGAGGATGAAGATCTGAGAGAGCGGGAGGGTCTGGCGACAGAGCAGTTCAGCAAGATATGACGGTGCAAAGTGATTGATCGCCTTGAAGGTATAGATCAGTATTTCATATTGAATGTGGTATTGGACAGAGACCAATGGAATTATTTCAGGGTTGGAGTGATCTGGTGAGTGAAGGGAGTCCTTGTGATAATAAGGATGGCAGAGTTCATGAAAATCAAACGATCGTAAGTGAAACTCCAGGCCAGGTGATGTTGTTGAAGATGACACCCAAACTCTTAACCTGAGGGGAGAGGGGAATAGAGGAAGTATCAAGTCTAATTGAAAATAAAGGATTATTGAGTAGGATTTCTGTTTTAATAATGGTGCATTTTAGTAAGTTGGGTGAGAAGCACTGTTTGACTTGAGTGAAGTAGCCAGTAAAGGAGGAAGGGGTAAGATTGCCATTCAGCATTGGCCTCACAGTTCTGAGGACTGGGGTTTGAATCCCGGCCCCGCCTGTGTGGAGTTTGCATGTTCTCCCCCATGCCTGCGTGGGTTTTCTTCAGGCACTCCAGTTTCCCACCACATCCTAAAAAAACATGCATTAATTCGAGACTCTAAATTGCCCCCTCGTGTTATTGTGAGTGCGACTGTTGTCTGTCTCCAAGTGCCCCTGCGATTGGCTGCCAACCGGTTGAGGGTGTACCTTGCCTCCGACTCGAAAATAGCTCGTGCCCGAAGACAGCTGGGATAGGTTCCAGCATTCCCCGCGACCCTTGTGAGGATAAGCGACTCAGAAAATGGATGGATGTTGATTTACTTTTGGTGTTGATCAACGATGCAAAGAGAAGGTTGAGTGAGAAGCAAAAGGCATCGTGGGGGACGGAGGAGGAGGCAAACGTTTGACAGCTTTAAGAAAACATATGCACGAATGCACACACACACAAAACATAATTCCACAAATGTTTCTTGGGGCCCATGGTGAAGAAAAATGAGTAAACTTGCAAAAAAACAAACAAAAACTCACGAAAAATGGCGACTTTGCCAATGTGTGCTCACCTGTGATTCAGTGACGCTCAAGTATCGAAGGGAAACGAAGAGCATCACGGATAAAGATTAAGGTCCCTCCTAGTCAATGGGATACCAGGAAGATGCTGGGCGATAGCCCATGAGAGAGCAGCTCTATCATGCCACTTTCAAACCAAGATAAAAGATGTTTACTTTTGGTGGAATTTGTGGGCTGCGAATTGTAGCGCCTATTTTTTGCCTTTCGTATCCTGAATTTTCCTTCGCAACAAGAGACAATATTTTTCCAGGAAACGTTTCGTGACATCATTTTTTTGTGACAGGAGATGTTTGTAAGTAGAGGAACCACTGTATTAAATTTATGTAAAATATGGTGGACAACTGGAGCATCTCAGCCTCCCAGCTCCACCTGTGTGGAAATTGCATTTTTCTTCCCGTGCCTGTATGGATCTTTTCCAGGTATTCCTGTTTCCTCCCACATCCCCAAACATGCTAGGTACTTTGACCGAAAACTCTAAATTGCCTGGAGGTGCTAAAGGGAATGTTTCCATATGCCCTGTGATTGCCTGGCAACCAGTTAAGGGTGTTCCCCAGCCCTCGCCAAGAATCAGCAGGGATAGGCACCAGCACGTCCGCGACATAACCTAGTGAGGATGAGTGGTAGAGTTTGGCTTGGGTTGAACTGTTGTCCAAAGATGAAACTCCAGCTACGGTTTGACGCAGTGTGAACATTCGCTTATAAAGTGGAAACGTTCTGCTCTGTTGGCTATTGAAGTGACTCTTAATCAAGTCGACGTCTTCTGGGTGCACTGCGCCTGAGTGGAACTTTACCCTCATCACCCAGCACACATACATATAAGACATAAACACACACAAAAAGACACATACACTTTGACATACTTGACATACAATATATTTGAGTTGAGTTGGGGTTTGCTGAAGTGCAGTTTTGTGTCGGATGTCTGCTTGGTGTGAATTCAACAGACCCGTCGCTCTCTGTGCTGCACTGTAATTGGACAGTGTACATCCCAGGGGTGTGTCTTTGCTTCTTTTCTATTCTATTTGTAGGCATGCAGTTATAAAGTTGGTATGCTGTTGGCTTCCTTGCGATTATGCCAATCCTCTTCCCAGCCCTAATCCTGGGAACCCGCCTATGTGGCTGATAGGATGTGCTGAGCTCTCTCTTTTGTCATCAACAAGCATAAACCTCATCCTCACCTGCAGCTCACTCAACAACAGCTTCTCAAACCCTTTCAACTCAGGTGAGCTGCAAAATCATCCACACAATTACTGTCCTATATGAGGTGAAGGGTCAGACTAATCCTTTGCACTCTAAATAACATTCCACATGATAGGACACTGAGGGCCTAATTTACTGAAGCGCATTTCTGCTTTCAGAACCTGGCGCAGATGTCAATACAAACGTAAAAGCTGATCTGCTTACTGGGTGCACCCAGGATTCCACCTGCCGAGCTTTATATAGCCAATTTGTAAGGAGACAAATCCTCTGAATGATCAAGCTGTGTATAACAAAATGGTCATAACAAATTGTTCATCTATGGTTAGTTGTCTTCATTACGTTACTTTATTCTTCATTTTGCACTTGCCCTGTAAGTTTTGTTCCCATACTTTTGATCGTAAAACACATAAAAGCTACCTAAAGTGTAAAATGGAAAATGGAGCGGCCTCCACCACTTTTACGCCTGTTGCCAATTCCACCAAGATCTAAGGCCTCGGTGCCCAGCGGATGACACGGTCGAATGGGACTAAAGTGGACCACTGCAAAAAAAAAATTACAGTCGGTGCTTGGCACCTTCACAGATCCGCTGCAATGGAAAACCTGTAAAAACTATATTGGGTTTTAAGAATCCACATAAAGTACGCTGTGTTGTACATATAATTTTTTATTTTTATTTTCTGAACAACAACAAAAAAGACAGACTTGTCAATAAAGAAGCGCATCACTAACAATAAATAAAACCAACTTGAATAAAGGAGAATGGCTTTTTGCGGAGGCTGTTCACAATGACCGATCACCCTATTCACTAACTCCAGCAGGGACAGAGACTGGCAAAATATTGAAAGTGGACTGTGTGTAGAGATATACAGTGAAGAAAATAAGTATTTGAACACCCTGCTATATTGCAAGTTCTCCCACGGAGAAATCATGGAGGGGACTGAAATTTTCATTATAGGTGCATATCCACTGTGAGAGAGATATTCTAAAAAGAAAACTCCCGAAATAACACAATGTATGATTTTTTTAACAATTTATTTGTGTGATACAGCTGCAAATAAGTATTTGAACACCTGAGAAAACCAATGTTAATATTTAGTACAGCAGCCTTTCTTGGCAATTACAGAAGTCAAACGTTTCCTGTAGTTGTTCACCAGGTTTGCACACACTGCGGGAGGGTTTTTGGCCCACTCCTCCACACAGATCTTCTCTAAATCAGACAGGTTTCTGGGCTGTCGCTGAGAAACATGGAGTTTCAGCCCTCTCCAAAGATTTTCTATTGGGTTTAGGTCTAGAGACTGGCTAGGCCATGTCAGAACCTTGATGTGCTTCTTATGGAGCCACTCCTTGGTTTTCCTGGCTCTGTGCTTTGGGTCATTGTCATGTTGAAAGACCCAGCCACGGCTCCTCGGTGTCAGGTTATCTAAATGTAGATGCGTTTAAGCCACTGATATTTATTGTCGGGTTCCTGTTTTGAAGGAAAAATCATGGAGAATTACTCAACTACAAAACCTCTCTTCTAATGAATATCCTCAACAGTGGTAGTTGATATTCTTGATTGGAGGGTCTGAGGGTCTGCTTGTCATTTTAGTCCCCCGTGTCGGGAATTTCCTTCTTTCTTGGAGGAGCAGACTTGGGGTCAACTGCAGTTTGCTAGTGGGACAAATGTTTCACTCTTTTCAAAGCAAATTTCTAGGTCTTTGGAACAAATAGTTGCACCTGCTTGTGTCATGCTCCTGGATTCCAGCCAGGGCTGGCCGTGGCCAGCTAATCTGAAGGTGCACACCTGCGCCTCATGACCTTTGATTAAGACCCAGTACATATAGGACCCGGGGGACGACAGAGACTCTGCTAGATCGTTGCCTCTCATGCCTCGTTCCCGCACTACCGTACTCCTGACGTCTACCTCCCGTGTACCGACCAACGCCTGTCTCCCGACCTACCCTGTAAGCCTGCCGTTACTGATCTTGCCGCTTGATTGGACTGACTCCCTGGTAACCGACATTGGAACAAATAAAGGCTTATTTCGCATTGCTTACCTCTCACTTGAGTCGTGCATTTGGGTCCACCCCCAAGTCTCGTCCGTGACAGAACGATCTAGCCAAGAACATGGACCCAGCCGACTCTGAAGCCATTCGCCGTGCGCTGCAAGTGCAGGGCAAACGCCTGGGTGAGCAAGAGGCTGCTCTCCAGGGTATGACTCACCAGATCCAGGAGCTCTGCACCCAGCTGCAACCGTGGCTAGCCGCTCCTGTGCCTCCCCGTGCCACCATCACTCCGCTCTCTCGACCAGAGCGGTTCTCAGGCGACTCCGGTAACGTCAAGCCCTTCCTGGCGCAGTGCGATCTCCACTTTGAGCTGCAAGCTCCCGCTTTTCCCACGGACCGCTCCCGGATCGCCTTCGTCATTTCCCACATGACAGGGAGGGCGGAGGCATGGGCCACCGCCAAGTGGAGCCGTAACTCGGAGACCTGCCGCTCATGGGCGAGCTTCGTCTGCGCGCTCACCCAGGTGTTCCAGTATGCGGCTCCGGAACGCCAGGCGGCGTCGTCACTCATGACAATTCGCCAGGGGCGTCGCCGCGTGTCCGACTACGCCATCGAGTTCCGGATTCGGGCTGCCGAGAGCCGCTGGAATGAGGAAGCCCTCCATGACGCGTTTTACGAGGGACTGTCCCCACAGATCCGTGGTCACCTCGTGGCCATGGATCTTCCGCCTTCGCTTAACTCCCTCATCGCATTGGCCCTCAAGGTGGACCAGCGCCTCACCGTGCAGAGACAGATGGAGGGCCTGAGGGAGGAGGAGAGGGAGAGTCGCAGTCCGGTTGTTTCCGCTTCCCGGCCACCCGTGTTGTCAGCTTCACCGGAAGCCATGCAAGTGGAGGGGCTTGGCAGCTCAGCGGAGGAGCGCTTACGTCGGCGACGAGAGGGACGCTGTTTTTACTGCGGGCATTTGGGACACTTGATCGCCCGTTGCCCAACTCGACCAGGGCATTCTGACATCAGGATCGCTACTCCGGTGAGTGTGCGGTACACCGCGACGGGGTCAGGGAGGTCCCTTCTTCACCTCACCTTGGGAACGGACTCCCGTTCATGCTCTGTGACGGCTTTCATTTATTCTGGGTTGGAAGCAAATCTGATAAATCCCCGCGTGGTCGAGGAGCTGGGGGCAGCAACCTTTCCCACGCAACGTTTTCGTCACGCCTATGCCGCCAACGGCAAGTTCCTTTGTCGGATTACACAGACGCTACGTATGAGCTTTCCGGACGCTCACTCGGAGCGTATTAGCTTTCATGTCTTCGACGCACGTAGTAGCGACATCATCTTGGGCAGCCCGTGGCTCAAAGAACATAATCCACACATAGATTGGACCACGGGTCAGATCAAGACTTGGGGAGAGGACTGTCTCAGTCGCTGTGTCGCTGTCCGGAGAGACAGGGGTATTCAAGTTGCGCCGGTTCGGCTAACAGAACCTAGTACCCCCCTGGACCTGACCGCAGTGCCCTCCTGCTACCATGACCTACGGGAGGTCTTCTCTGAATCTAAAGCAAAGTCTCTGCCGCCACATCGGTCATACGACTGCGCGATTGAACTCCTGCCAGGCACCTCTCCTCCCAGAGGGAAACTGTTCTCTTTAACCGGACCAGAGCATCAAGCCATGAGGGACTACATCGAGGACTCGCTGGCAGCCGGACTCATTCGCCCCTCATCCTCACCAGCCGGTGTGGCGGTTTTTTTTTGTCAAGAAGAAGGACTCCACGCTGCGACCCTGCATCGACTACCGAGGCCTGAACGACATCACAGTCAAGAACCGGTAGCCTTTGCCGCTTATCTCTACAGCAGTCGAACTCCTCCAGGGAGCCCGGATCTTCACCAAGCTCGATCTGCGCAGCGCCTACCACCTGGTGCGGATTCGGGAAGGGGATGAGTGGAAGATGGAATTCAACACCCCCACAGGGCACTATGAGTATCTGGTGATGCCCTTCGGACTGACTAACGCTCCGGCCGTCTTTCAGAACTTCATCAACGACGTGCTTCGGGAGTTCCTGAACAGATCTGTCTTTGTTTATCTGGATGATATTCTCATCTTTTCAGCAGACCTAACCTCTCACATTCAACAAGTCAGAGAGGTGCTCCGGCGTCTGCAGCAGCACCAATTATACGTGAATATGGAGAAGTGTGAATTCCATCGGGGATCCGTGTCCTTCCTGGGCTTCGTCCTGGCTGAGGGAGAAATACGGATGGATCCCGGGAAGGTCGACGCGGTGCTGCGGTGGCCTACCCCCACCAACAGGAGGGACATACAGAGGTTTCTGGGATTTGCCAATTTCTATAGGAAATTCATAAGGAACTTCAGCTCCGTGGCCGCTCCTCTGCATTCGCTCACCTCGCCACATACCCTCTTCGACTGGTCCGGGACCTGCCAGGAGGCCTTCAGCAGGCTCAAGGCAAGTTTCACTACTGCGCCCGTTCTCATTATTCCGGACCCAGATAACCAGTTTGTGGTGGAGGTGGATGCATCGAATTCAGGAATCGGAGCAGTCTTGTCGCAGAGGAGTCCCAGGGATGGAAGGATCCACCCGTGCGCGTTCCTGTCTAGAAAGTTGACCCCAGCAGAGAGTAACTACGACGTGGGAGATAGGGAACTGCTGGCGGTCAAGAGCGCGTTGGAGGAGTGGCGGCACTGGCTGGAGGGCTCGCAAGTACCGTTCGTTGTCTTCACGGACCATAAGAACCTTGAATACCTGAAGTCGGCGAAGAGGTTGAACGCCCGTCAGGCCAGGTGGGCCCTATTTTTCACCCGCTTCCACTTTAAGGTGTTTTTCCGCCCAGGCTCCAAAAACGGCAAGCCGGATGCACTCTCGCGGATCCACGAGGGAGGGCGCACGGATTCAGACGCCGCTACTATCCTGCCAGCGGGGTGCTTCGTGGCCGGTTTCACCTGGGCGATCGAGTCGCGGGTGAAGGAGGCTCTGGGAGAGACACCGTCACCCGCGGATTGTCCGTCGGGCCGCCTGTTCGTCATCCCATCTCTGCGGGGAGACGTCATCAACTGGGCCCATACCAACAAGACGGTCTGCCACCCGGGTATGGCGAAGACACGTTCAGTGGTCGAACAAAGGTTCTGGTGGCCTAGCCTCAGCAAGGACGTAAGGGAGTTCGTCAACGCCTGCCCGGTGTGTGCTGCCAATAAGACTTCCCGCCTATGGCCTGTTGGTGAGTTGCAACCACTGTCCATCCCCTTTCGTCCGTGGTCACACATCGCGCTGGACTTCGTCACCGGCCTGCCGCCTTCTCAAGGGAACACAGTGGTGCTGTCCATAGTGGACCGTTTTTCCAAAATGGTCCACTTCGTTCCGCTTCCGAAGATCCCGTCGGCCAAGCAGACAGCCCAGTTGGTATTAGACGAGGTCGTCCGTTACCACGGCCTACCCCAGGACATCGTTTCGGACAGGGGTCCGCAATTCAGCGCCCGTTTCTGGAAGGAGTTCTGCAACCTCATCGGCGCTTCAGCAAGTCGGACATCGGGTCATCACCCAGAGTCTAACGGCCAGACTGAGAGGATTAACCAGGAATTAGAGACCGGTCTTCGATGTCTGGCATCCAGGGACCAGAGCACGTGGAGCCAGCACATCAAGTGGGTGGAGTATGCCCACAATTCTCTACCCTCCGCTTCAACAGGTATGGCTCCACTCCATGTCGTGCATAGGTATCCTCCGTCACTGTTTCCTCCACTGGTCACAGAATCCACAGTTCCGTCGGCCCTGGCCGTGGTGCGACGCTGCAAACGGACCTGGGAAGCAGCTCGGAGGACACTGCTGCGCATGAGCAGCGCCTACAAGGCCGCAGCAGACCGCAAGAGGAGGGCCGCACCTGAGCTCAGAGTGGGACAGCGAGTGTGGCTCTCCACCAAAGATCTCCCGCTGCGGACGGAATCCCGCAAACTTGCTCCCAGGTTCGTTGGCCCGTTCCCGGTTTCCAAAGTTATTAACCCGGTCGCCGTCTCGTTGAAACTGCCCAGGTCGATGAGGGTGTACCCGACGTTCCACGTCAGCAGACTTCGCCCGAATCGCTCATCGTCGCTGGCTCCTCCGCTCAAATCCCCTTTCCTTTCCTTTACTGTCTTACACATGTTAAAAGGTTGTAAAACACAGTGAATACTAAAACAAGTTGGGTTATATTGTTGTGAGCTCTCAAGGTTGTTCAATTTTAGAGGATACACTGTACTTATTTTGCAGAACTCTTATTGCGATGTTTGTTTTGAAAACATTTTCCTCAATGCTATCACTATTCTTTCGTTATTAAAACAAAATCACAAAGACTTGAAAAGCACTTGGATACAATTAATTTAACTACTTAACACTTAATACAAAATGTAATTAATCCACTAGATGAGGTCTTAATGTTTATTCGTTTACATTGTTTTTCCTTTATTAGTAATTAGCAATGTGATGAGCACTCCCCAAATGACAGCCTGTCAAAATGCCTAGCCTGGTGGAAATGGACACTTAAACTGGAGTGCAACCCATCAAGAATATAGAAAATCAGATGGTTTGTTGAGTTGATGATGTGTTAAATTGCGCTTATATTCTCTCAGAAAATACTTTTTTAGCAAAGGTTTTGTTTAATGGAAAAAATACTAATTAGACATTACGCCGATTCGATTGGTGAGATCAGTAGCGGCTGAACATGAGCATTTTATGCTGATCGGTTGATGGGCTTCGTTGTCATCATTCGCTGAGCCGATCAATGATGTCATTAGCTTTACTTCGCGTCACTATTGTGTCCAGGATACAGTGAAGAAAACAAGTATTTGAACATCCTGCTATATTGCAAGTTCTCCCACTTAGAAATCATGGAGGGGTCTGAAATTTTCATCGTAGGTGGATTTCCACTGTGAGAGAGATATTTTAAAAAGAAAAATCCAGAAATCACAATGTATGATTTTTTTTTTAAAGATTTGTTTGTGTAATACAGCTGCAAAGTATTTGAACACGTGAGAAAACAATGTTAATATTTGGTACAGTAGCCTTTGTTTGTAATTACAGAGGTCAAACGTTTCCACTCCTTCATCCAGATCTCCTCTAGATCAGACAGGTTTCTGGGCTCGCTGAGAAACACGGAGTTTGAGCTCTTTTTGTAGTTTTTCTATTGGGTTTAGGTCTGGGGACTGGCTAGGCCATGCCACAACCTTGATATCCTTCTTATGGAGCTACTCCTTGGTTTTCCTGGCTGTGTGCTTCAGGTCATTGTCACGTTGAAAGACCCAACCACGACCCATCTTCAATGCTCTCACTGAGGGAAAGAGGTTATTCCCCAAAATCTCACATTACATGGCCGCCGATCATCCTCTCCTTAATATAGTGCAGTTGTCCTGTCCCATGTGCAGAAAAATCATCCCCAAAGCATGATGCTACCACCCCCATGCTTCACAGGAGGGATGGTGTTCTTGGGATGGAACTCCTCATTCGTCTTCCTCCAAACACTGTTAGTGGAATTATGACCAAAATGTTAAATTTTCGTCTCATCTGACCACAAAACCTCTCCCATGACTCTTCTGTATCATCCAAATGGTCATTGGCAAATTTAAGACAGGCCTGGTTTAAGCAGGGGAACCTTCCATGCCATGCATGATTTCAAACCATGACGTCTTAGTGTATTACCAACAGTCACCTTGGAAACGGTGGTCCCAGCTCTTTTAAGGTCATTAACCAAGTCGTGTCGTGTAGTCCTGGGCTGATTCCTCACCTTTCTAAGGATCAGTGAGACCCCACGTGGTGATATCTTGCAGGGGGCTCCACTCCAACTGAGATTGACCGTCATGTTTAGCTTCTTCCATTTTCTAATGATTGCTCCAACAGTGGACCTTTTTTGACCAAGCTGCTTGGCATTTTCTCCGTAGCCCTTTCCAGCCGTGTGGAGTTTTGTCTCTGGTGTCTTTGGACAGCTCTTTGATCTTGGCCATGTAACAAGTTTGAGTCTTACTGATTGTATGGGGTGGACAGGTGTCTTTATGCAGCTAACGACCTCACATGGGTGCATCTGATTCAGGACAATTCATGGAGTGGAGGTGGACTTTTAAAGGCGGACTAACAGGCCTTTGAGGGTCAGAGGTTCCAGCTGATAGACAGGTGTTCAAATACGTATTTGCAGCTGTATCACACAAATAAATCGTTCAAAAATCATACATTGGGATTTCTGGATTTTTCTTTGTAGATTATCTCTCTCACAGTTGACATGCACCTACGATGAAAATTTCAGACCTCTCCATGATTTCTCAGCTTGGAATATAGCAGGGTGTTCAAATACTTATTTTCTTCACTGTATATCACACACACATGCACATACATACGCAAACTCATTAAAGAGACTCACATCCACTAAATAACTTGCTCACCAACAAACACCGACTGTCAGATTGACTTACCCTTTAATTCCCTCGCTAACATGGTCACTGACTCACTCCCTCACAGGCTGGCTCACCCAGTGCTTATCCAACTAACCACCTACACTAAAAATTAACTCACTCACAAAATTACTGACTTACTAATTAACAAACTCACGAAGAGACTGACTAAACCACTAAGTTAATGTTTAGTTTGCCCACTCAAGTACTACTTAACTGACTGACTTCACAATGGTCATTTCTCACTTTCAATAGGTCTGCCTGTCATCGTTTTGTCACAGAATAACAAGATGTTATCTGATGTGTGTCTGTATTGTCCATTTATTACAGAATTCTTCATGTCAAACATCCATCAACAACGAGTATTAAGTAGCTTTCGTTCTCCATGCACAACACGTCTTGTCCTTTTTGACGGACTACAGCTCGCCACTCAAGGTCGCTTTATGGATGCATTTGACCTTTACCAGTAGCAGCCTGCTTCAAAGGTTCCATCAATATAGTGAGCAACCAAGGGCTACATCAAGTTAACACATTATTGGTTCCGTCGGAGGCCCTGGCTTCATGAAAAGGTTTTATGTTAGCATGATGCTAAAGAGAGGTGGAATTAAGCATTCATACAAGATGAATAGGATAATGAATATGCGATTAACATTCACGCCCGCTGTAAATGCGGGGCAATGATGTTAAGCCACACGGGCTTAATTACCACACCAGCCTAATGCGCCTCTTTTAATTGCATCTCTGCAGCTAAGGGCGCTAATAATGCCACCTGCTAGCTGCCATGTTGCAGTTGTATGTGCAGACAGGCTGTATCCCATTGATTTCCAACCTCCATGGAGCCAAGGCAGATATTTTACACTTTAAAACGCTCATGACACATCAACAGACAAAAATGTCACAAAATGTGGATACATTAATTAGTATATGTACATCCTGACATCTAAGCGTAGCTCAGTGGTTAGACCACTGATTTGGTAAACCAGGGGTTGTGGGTTCGAATCCCACTGGGGCCTCCACTCCCTGAGAAGGGTCGCGTCAGGAAGGGCATGCGGTGTAAAAATTGTGCCAAACATATATATGCATTCACCTGTGGCGACCCCGAAAGGGACAAGCTGAAAGAAACACACACACATCCTGACATCTAATAGAAGAGCATATATTTTCTCTGTCCATCATTATGCCTTCCTGGTATAAATAGATGAACAACAATACATTATTTCCTGTTAATGTATTTTTTTGAGCAACTAAGTAAAATATTATTTCCAGTGGGACACAACCACTGCTCTAGCCACACCCTGATTGGTCACCTTTGACGTTAGGGCACAGCAGGAGGCCGACCCATCAAGACAAGGGACACTTTCCATCTCACAGACTCACTGAATAGCTAACTCTCTGAATGACTGACTCATTCACTGGCTGACAAGCTCACTGACCAACTTACTCATGGACTAAACTTACTAAATCAGCCACTGACTCAACTCACTGAGTCACTCACTACAACAAAATGACTCACTCACACTGACTCATGCAAACGATCCCTTGCTAACTCACTAAGTTAAACAAACTTTTCAAACAAAGTCAGTAAATGCGTAATGGAAACACTCACTAACTCATTGACTCAGCGACTAACTTACGAATTGACGGACTCACTCACAGGCAAATTTACTAACTGACTAACACATTCACTGACTAACTAAGCCACCCTCTCACTAATTGTCAGATCGATTCACTGACTCTCAAAGACACTCGCTGACAGACTAACTCACTCACAATCTAGCTAGCTTGTGGTTGCTCACAGCAGTCCAATGATGACGTATACTTCCAACAGTGAATCCTTTGGTAGTCGAAGTAGTGGAAAGAGATTCATCCTGAATCTCCTCTCCTGTCTCCAGGCTGTCCTACCACCACTCCCTTAAATTGGTTCCTTTAAGGCACAGCTGACGGCAGGTGTTACAGTTTGCAGCAACATCCTACAGGGGCTCTGGTCTGTTTTTGCACTTCTTTGATGAAGTTTCCAGGTAGTCTTTGTAGAGCCACGCATAACCATAACATTACTAGATAATTCAGCCATTGTGGAAGGTGCTGGGTGATTGTTACCTCAATACTTCTACACTTTGTCCTCGTGTGTATTTCTGAATGGGACAAGCATTTATGCCAAACGACTGAATGTGTTGAAGAGAGCATGTGTGAAACTATTCTAGGGCCCTGATGTGGCAGCTGTAACTTACCCAGGCTTCACAGGTCAAGAAGAGGGGGTCTTCAGCCTTGACATTGGAGCTTGGTCTCACTCAGAGAAGCTACAGCAGGGGTGCTCATTGCGTCGATTACGATCGACTGGAGGCAGTGCTGGTTGATCACATGACAAAAAAATAAACAAACAAATGAACAAAACAAAAGACCTCAGCCTAGCATCTACCCCGTTGCTTGATTCAGGTGTGCCTAATATATCGATCCCATCGCATCGACCGTCAGTTTGACCTTTTCTGATGTGTCACTGCACAATGTTCACATAACGGTGTGCTGTAGCAAGCTGGCGAGTTGGCAACTACTGTTACATGAAGCTGTCAAGCCAAAGCCGAGGATTTGACCAAGCAACACTGGAAGGACATTGCGGACTACGAGTGCTTCTCACTGCAGCTGGGTGAGTCTGCAGACATGACACAGAACAGTATTTTTATTCAGTTCTGATGTCTGTGCTTGTCAAATTCATATTAACGTGGGAGCAGCTGGGAAAATACTACTGACAGATACAAAGAGTGCAAAATAAATAATATCCGCCCCCCCATTGGTTGATCGTTGGAGGTTGGCAGCTTGAAAAGTAGATTTTGGGGCAAAAAAGTATGGGCACCCCTGAGCTACACTATAGCAATATTATCATACCTCACATTATCAGAAGTTGAAGCTGTTCTTCTTTGGGGCCTATCAGAGCATCCAGAAGATTCCAGGATAGAGTTTACATTCCATGTTCTCAGTTTCATATGTATGGTTTCCTTTTATTGCAACTGTGTAAATGAAATAGCCCCGTAGTTGCAGTATCTGATCCAGGCGGGGTTTGAGTGGACAAGGTTTAGGCCACCTTCTCTGAGCCATTTTTTTAAATAGGGCTGCTCAAACACACAGGTATCTGCTGTGAACAGCTGCCACCCAGCCCCAGCTGTTAGCAACCATTAAAGCCATGTGCTGCTCTCCTGCTTGCTCCTGGTTCATTTACGGGGAGAGATGTGTCTCAGCATCAGTTACACGTGTTTTTCAAATCCACAAATTTACCCGCAATTCACATATTTTGCAAATCCGCAAATAATTAGCCTTTTTTTTTTCAAATCCAAAGATATATCTGCAATTGACAGGTTATGTAATGTTCTTTGAGTTTATGTTATGACTTATCATTTGCAAATATTTTGTTTTAGTGAGTTGTTGAAGGTACATTTGTTGTTTAGCAGGCATACGCACTTATTTTTCATACAAATGAAGCACATTCTCTGAAAAATGCGGCGTGGGACTGTCGTCCCTCCATCCACTAGGTGGTAGTGTTGCTGTCTCCATTGAGAGCATTGGTGTCAAAAAGAAGATGATAAAAATAACAATCCCGTCACAGACGTCATCCTATAGTGTGAGGTAACTGTTTCCAATATGACAACTTAAAATGAAGACACAACTCATAGCGTCATTATGAAAATTTATTATAAGTCGTGGTATCCTAATATATATATATATATATACACACACACACAAATGACATGCTCCACATAATTGTATATACACAGAAATACAAAGGACATATAAGATATTTTAAAAAATACAATAAATTAGTCATGTTGTCAAATCCAGGAGTAGTCATTGTTGTACTCAACCTGTATAAGATATTAAAGTCCAAAAGCATTTTTTTTTAGATTTTTAGCAAATAATAATAAAATAAAATTTAAAAAGGCAGCCGCAATGGACTTATACATTTTTTCACCACACAACATGATTTTGACATATAAGGCTTTTTCTAACTCCTGACATGAAAATTCTCTCGAGGGAAGAAGCAGGAAGTGACGTGATCAGCAGACGCCCACTCAAGCAGGTTCGTGTGTTTATATACCAGTTTTACCTGCTGGAAGGTCACTCTTTGTTCCTTCGTGTTAGCCAAAACGCTGGCTCGTTGTATTGCTGGATATTGCTCGAGCACTTGGGAGGATGGATTCACTCTTAATACTTTTCTAGAAGACCCGGTTCGTCATGAAAATGGATTGCACAGGTGCAAAGGACGAGAGCTTCATGGGTTCCAAATGATAGGTATGCGTGTATAGAGCTATTAAAAAAAATAATAGTTTGGGGGGGACGTAATCGATTTTTCAGTGAGCGGTGACAACCCTCTCGGCACCGGGCCGCGGTGGCTCATCGCGGTCTCGGGCCGCTTTATGGTGTTGTTGTCGCTCGCAGCTGGGTATGCTATATACTGTTGGGAATCTGTTGTTTGTTAGAAGTGATCCACATATCATCTTAATATGGCCCGAAACGCTAGGGTGATATTGCGACACTTCACTCGATTGTGAGATCGTCTCTTCTTCGAAAAGCGCTTCCGTGTCAGAAGGGGCGTCGGAAAAATCAGAAAATCTCTGTTGTTCGTCTCCCAGAGCAGGTGGCACAACATCCTCTCAATGGAAACTAAAGTCTGACTGCTGTAAATGACGTAGCAAGCAATATTGCTACCACTTGGATGTCGAGTGAGACTTCTACAACTTTGCGCAGGAATGACATTCTCCGCTCATATTTATTTTTTCATGCAGACATTGAAGTGAATAATATATGTAATTTTAATAATATCTATTTTGCAATGTATATGGGGATGTCAGTGGGACTTTAAACATATTACAGTACTGGTAGGGTTTTTTTCGTAGATCATTAGATAGATAGATAGATAGATAGATAGATAGATAGATAGATAGATAGATAGATAGATAGATAGATAGATAGATAGATAAATTTAGAGCGAGTTATTAATTAATGCAATGCTAAGCTGATTTTTTTATTTTATTTACAATGACAGGACCGTTTGGTATGCACCTTCTCGAAAAATGTTTTTAAAGTCTGAAAGAGGCTATGCCCTTCCCAGTAGGATTATCCTTAACATGATGTGGTAAACTCATGGTGGGTAGGCAAATGAGATGCTGTCCAGACATCCTGGCTGCAGGAGGCTGCCGAGTCTCTCAAGTACATTGCCTTTCTTTCATGGTATGCTGCCTGAGTCTTTGCCTATATATAGACAGTGTGGCTATTTACCATAGTTGGGGGATGGTTGACAGACTTTAGCGAGTGTGCACACAAGGCTGGACTGATATCTCTGCACAACTTGGCTTGGGACCGAAGAGTACATAGTTCTCATCTAATCGCAAGGAGGCACTACAGGAGTCTTGCGAGTGGGGAGGTTGCATACCAGCAGCAAGAGGCCTACGCACTTTATTCATTTTTTCACCCCTACAAGGGGATTAGCTGGCACTGATAGCTACAATGTAAACAAACATTGTAATAACAGGCCTAAGAAAAATACAGCACACAACATGGAATAACTACAAACATCTCTATACTACTGCACTAGATGCTTCACGCACAACCCTTTGTCTTAGACCACACCTTGCACACAAAGATCCCACTGGCTAAGTCACTGACTAACTCACTCACTCATTAACGCTCACTGACTAACAGACCAATCACTTGCTGTCTTACCAAGTCACTTACTCAATCACTGATGAACAATCGATGTAGTCACTGGATCACTAAGTACTTGACTCAAGACTGACTCAAGGTCATCCTACAATCACTGACTAACAATTTCCTCACTGACTCAATAAGTTCCTTACCTATCGACCTACTCATTCATACAGTATATTCACTGATTAATAACCGGCTATCCACGGCTTCGAAGCCGTGCAAGCAGAGAATCACGACCGGCATCCCGAGTGGTTGCCTTTGATGCAGGGGCGCGGCAGGAGCCCCACCCGGGAGATGGAAGCAGAGTTCCTTCCCCGTTCCCATAGCTGTGGCTGATGAAACCGATTCATTGATGTTTGAACATCAATAGCATTCTTTTACTTTTTATTAATCTGCCATGTGATATTTCATTCTGCTTTCACTCTCCAGGACTTCCTCACTTGGAATATAAATGAGACGTTTTGCTGTAATTTAACCCTTTGAACCCTATTTTCAATCCTGAACACTACTTTGAAACACTACTTTAAAAGCCAAAGCCTACTTTTAAACCCCGTTTTAGAACCTTGTACTTGGAACCCCTAACCCTACCCTCAAACCATAACCCTGCTGACTGTATGTGAGATGAGGTGGTGAAGGTTTTGACGAGATGAGATGGCGAAGGTTTATGGTGATGACTAGCAAATCTATTGTGTTTTGGTTCGAATCCCATTCTTGTTAATATTTAGAATCATGCCATGGTGAAACACTAAACCTGTCTTGAAAGCTGCCTTTGTAACCCCAACCATGTATTTAAAACTGTCATGAGCCAGGCTGAACCACGGCCAAGATTGGCGTGACCACTGCCCTGGCCGGTGACACTTGTCGCCGCTCACAGCTGTTTCACATTGGGACTGTAATTGAATGGTGTATTTAAGTTGGAGTTTTGGTCAATGGCATTTGCCAGTTCGTTGTTCGTTGTGCCCTGAGTTGGTGAGTTGCATTCACCGACAGTAGGAATCCCCACCACTGAAAATAGTGGAGTGTTGAGCTATCCTTATCACATTGTTTCTGTGCCACCTCGGTTTAATCCTGTTTTAGTTTATGTTTCATAGTCAAGTCCTAGTTCGTACTTTGTCTCCTAGTCATCCGACCTTGCTGCATGTCTTTTGGATCCTGCCAAGCCTAGCGTTTTTGTACCTCTACATTCCCGGACTGCTTACACCGTGTATGACCTCTTCTTTGAATAAAACTACGCCTAACGTCATGTCCTTGTCCCGGAGTCCTGCATTTGGGTCCAGCCCCGCACCCGAGGTTTGTGACAAAAAACTTTAACTTTAACTAACCCTAACTTTAAAAAACCCGATTTTGAAACCCTAACTCAAACTGTACTTTGAAATCCTAACCCTATTTGGCAAACCTCTCGTCCACCTCATCTCGTGTGGTTTCAACAGAGTTTGGGTTTCAAGGTAGGGTTTGGGTTTTTATGTCTGGTTAAGGTTTGCAAGTAGGTTGAGGGTTTCAAAGTAGGGTTAGGGTTTCCAAGTTGGGTAAGATTTCAAAGTAGGGTTAGGGTGTCCTGTTTCAAAAAGTTTGGTTTTAAGACAGGGGTGGTGTTTCAAGTTTCATATTACAACATAGCAGAACTCTAAAAATCAATGAGAATAGGATTTGAACCTACACATGCAAAGCACAAGGAATTAGCAGTTCATCACCTTAACCACTCAGCCAACTCATTTCACATTCAGTCACCAGGGTTAGGGTTTCAGTTTCCTAGGGGTTTATCTTCGTGTAATGACACAGCATGTTAAATATTGTTAAGGATGGAATTTGAACCCTCACGTACACAAGACAACGGATTAGCAGTCCATAATTACTCAGCCAATTCATCTCATGTCACGTGACTACCATTAGGGATTCAAAGTAATGTTTCACGGGTGTCCTAGTAGGATGATGGTTTCACAGTAGAGGCTGTGTTTCAAAATTGGCTTTTATAGGGTTTTGAAAAGTTGGGTTTCAAAGTAGTGTTCGGGTTACAAGACAGGTTTTTTTGTTACGACACGGCTTCGCGCTAAATATCGACAAGGATGATACCTATGCGTGAATAGCATAATGGATGACCAGTCCATCACCTTGACCTTTCCAGTCACATTATCTGATGGTTGGACATGCGGTTGAGGGTTTCATACGTACTTGGGGTCGAGTTTTAAAGGGTTTTCAGAGGGTTAACTTCATATTTGTTTTTAGGGTTTCAAGACATGGGTGTGGTTTCAAAGTAGGATTTCAAAACAGGTTTAGTGTTACGACATGGTTCAACACTAAATATTAATGAGAATGGGATTCAAAGTGACACAGGGAAAGCAAGTGATTTAGCAGTCCAACACCTTAACCATTCATCCAACTCATCTCACATTGATGAAGAGTTTGGCCATCTTATTTTCTGTGCAACTCCATAGATTGGGTTTGCATCTCACCAATGAGTGCACGTGTTTCTTTCATCATTTGACCATCTCCTCAGTCACATCACACGGTAAACTTGTTGTCACCCTAACACCGGCGAGTATCCTCTGCAGAAGGCTGCTTGTGAAAAAAAGTCAACTGTCCCTGAAGACCATAAAAATAACTCATTGAGGCATCTCTTCATCCATTCTACACATGCACGCACGCGCGCACACACACACACACACACACACACACACACACACACACACACATATATAGGTCCTGTTTATGTATCAGAATCAGCTTTATTGGCCAAGTGTGTAAAAACACACAATGATTTTTTTCTCTAGCAGTCGGTGCTGCCCTGGTGTGATATTCAGAACAAAGAAAAACAAAATAACAAGAACAAAGAACAAGAGACACTGCTGAAATAATGTTCGAAAACAATAGGGTTCTTGCAGTAAGGGATCCAAATAGTCCTGAGTGCTGCTGTCTGTTTTTCCACTCTTTCTTGGTCTACAAAAGGACCGCCGTCAATTGCACTGTTTATTTTCTGACCTTTTTGGTTCTCTTGCTAGACATCACTCTGTCCTTTGCTGCGAGCCTCCACTTGCTCCTTCGAGGTGCAGATGGAATATTCATACACAAGTGAGCGAGCCAGAGCGGAAAAGGAAGAGGGGAAATTTTTCACAAGAGGAAGTTAATTAGAATGGGGAGTTCCCAGGCCGTCGCTCTGCTCTTGACATTTCAGCTCACTCTTTGCAGGCAAATCTGTCCGAGAGAGAGAAAGAAGGAGAGAGAGAGAGAGAATTGGAGAAAGTGAGAAGAAGCGGTGCTTGACCTTGCTATGCATGCAGATGCATCGGCCTGTTGGCCTGCAGGCAAACAATGAGAACACCAAGAAAGTAAGTTGGAGACAAACACGGGAGAAAAGGGCATAATTGTTACTATTTGTTCAGATTGTTTGCAACTGCAGATTTTATAAGTAGAAAACAACTGGCGGGTGTGTGCAAGAAAGGCAAGCGGTGAGTAAAGTCCAGCAAAGCTACAGTAGTGTTCAAAATCATTGCAGTTCCATGTGACTAAGCAGATCATTTTCAGTATATTTTTATTGCCTAATGTGAAACAAGTTACCAGCAGGTGCAGTAGATCCTCAGAAAACCAACAAGACCAAACATTCGTGATATACATACACTCTTAAGGCTGTGCAGTTGGACAATTTGTTGAAAGGAGTGTGTTGAAAAAAAAAAAGAGTGAGGTCATCAGTTTTGTGAAAAACAGGTGTGAATCAGTTGGCCTCGATTGAAGGATGAAGCCAGCACTTGCTGAACATGCATTTCTCCTGGAAAGCCTGAGGAAAATGGGTTGTTCAACACAGTGTTCAGAAGAACAGCATACTTTGATTAAAAGTTTGATTGGAACGGGGAAACCTTATAAAGAGGTGCAAAAAATTATAGGCTGTTCAGATAAAATGATCTCTAGTGCCTTAAAATGGAGAGCAAATCCAGAGACACGAGGCAAAAAACGGAAGACAACCATCAAAATGGATAGCAGAATAACCACAACAGCAACGACTCAGAGAGAGTCTGTAGTTATCTGTAAGTACTGTGACAGTGAGAAGACGTCTGTGTGACGTCAATCTATTTACAAGAATCCCCCGCAAAGTCCCCATATAAAAAAAAAAGGCATGTGCAGAAGAGGGTACAATTTGCCAAAGAACACATCAACTGGCCTAAAGAGAAATGGAGGAACATTTTGTGAACTGATGAGACTGAAATTGTTCTTTTTGGGTCCAGAGGGTGTGGACAGTTTTTTCAAGATAACCCCCGAACTCTGAATTCAAGCCACATACAACAGTGAAGTGAAGCATCATGATGTGGGCATGTTTCTCCGATTATGGTGTTGCGCCTATGTATCAGGGATCTTGAATCGCTTTAGATATGTCAAAATACTTGAAGAGGTCATGCCCTTGAAATGGGTGATTCATTGGGACAAAGACCCCAAACACACGAGTAAACATCCAAAGACTTGGTTCCGAACAAAAATGTCACGGAGTGGCCAGCCCAATCCCCAGACCTCAATCCAATCGAGAACAAAAATGCTGTTTCTGAAGCATAACCAAGAAATGTAAATTAATTATTGAATCTTCTTCTTTTCCTTTCGGCTTGTCCCGTTAGGGGTCGCCACAGCGTGTCATCTTTTGCCATCTTAGCCTATCTCCTGCATCTTCCTCTCTAACCCCAACTGCCCTCATGTCTTCCCTCACCACATCCATAAACCTTCTCTTTGGTCTTCCTCTCGCTCTTTTGCCTGGGAGCTCCATCCTCAGCATCCTTCTACCAATATACTCACTCTCTCGCCTCTGAACATGTCCAAACCATCGAAGTCTGCTCTCTCGAATCTTTGGCTGTCCCTCTAATGAGCTCATTTCTAATCCTATCCAACCTGGTCACTCCGAGCGAGAACCTCAACATCTTCATTTCTGCCACCTCCAGTTCAGATTCCTGTTGTTTCTTCAGTGCCACTGTCTCTAATCCGTACATCATGGCCGGCCTCACCACTGTTTTGTAAACTTTGCCCTTCATCCTAGCAGACACTCTTCTGTCACATAACACACCAGACACCTTTCGCCAGCTGTTCCAACCTGCTTGGACCCGTTTCTTCACTTCCTGACCACACTCTCCATTGCTCTGTGTTGTTGACCCCAAGTATTTGAAGTCATCCACCCTCGCTATCTCTTCTCCCTGTAGCATCACTCTTCCCCCTCTACTTTTCTCATTCACGCACATATATTCTGTTTTACTTCGGCTAATCTTCATTCCTCTCCTTTCCAGTGCATGTCTCCATCTTTCCAATTGTTCCTCTGCATGCTCCCTGCTTTCACTGCATATGACAATATCATCTGCGAACATCATGGTCCAAGGGGATTCCAGTCTAACCTCATCTGTCAGCCTATCCATTACCACTGCAAACAGGAAGGGGCTCAGAGCTGATCCCTGATGCAGTCCCACCTCCACCTTAAATTCCTCTGTCAAACCTAAGGCACACCTCACCATTGTTCTGCTGCCATCATACATGTCCTGTACTATTTTAACATACTTCTCTGCCACACCAGACTTACGCATGCAGTACCACAGTTCCTCTCTTGGTACTCTGTCATAGGCTTTCTCTAGATCCACAAAGACACAATGTAGCTCCTTCTGACCTTCTCTGTACTTTTCCACGAGCATCCTCAAGGCAAATAATGCATCTGTGGTACTCTTTCTAGGCATGAAACCATACTGTTGCTCGCAGATACTTACTTCTGACCTGAGTCTAGCCTCCACTACTCTTTCCCATAACTTCATTGTGTGGCTCATCATCTTTATTCCTCTGTAGTTTCCACAGTTTTGAACATCGCCTTTGTTCTCAAAAATGGGGACTAGCACACATTTCCGCCATTCTTCTGGCATCTTCTCTCCTGCAAGTATTCTATTGAATAAATTGGTCAAAAACTCCATAGCCACCTCTCCAAATTGCTTCCATACCTCCACTGATATGTCATCAGGACCAACTGCCTTCCCATTTTTCATCCTTTGTAATGCCTTTCTGACTTCCCCCTTAGTAATCATTTCCACTTCGTGGTCCTTCACTCTTGCCTCTTCAACTCTTCCTTCTCTCTCATTTTCTTCATTCATCAACTTCTCAAAGTATTCTTTCCATCTATTTAGCACACTACCGGCACCAGTCAACACATTTCCATCTCTATCCTTAATCAGCCTAACCTGCTGCACATCCTTCCCATCTCTATCCCTCTGTCTGGCCAACCTGTAGAGATCCTTTTCTCCTTCTTTCGTGTCCAACCTGGTGTACATGTCTTCATATGCCTCTTGTTTAGCCTTTGCCACCTCTACCTTTGCCCTACGTCGCATCTCGATGTACTCCTTTCGCCTCTCCTCAGTCCTCTCAGTATCCCACTTCTTCTTCGCTAATCTCTTTCCTTGTATGACTCCCTGTATTATGGGGTTCCACCACCAAGTCTCCTTCTCCCCTTTCCTACCAGATGACACACCAAGTACTCTCCTGCCTGTCTCTCTGATCATCTTGGCTGTCGTCGTCCAGTCTTCCAGGAGCTTCGGTTGTCCATCGAGAGCCTGTCTCACCTCTTTCCGGAAGGCCGCACAACATTCTTCCTTTCTCAGCTTCCACCACCTGGTTCTCTGCTCTACCTTTGTCTTCTTAATCTTCCTACCCACCACCAGAATCATCCTACATACTACCATCCTATGCTGTCGAGCTACACTCTCCCCTACCACTACTTTACAGTCAGTAACCTCCTTCAGATTACATCGTCTGCACAAAATATAATCTACCTGCGTGGTTCTACCGCCGCTCTTGTAGGTCACTATATGTTCCTCCCTCTTTTGGAAATAAGTGTTCACTACAGCCATCTCCATCCTTTTTGCAAAGTCCACCACCATCTGCCCTTCAAAGTTCCTTTCCTGGATGCCGTACTTACCCATCACTTCTTCATCGCCCCTGTTTCCTTTACCAATATGTCCGTTACAATCTGCACCAATCACAACTCTCTCGCTGTCTGGGATGCTCAGAACTACTTCATCTAGTTCCTTCCAGAATTTCTCTTTCAACTCTAGGTCACATCCTACCTGTGGTGCATAGCCGCTAACCACATTATACATAACACCCTCAATTTCAAATTTTAGTCTCATCACTCGATCTGATACTCTTTTCACCTCCAAGACATTCTTAGCCAGCTCTTCCTTTAAAATAACCCCTACTCCATTTCTCTTCCCATCTACTCCGTGGTAGAATAATTTAAACCCTGCTCCCAAACTTCTAGCCTTACTACCTTTCCACCTGCTCTCTTGGATGCACAGAATATCAACCTTTCTCCTAATCATCATGTCAACCAACTCCTGAGCTTTTCCTGTCATAGTCCCAACATTCAAAGTCCCTACACTCAGTTGTAGGCTCTGTGCATTCCTCTTTTTCTTCTGACGCTGGATCCGGTTTCCTCCTCTTCTTTGTCTTCGACCCACAGTAGCTGAATTTCCACCGACGCCCTGCAGGTTAGCAGTACCGGGGGCGGGCGTTGTTAACCCGGGCCACGACCGATCCGGTATGGGATTCTTTAGATGAACGCTCATATTTGTTTGGCACAGTTTTTACGCCGGATGCCCTTCCTGACGCAACCCTCTGCATTTATCCGGGCTTGGGACCGGCCTACAGATTGCACTGGTTTGTGCCCCCATAGGGCTGCATTAAATTAATTAATTAAATTAATTATTGAATGTTGTTATGGAATCTTGCAGTATAATAGGTGAACGGTACCACAAGTTGGTTGACAGACGTGAAGCAGTTATAAAAAACTGTGGTCATACAACTAAATCTTAGTTTAGTGATTCAAAGGATTGGTAAATCGTAGAAACAAAAAAATGTGTACAAAATACTTTTGAGTTTGTAAAGTCAATGACCTGTGGTGTTTACATAATTCACCCGCGGGACCTCGAGTTGGGGTGCGGGGTTCCGCACGGACTGTTTTTGTTGTTGCGCTTCCGGAGGGAAGGTTAACAGAGTTCCCGCCGTTATGCGAGTAGTTTGGTGATGTCGAACAATAAAGCAAGTTCTGTTTCTGTGTCCGACACTCCGCCTCCGACTCCTTTTCTCCGGCGCTACACTGGTGACTCCGACGTCAGTCCCGGCGTTTTCGAGACTGAAACGAACATGGCAACCGCCATCCTCAAATTGCCGGAGTTTTGGGAGACGTCCGTGGCAGCGTGGTTCGCACAGACTGAGGCTCAGTTCGCCCTCCGCGGGATCTCAGATGATTCCACGCGTTACTACCACGTTGTCTCAGCACTCGGGAGCTCAACGGCGGCCAGAGCAGTGAACTTCATCACCTCTCCCCCGGCCCGAGATAAGTATGGTGGGATCAAGGCTCACCTTCTCAAGGTTTTTGAACTTTCACGGCCGGAACGTGCCCGACGTCTGTTGGCTATTAATGGACTGGGGGACAGCAAACCTTCCAAACTCATGGAAATGATGCTAAACCTGCTGGGCACGGAAGAGCCCAATTTCATTTTCATGGAACTGTTTCTCAGGCACATGCCACCGCATGTTCAGACGGCGCTCGCGAACAGTACTGCCACTGAGCCCCGGGCCCTGGCCGAGGAGGCCGACCGTTTCTTCCTGGCAACCCAGCGCTTCTCCCCTGAGACGCTGGCCGCGACGCGCAGTTACTCACCTTCGGGCGCGGGGGTGGCATCCAGCAGGGGCCCCTTCGGCACCGACGGCCGTGCTGGCACAGGCTTGTGCTACTTCCATGCCCGTTTCGGTGCGAAAGCGAAGAGGTGCCGCGCCCCTTGCAACTACGACGCGTCGGGAAACTCCAAAGCACACGCTTCGCAGCGGCCGTGAGCGTGGGCGCGAAGAGCCGGCTGCTGTTCGTCAAGGACAACCTTTCCGGGCGCAAATTCCTTTGTGACACCGGCGCCCAGAGGAGCGTCCTGACGGCCACTGCGGAGGACGCCGCTGGCGGGACTCATGGGCCACCCCTACTTTCCGCTAATGGCTCCCCTATCCGCTCTTATGGCATGAGGACTGTGGACTTGTGTTTCGGGAGTCAGCGCTTCACATGGGACTTTGTCACTGCGGATGTCTCATTCCCTCTCCTCGGCGCTGATTTTTTTTGTGCCCACGGGCTGCTGGTGGATGTTAAGAGGGGCCGTCTGGTGGATGCACTGACTTTTTCCACGGTCGCCTGCGTCCGCAATGAGGCGACTTATGGTGGTCTCTCCAGTTCGCTATCGGACGGCACCAAGTACCAACTCCTCCTTGGTGAGTTCCCTGCCTTGACACGGCCCACTTTCTCCTCTGCCACGACTAAACATGGGGTCGAGCACCACATTGAGACCAAGGGCCCCCCGATCCACGCGAGGGCCCGACGGCTTGATCCCGAGAAGCTAGCAGTCGCTAAGTCCAACATGGAGCGTCTGGGCATCGTCCGCCGCTCGGATAGCCCGTGGGCCTCGCCACTACACATCGTCCCTAAACCGAGTGGTGGGTGGCGACCGTGTGGTGACTACCGCCGCCTTAACGACGCCACTACGCCCGACCGCTACCCTGTTCCACACATTCAGGACTTCTCAGCCCACCTGGCAGGCAAAATCTTGTTCTCCAAGGTCGACCTGGTGCGCGGGTATCACCAGGTTCCCGTGCACCCCTCAGACGTTCCCAAGACAGCTGTAATCACTCCCTTTGGACTGTTCGAGTTTCTGAGGATGCCGTTTGGTCTTAAAAACGCGGCACAATCTTTCCAGCGTTTAATGGATTCTGTGCTCAGGGACTTGCCATTTGTGTTTGTCTATTTGGATGACATCCTCGTCGCCAGCTCCTCGGAGGATGAACATCTGATGCACCTCCGCGACCTCTTCGCAAGACTTGAGCAGCATGGCCTGATCATCAACCCGGCAAAGTGTGTTTTTCGGGGTGCCCTCTATCCAGTTCCTCGGGCACCTCATAGACAAGAACGGCGCCGCCCCCCTTCCGGCAAAGGTGGAGGCCGTCTCCGCTTTTCCCCGACCTCGCTCGGCTCGGGGCCTCCGGGAGTTCCTGGGGATGGTGACTTTCTACCACCGGTTCATCCGCCGGGCGGCCCACATCATGCGCCCGCTCTATGAGGCTCTTAAAGACAAGGCCCCCAACCGGGACGTTGAATGGACGGCCGAGAGGATGGAAGCCTTCGAGGCTACGAAGGCCGCACTGAGTCGTGCCGCTATGCTGGCTCACCCGACCCACGGGGCCCCTGTCGCTCTCACTACCGATGCATCGGACTACGCTGTTGGAGCCGTATTCGAACAGTGGGTCGGCGGCGCCTGGCAACCGCTTGCCTTTTTTAGCCGTCAGCTGGTCCCCAGGGAGCGCAAATACAGCACGTTCGATAGAGAGCTCCTCGGCCTCTGGCTGGCGATCCGCCACTTCCGCTCCCTATTGGAAGGCCGTGAGTTCACGGCGTATGTGGACCAATAACCCCTCACTTTCGCCATGTCCAAGGTGGCCGAGCCGTGGTCCGCCCGCCAGCAACGCCAACTGTCGTTCATCTCTGAGTACACTACGGACATCCAACACATCGCCGGCAAATCCAATGTGGTCGCGGACTGCCTCTCCAGGCGATCGTCGGCACTGTGCATCTGGGTCTCGACTACTCCCGCATGAGCGCAGACCAGGCCTCGGACCACGGGGTGCAGGCCCTCAAGACTTCTGACACGGGTTTGCGCCTGGAGGAAGTCGCGGTTGGTGACTCGGGCGTCAGGTTGCCGTGCGACCTCTCGGCTGACCAGCCTCGGCCGCTGGTCCCTGCAAACTGGCGAAGAGCTGTTTTCGAGGCGGTCCACAACCTCTCCACCCCGGAAGGAAACCGTCCGTGAGGCTGGTGGCCCAGAAGTTCGTGTGGCGCGGTCTCAAGAAAGATGTGCAGGCCTGGGTCGACTCGTGCGTGGCCTGTCAGCGGGCTAAGGTGCATCGCCACACAAAAGCCCCCTTGGAGCCCTTTGCTGTCCCCGAGAGGAGGTTTGACCACGTCAACGTTGACTTGGTAGGTCCACTTCCTCCCTCGCACGGATTCACCTACTTGCTCACCATGGTGGACAGGACGACCCGCTGGCCCGAAGCCGTTCCCCTCTCCTCGACAACGTCGTCAGACGTGGCCCGGGCGTTCATCGGCACATGGGTTGCACGCTTCGGGACACCGTGCGACCTTTCTTCAGATCGTGGCCCTCAGTTTACCTCTGAACTCTGGAACGCAGTCGCTGAGAGTTTGGGGGTCAAGCTGCACCGCACTACCGCCTATCACCCCCAGGCGAACGGTCTTTGCGAGCGGTTCCACCGCTCCATGAAAGCAGCCCTGCGTGCCGGCTTGACGGACAGCAACTGGTTGGATAAGCTTCCGTGGGTCATGCTCGGCCTCAGGTGCGCCCCCAAGGAGGACCTGTTGTCCTCATCCGCCGAACTCGTCTACGGCCAGCCACTGCGGGTCCCCGGCAAATTCATCCCGGACGCCACAGCGCCCTGGTCCGCAGCCAGGCAACGGTCCTCCCTGCTGGAGGCCGCAAAAGGGTTTGCGCCGGTTCTCACGTCGCAACATGGCACCCCAGCTGCCCGGCTGCCCCGTCACCTGCGCTCTGCGGATTTTGTGTTTGTTCGTCATGACGCCCACCGTGGACCTCTCCGCCCCCCATACGACGGGCCGTTCAGGGTCCTGGAGCACGGGGATAAGAGCCTGCTCGTGGACATTGGCGGCAGACCCGAGACTGTTTCCGTGGACAGGGTCAAACCCGCGCACCTGGACATTGCCCAGCCTTTGGGGTTGGCTCTCCCCCCGCGCCGGGGTCGTCCCCCTTTGCCCTGTGCCCCTGCGCCCGCCGGGGTACCCTTGACCCCGCCTGAGCCCTTGTCCCGTGACTCAATGGACAGTGCGGCCCCGCCCCCATCGGCCCCTACAGTGCACACTCGCCGGGGTCGGGTCATCATCCCTCCACGGCACAAGGATTTTGGCTATGGGTGAATTCTGGGGGGGCTTGTGTGGTGTTTACATAATTCACCCGCGGGACCTCGAGTTGGGGTGCGGGGTTCCGCACGGACTGTTTTTGTTGTTGCGCTTCCGGAGGGAAGGTTAACAGAGTTCCCGCCGTTATGCAAGTAGTTTGGTGATGTCGAACAATAAAGCAAGTTCTGTTTCTGTGTCCGACACTCCGCCTCCGACTCCTTTTCTCCGGCGCTACAAACCGACTATTTTTCTGAACACACCCCTTTCAACGAATTGTCCAATTGCACAGCCTTAAGAGGGTGTATAACACAAATGCTGGATCTTGTTGGCTTTCTGAGAATCTACCTCACCTACCGGTAACGTTTTTGCCAGGTGGCAATAGAAAATACAAAAAAAAAAACGTTAGTCACATTGGACTGCTATTATTTTGAACACTACTGTAAGGCTACATAAACAAAAATAAAAAAGGAGAAATACACAGACCAATTAATCGCATGGTAGCGCTGTGATGTTAACGCTTTACAGCTGCTTTACCGTGTCGCCTAAACATAAAACATTTCAAGGGAAAACAGTCAAAAACTCATCTTAATGACAGATCCAAAAAGTTTTTTTTGAACTTTACTGCAATTGTGTCAATAATAGTGTATCTTTTAGTTTGGTGTAACTTAAAAAAAAGAAAAGATAACTTGTAACATTTAAATATAAACCTTTTTTTAAAAATGTTAATAGATGCAATTTCTATAAATAAAAAAAACAATTAAAAATTTCTATAATGCTTTCTTCTTTTTAAATTTAAAAATGTATATAATCTCTTGTAACATTAAACATTTATTACATTTGTATTTTATAATAACAGCGAGTGCTATTTTATTATTTAAATGTTATCTAAAAAATATCCTACAGGGCAATAAAATGGTTCACTGCAAATCAACCATGGGACAGACTCTGAAGACCTTTTATCTAACATTTTTAAGTTTGATTTTTACACGGCTTTACACGGAATGGGCGCACATATATTTGCAGTGCTGTATGGGTGGAACCACGATAAAGTATTTTGCATCCAGGATTGGTCATTCTGCAGAAGTATTGAGCAACCAATCCAGCCCAATTGTTACATTGGATAGGATCATCCATCCATCCAATCCTCCATTTTCTTAGCCGGTTGTCCTCACAAGGGTCGTGGGAGTGCTGGAGCCTATCCCAGCGGTCATCGGGCACGAGGCAGGGTACACCAGCCAACAGCAGGGCACATTCAGACAAACAGCGGCACCCACAATCACACATAGGGGCAATTTAGAGTGTTTGGATAGGATCATTACTTCCAAAAAAAACTTGATTTTAATATGGTATTATGGTACTGAAGCATGAAACGACAACATGAAAAATGGAAGTCTCATGACTAGTATTTTTTTTCATCCAAAAATCTTGCTGTAATTGTTATACAGCTCTCAATTCAGATTCTTCTTCCTTGGAGAGTAAAGAAATGAGGAAATAAAACTCAGTAAAAGAGAAAATGACAAACGTGTGTTGCGTGTGTAGAGGGTGTTTATGGTTGCCATCTCATTGTGTGTCATTTAAATTGGAGAAAGCAGACTGTGTTATTGGGCAGGGGTGCCGGTCCCAGACAATGATGCGGCCCGAGTGATGGATCTTTTAATGCCGGCTTTACGGCCGGCAATCTCCCTGTCGAGAATTTCTCACTGTCAGAGCGCTTAAAGGGAAACCTGAACCTCCGGGGAAGAGTCACAGGAATCCTTTTGGAAAAATGACCGCTTCCATGCCCAACACTCAAATCGTGGCAACCCTACTCGTTGAAATTTTTTCGTCTTTGGAAAATTCCATCCCAAGAAAAGAAGAGTGTGAGTAAGTGTTCGTTGGTCGTGATACATGCATCCAAACTATTGTTACATAGACTGGCCACATTGGAGTTGTATAGAGTAAATTTGGAGGGATTAGGATTTAGACATTTGGACCTGGCAGTCATTGTAATGGAAGAGGAGGATTTTACACTTTAGCTACTTGGCGGTGCTCCTGAGGCCGGGGGCCCCGGGCTGGATAGCTGCTTGGCATGGGGGTTCGCCTCCCATGGACCGTGGCTGCTTCCCAATAAATAAGGGACCTCAAACACCTGGTGGCCAGTTGTTGTGGCGCGTCAGATGGCCAGGCGGACCTCCCTGCGCCCCTTAGCGTGTGACATGTCTTGTCGACAGGGCTGGTCTCGAGTGGATCCCTGTTCCCGATTCCGACCTCGATTGATTGGGTGAGGTCCTTCGCCTCCACGTTCGGACACAGCAATTAGAGGACATTTCTGTCAGGCTTTTTGCATGCACAATGGGGTGAATCCACTTGCATGTGTCCGTGGGCACACACCCCTGGGATTCTTTATCTGGGTGCGGGACTCCTCACTTATTCCAACAACAACAACACTCATGTATACATGAAGTGCTGATGTATGACCCCACTTATTTTGTCGTACTATAGATTTTTATAATTAGCCTTGTCCCACCACATTCCAGTTGTATAGCCACGTTCACAATCCGTGTCTTGCATGCTTCTTGTCCTGTCTCTATCCTTCCTTATCTACTCCTTCTTCTTCTTTCACAGGGTGTATCACTACAGTCTCATGCAACAGCCATATTTACCATTTCTATGTTTTAGATATGGAATGATTTACTTTTTTCATTCTGTTTACAGTTAGCACTTTGTTGTTTTTTTTAATTTACCATACGTGTTTATGGGATGTGGTAAGAAACAGGAGTATATACGGAAAATGCACACAAGCAAGGCTTAAACTTACAAACTTCAAACAAAAACATGGATTTAAACCTCTTAACTTAAGACCTCTGAAATACAAACCTGGTTGACCAGGTATAGTTAGCTATTGCGATATCAAATTGAGTATTTCTGTTGTGTTACCATGGAACGAAAGTCTTTTGTTGCTGTTAAGTAGGGGGACGTCGAGCTCAGCCAGCAATAAAAGAGAAAAGTGTTTTTGCAGGTGCCAGTAGTTATTTGGTAAATACTAACCTGGCCAGCCAAGTACAGCTATTGCAATATGAAATTGAGTATTTCTGTCATGTTATTATGGCCTACGCACGAATAAATGTCTGTTCTCTGGCGTTAAGTAAGGGACAACACTACTTGTTAAATTACCCAACATTTAATTCGTGCTTGCACTGTGTGTGTGTGTGTGTGTGTGTGGTGTGTGTGTGTGTGTGTGTGTGTGTGTGTGTGTGTGTGTGTGTGTGTGTGTGTGTGTGTCATGGGAGGTACGTGAGAGTCGCGTCAAATGACAGGTTCAATGCACGTCAATGTTCAGTCTAATTATTGTGCACCAAGTTTTTGGCATTCATAAAGTGAAGATGCCAGTCAGAATACAGAAATCTGGTAAACTTGGATGAATTATAAGTTGTGCCAGCAGACTGAACTGCTGTTGATAAAGAGATTGTTGTTTTATTAGGTTCTGCTTTATATTTATTATTTATTATTTTATTGCAATGAAATGTGAAGATGCAGTGTAAGTAATGAGAATATATTTTGTTGTATTTTACAGTACTTAAGGAAAGTGTCTCTCATTACATTACAGACTAAATGTAGCAGCTACTCTCACACTGCTAACTCCGAGATAGTTTATGTACTTTCCTGTGGCCTGCTCTTTTTTTACAGAGGCCCAATTACTGTCTGTAAAATGGAGATACAAAGCAAATGTTAGAATTTCCTCTCTGTGTGATACACAAATGCATAGGAAAATGTATTGACTTGGATTGCCCATATCACGTGGCGTTATATGGCTTTATTTTTGTTTGTTTTTAAATGTAATGCCAACGTTACCTGGGAGAGGTTCCAGCACACCCGCGACCTAAGTGAGGATAAATGGAATAGAAAGTGCATGGATGGCTTTGCTTTTGATTCTTGAATATTTTTTAGGTGTATTTCGATTTCCAAATGAGACTTAAACAGGATTTCTACATTGGTGCTGATCAGCGCAGTCCTCGTCTCATTGAAATGCAGTATTTGGATCCAAAAGAGGCAACACTGGGCAGCTGTTAGCTCAGCTTTCACAGCACTCAATGGTGGGTTCATGTCTAAAGTACATTTGCATTGCGCTTTTCCACAAGGTTCAACGTAATGTTAATCATAGGTCATATTCATATACATTATGTATATATTTTAATGTCAGAGAATATTTTAGTGAAATGCTTCTCGACCGCTTTCACCCTTGGACCCGCATTGTCCTGCTGTTGTAAAGTCGTGACCCACTTTTCTTCAAAGTTCAAAAAATATTTTCTTTAAAAATAGCCCCTAAAAACAGATATATCTTATATTTTTAAACACTGTTTTAAATAAGTTTCACATTTTGCCAATAGGGATATTGCTCGCTGTACATCCACTAGAGAGAGTTTGAGCTGCACTGTCTATGTTTACAATATAAACTAGTGGCAAGAGTGCAAGACTGTTACACTTCCTGCTACTGACCCAATATGTTGCTTGTGGGGACTTGATATTTCTTTGTATTGTACCAAGAGAATTAGAATTCAAATGCCCATCAATTTTTAGGGGTCCGTGACTGATTTTTGGGTTCTGACTCTCCAGCTGAGAATCACTTAATTTTTTTGGTCAGTATCTTACTTCTGGTGGAGTCATGAATACTGCCCTTAACTGAGATAGCCAATCCTGCGGGTCTTTAGATGTTGTTCGTGGTTCTTTTGTGACCTCCTGCAGGAGTCATCGTCCCACTCTTGGTGTAATTTTAGTTGGACGTCCACTCTTGGGAAGGTTTGGCCACTGTTCCCTCTTTCTCCATTTGTGACTAATGGCTATGACAGTGGTTTGCTGGAGCCCCAAAGTCTTGGACCCTAAGACCTTTTACAGAATTTTTTTTTTTGTCCCTTAGTAAATTGAATTATCATTTGACAATTTCCTTCTCTGGTCTCTGAGTGATATCAAAATTGGTTTGATGATTTGAAACCTTCATGTGGGATCGATATGGAAAAAAAAAAACAGAAATTGGGTGGGGGTCAAATACTAAATAAAGATAATAAAAAAAATTAAAATAAAAGATAAAAAAATAAAGAAAAGACGAGTGAGCAACTACACAAAATTTACTATCAAAGAAAACCAGGTAAGTGACCACAACAAAGTAGTAAGATGAATAAGTGGGAATATAACAGACCATGGAAGCAAGCAGCGCACAATAATGTGCCGCCATCCTGCTGTTTCTGCTGCACCTAAGTACTGAGCTGATTGTGATGGCCAACTAGTGCACAGCAGCGGGACTCCGCCCATCAGCAATCACCCAGGAGATTGCAAACCAAAGAACAAACAAAACACAACAACGGGCCAAAACAGGAACATGATAGACCATCCATGCAGTTCCAGAGTTGGTGGCACTGTACGCCATCATGCGCCTAACTCCGCTCTTCTCCAAACAATACTATTAATTTATAACGACAGCGCTGTTCAGCGAGGCGTCTTTATATTAAATGTTGCAGACTTATTTAGAAATACAGTATCTTTCATCTTGCACTAAGGGTGGCTTGTCGGTGTTGAGTCTCTGTTTTTAATAAGTGTGGTGCAATGGGCCAACAGCATGAAGGCAGACAGTGTATTTGTCTCACACACGCACACCACACACACACACATACACATACAGTGAGCATACACTTAAATATGCACTAACCCCCCCACCCCACTGAAAAAAAGTTGCGGTTTTCATGTTCCATCTGGCAAGATCTCTGTATCTTTGAATTATGTTGTGACTTTGTTCGATTTTCGATCATGTGGTCAGATCGGGACATCCTAATCAAAAGCTAGCCAAAACAGCCAAGTAACAAATTTTAAACATCCTTGATAGTCATTTCCTCTGCTTAGTCATTGTAAAGAGATATATTTTTCTGAGCGGTTTTTGTCATGTGTTTTCATATGAAATGTGGACATTTTATGTTAATACAGGGAGTTAGTAACATGATTTATTTTTCATGTCTGTATTTGTATGGATTTGTATCGCTTTTTTTTATTATTTCATTGTTGGGATCATGGTAATGCAATGGTATTGGCAAAGGGATATGTTCGGATTTTTGGAGTTTTTTTATTTTCATTTTTATATTTCCTTGTGATTTTATTTCACCCGCAACCTTTTACATTAGATAACACTCACAAAACCACTAAAGAGTATTAAAATGTGCTTAAATTCAGCGGATGGGGTATGGAGGCTGACATGGAGGGCAATTATCGCCCGATCGATTGCGAGGCAACGCTCAGACAGGCTTAGCGGCAACATCAGCTTCTGGAAGGATAGAAGGTGTTATGTCAATTTATTCTTTTTTTTTTTTTAAACCTCTCCTGTTCAGTTGCACGGCCATGCAAAATGGAGGATCTGTATGCCTTTTGTGCTGGAACAGTTTTGCAGTGCAACAGGGAAGTTTGAAATACTCCCTCTGCTCATTTTTTAATGATTAGATAGTTAGTTAGATTCGATAGTTCATAGACAGTCTAGATATTTGACCACAAGTGACCTTACTATAGTCAAATCGTGTTCTCATTTGTGGAAATAGTAATATTAATATTGTGGATTGAATTATGACTAAGGGTTGGATGAAGGCAGAAGCATCCGGCAGCCCCCGGAATTTTGTAGAAATGAAATTTGATATGGCCTGCAATGCATGTTTGGAAAAAAGAAAATAGTGGATGGAGTTCGACAGTGTCAAAACATTTATCAAGTGGCACTACAGCTGGTAAATTGGTTTCATGACCTCAAGAGCTTTTCTAGATAGATACTTCCTGTATGCAAATCAAAAATTTGTAGCTATAATAATAACTACATTTCTTTTCATAACACTGTGGTGATCAAAAAGATTAAATTTTAGAAGCAGAAATGGTTCCTTCGTCTTTCTGTTTGATGTCAAGGTCCGATTTGTGTATGTATCATAGTAATGATGCTCAAGTAAGTGCTTTAAAGATGGTCATTTTACTGACTAGAGATTGCTTTTGTTTTGGGTCTAAACGTGGAGATTGGCTTTGGCTACAGTTCAGTACAGGGGCAGATGTATTCTAGTGAGATACAGGGATGCTGGCCTCCTCAAAAACCGTGAAAAGTCTTCAACTATTTGCCTTGTCAACTAACAGAAAGCTGTGGTGTCTCCGTTTTTTCAAAATAACTATAATGGGCAATTGCTTGGTTAATATATTTTTTCCATTTTTTATCAATTTAAGTCAGAATTTGGTGGTGAGTGGCTCTTGGATTTTCAGATTATTTGCATGTGGCACACGTGAGAAAAGGTTTCGACACCCCTAAGCGGGTCAGAGGATAGGGAAGGGAGAGGGCGACACATTTGGATTTCAACTGTGGAGGGTTAGGTTTTGGAGTTTGGGTTTGAGTTTGCGGGTGGCGTTCAGTGGTATAGGTTAAGATTGCTGGTAAATCTTATGATTAAGGGTGCAGCTCCACATTTGGACTAGAAAACACACGTCATCCTTTTTCCTGTAACCCTTGTTTAAAGGTCCTTTCTGGATAGAAACCTAAAAAGGGTTCTGTTTTAGGATTAGGGGAGATCTTGGGTTTTATGGAAGAGTGGGAGGAATAGCTTTGGGAATCAAATTGGGATGAGCATAAAGGTTATTTGAAAAAAGAGTTGGGGTTAAATAAACTAAACTCAGGGCTAGCATTGGGGTAAATTTGGGATTTGGGCTTTGATTAGGTTTACGTTCAAACTTGCATTCGGGTAAGTCTTATTCTTGCAAGTTATGTTTTATGTTAAGGTGAGGGCTTGGAGGCTTTGAGTTATGTTGGGGATTGAGGTTTGGGTTTGCCTTTTGGGTTATGGGTTCTGTTTTAGGATTAGGGGAGATCTTGGGTTTTATGGAAGAGTGGGAGGAATAGCTTTGGGAATCAAATTGGGATGAGCATAAAGGTTATTTGAAAAAAGAGTTGGGGTTAAATAGACTAAACTCAGGGCTAGCATTGGGGTAAATTTGGGATTTGGGCTTTGATTAGGTTTACGTTCAAACTTGCATTCGGGTAAGTCTTATTCTTGCAAGTTATGTTTTATGATAAGGTGAGGGCTTGGAGGCTTTGAGTTATGTTGGGGATTGAGGTTTGGGTTTGCCTTTTGGGTTATGGCTTTTCATAGACTGGGGTACAGGGACTTTCAAAGCCTACCTATCACTTGAATCAGACCTTGACTGACATAATCAAAAATGGTCTGCGTAAGCTTTATCACTCCTAGGGACAGTTCCAGTTGTATAAACCTAACATTAAAGGTTATATTTTCCTATTAGGACATTCTTTTTATTATTCAGTTGAGTGCAGTTTGCGTTGATGCAGTCATTTGGCATCACTGGTTGGCTGTATGGGCCGAACGGCACTTATCACATCTTTTTTTTTTCTACACCACTTGTTCCATCTTTTTTCTGTCTTTGCAAATGCTGGAGTGTGAGGTTTAAGTGATAAAAATATTGCAGTGATTCATATTTGAAATGGAAGACTTAAGGGGAAAGGTAACCTGCAAGTCGTCTTTACGTGTCTGTCTTATCTTAAGTGGCTAAGTGAAAGAGCCCGAGTATACTTAATGTCCGTATTACTTAACCGCGTAACAGTCGGACTCAGTGGTCTCCGAGTAATTGTGTATTGTCAATGAGGAAGCAAAGCCATGCAGTGGTGATAAGGGTGTATTAGGAAAGAGAAAACGTAAGCAATTGGAATTGGAACAAAGAGTTGATGGAGTAGTAGAGCGCCTACAGGAGGAGATGACGGGATGAACGTCTATGGTAAGGTTTGGAATTTGGGCATTTTTCACAATCTTAGTTCAGTGCTTGTGTTTAGGGAGGATTGATATCGAGATACAGTTGGTGTTGTGTTCACTTTAGGATTTGCGGGATTGGGTTTACAAAGGGTTATGTGTTAAGGTTAGGTTCATGTTGACGATAGGGATGAGAGTTAGAATGGTAGGAAATTTGGGGTGAGATATACCATTAGGTCAGGGTTAGGATTTGGGGATTACTGTTTGAATCAGGCGAAGTGTTAGGAAGAATAGGGGTTGGGGTAAGGACAAGGTTGTGGGTTAGCACATTGTAAAGGCTTCGGATTGACAAAAGCGTATGATTATTTTAAGTGAATATGTAGTATCCAAAAATGTATTCACTGTGGCACTGGAACTGGAAGATGCTCAATATATATCTTTTGAGGTATAATTTAAAGTGGGTTCAGGATTAAGATAGGGTTGAAGGTTAGAGTAATCAGAACCTTTAGGGTAAAAGAATAATAATGTACTGAATGACCTGCATTCAGTTCGAGACAAAGAGAATATTCTCATACTAACACAAAGTAAATGAAAAATTTCCATAAAAAATTCGTGATAAAAAGGCTGCCATTTTTTTTTTCCTGATAGGACGTTCTCACCATTTTAGTTCCTCCAGATTTAGACACCCTTTCATGGGCACACAATGAATTATTTCGAGCTGCAGATACCCAGCCCACAACTCCCCAGCCCCCATCTTGATAAGTCATCAAATGATTGTCCGGAGACGGTTTCAAACAATCTCGGAAAAAAGGGGGCCAACGACAATTAGCAGCTCGTCCCTGCAATTAATTAGAACCTCATTTGTTGGGGAATAAAATGAACTCAAAGAGAAATAATTGACTTAGATAAATGCCTTTTATCTGTTTTCCCCACAGCCATTTGCTTGTCTGTCATTAGCAACTGATTATGAAGCGTCGTGGAAGCTGTCGTGTATTACAACTTGAAAGATTTCCTCTTGGGCTCCCCCTGCAGCTTTAAAGTGAAACTGAATTTAAAGACACAGTAGTTTAATAGAAAATGCAGTTTCTGCAGAAATTGCATGTGAATGCTGAAGAGCTGACGCTGAATCGAAATGCTGTGGAAATAATTAGACGGTTGAAATGTGGAACAGAATACTTGAAGATGGACTGGTTAAATCAGACAAGAACTATTGTATGGAATGTTTTTTTTGAGAGGGGGGATTTCCTAGGAATTTATGTAATGTGAAGAGTGTAGTCTAACTTCCTTGTATTCTGTTTTGGAATTAAATGGCTTGAAAGATGAAAACCCTTTCTGATGGAATGGTTCATTCACTTGAATATTTTTTGGGTTAGGGTTAGGGTTAAATTAAAGTGCCACTGTCATGAAATGCACGATTTTTAGTATGTTATTAATGGAAAAAAAACGGCAGCCAACATGGAACCATGCGTTTTATTCACCACAAAACACGATTTTGACTTATACAGCTTTTTGTAACTCCGCAATGAAAATTCTCTCAAGGGATTTGTTTTCGAGAAGAAGCAGGAAGTGACGTACATAGCAGGATCGCCCTCAAGTGGACTCGTTTGTTTCTATTAGTTTTACCTCCGGGAAGGTAGGTCGTTGTTCCTTCGTGTTAGCCAAAATGCCGGCTCGTTGCATTGCTGGACATTGCTTGAACACTCAGGAGGATGGATTTACCATTCGTTTGCAAGAGACCCGCTTTGTCATGAAAAATGGAATTGCACGGGTGCAAAGGATGAGAGCTTCGTGGGTTCCAAATGACAGGTAGGTGAGTATACAGCTACTAATAAAAACAATAGTTGGGGAAGTGTAATCCAAAAATCAGGGTTGCTAAATGTATCGATGTGCGCATCGGAAGGCTTCCATCCAGCAGCCGCTGTAGGACGGCCTCCGCAGGCCCTGTTGATCGCTACCGGCCGTGTCGACAAGGCCGAGGCAGCCCCAGCCTTGTTGACAAGGCCGAACCTCCCGCTGGGCTTGTCAGCCGGTGTGGCTCGTCGTCGCGGTCGCTCATGTCCACCGCGGAAGTGGTCATTGATCACTACCGCGCGGAGGTTGATAGGGCGGGGAGGTGGTTTGGCCGTGATCCGCATGTCATCTAAATATGGCTTGAAACAATAGGGTAATATTGCCCCTGACAGATGTTTTCTTTGAAAAGAGCGTCCGTGTCTGTAGGGGCGTATCCTATAGTAGGAGCCACAACGTGTTTTCAATGGCGAATGTCCAGGGTGGCATCACAGACAGTAAATGCAGCCAATATGGCGACCACTTGGATGTTGAATGAGACTTCCGCAGCTTTGCGCATGGATGACTCGCTCTCTGCTCATTTTTATTTTTTCGTGAGGACATTGAAGTGAATTATCTTATATGTATTTTTCATTTCAATATATTTTTTAGAATGTTTATAGGGATGACACTAAACCTTTAAGGGTTTAATTTTCAAAAGAATTAAAATCCAAATTTCCCATTCTGTTGATAAAGGTTCTTCGCAGACCACAGTTGCAGTTCAAATTGATGGTAGGCCAGCAACTGGATTACAATGAACAAGAGCTTCCAGTGTATTACATAGGGTCGCTTTCATACCAATGGTCTTTGGATAACAAAGTTCAATCAAGAGAGAAATAAATCTCCTATGCATTGTATTTACATGCTTATTACCAACCCACCGACGTGTGTGCTATAGTGACGCACTATACCGCTAGACTGGAACGTGACAGAGTTAAATCCATGCCCCAGCATCGTCTTAGCAATCAGCAATATGACAATGTGATTAAAATGTCAACTTTGTTTATTACCCTGCTAACACAGTCACCGCCTTCTGTTTGACGGCTGCCTGAGATTTAGTGCCTGGTGGAATGATGGCAGAGGGAGGGACAGAATACAGGCATGTACTCCCAGAATGCACAAATAATTTCCAATAGCTATCGTAATCATTCTTACATTTGGAATATTTTGAACAATAACCTGAATTTGTAACAAAAAGTATAATCTAAAGATACAAGAACACATTTTTTTTTTTTCCTGAGGCAGTATGTATACCTGTATATACATTTCTTCAACTGTAAAGTAGACAATACATTTTAGCGTTTATGTGATTAGATGAGCACTTTTCAAGTCCCATTTTTTTTTTTTTATTAATTAAGAAACTCAAATGTCACATTTTAAAGATTATTAGTTTATGTTATTATTATTGGTTGGATCGAGCGTAGCATTTGGTAAGGATTAGTGGATAGAGGAAGGAAACGGTTTATGGTTTGGGGGTTAGGACAATGTTAAAGGTCAGATGACAAAGATGTTATGGGGTTCACTAAAAATTCACATTTGCATTGTTCATGTGTTGTGTCATGCACGTCACTTCCAGCAAGTTGTCAACTATAGTTTAGCTAAAAATGGGTTTTGATTATGCGTACTGAGCATTTCCTGAACATACCCGAAGCTCAAGGCACTAGGGTGAAGTTACTCTTCCCACCATAAGGTCTGACAGAAGTGATGTTGCAATTGACAAACACAGCGTGCTCCAGTCAGGGGATGCAATGGAGAGCAACGTGTTGGAAAATGAGGGAGAGGACCCAAATTAAGTTGGCAACGTCAAACAGTGCACGTTTGAGTCGATCGGGCGATCGGAACCTGGCAATGATGATGATGACAAGAAACCGAGTAGCACTTGTACATAGAAAAAGAGATTGGCCACTGGGTCGATGACAAAGTATGTCAAAACCGTGCCTTTTTATATTTATGCCTTGTAATAATAGCACCCCAAGGGTGCCAATATTTTTGAGCGTATGTGTACACATGATTTATTCACATCTTTCACTTTTATTGTAGGATGCAGTACTCCAACATATTGTGTGGCCCTCACTCGAGAAGGTTTTGAACACGTCGGACAGAAATTGTGATGTGTCTGTTGGGTTGTTATATAAGCAAAAGTACAGACAACAGGAGTGAAAATTACTCAGTGGGTCTCTTTTTCCGACTGCCTAGTGCGTCGTAGCCATAATAGGAAATGCTCACCTCTAGTCCGCGCTGCTTTGCTACTGCAAGATTTAGTTGTCTTGCTGGTGGGTGAGGTCCTGATGGCTGCAGGAAAAATATGTTTGTGGTTTCCACCCTACCTCGAACCAGAGTCCTCAGAATTCTCACGTACATGTGCTAACCAGTGCCACCATGTATTTAAATTATTAGTTAATCATTTATATAAATAATATATATACAGTGATGCCTCGGTTCTCGACCACAATCCATTACATAAAGCAGTTCGAGAAATGAATCGTTCGAAAACCAAATCAATTGGTTACGCTTTGAACGCTTCCATTACAATGAATGGAAAAAGAAATAATGCGTTCCAAGCATAACAAATTAGGCTTTTTAAAGTATGTTTTAAGCTTTTCCTGATTATAAACTGTATAGTAGAAATACATGTATAGATTAAATACTTTATATAATAAAATAATTTCAGAAATACATAGATTTTTTTGGCCTAAAATGTATGCTTTGGTAGTAGAGTACGCTGGGCTGGGAATGCATTGCTGTATTTGTAGCAACTCGGCCCCCGGCCTTGTAAACTTTTTGTATTTACAAAAGTGCAGAATAACTTTAAACAAGCAACTTGCCTTCCTTGAACCCATGATTGGGGGTTAATACGGTAGTCCTTGATAAGAAGAAAAACAGCCGTCACTACTGGGACATGTCTGAGTACAGAGCCTGCATTATACAGAATTACAAAAGTGCGCTTGTTGCGCCGCGCGCCTCATGTCATTTCCTGTTTTTTTTCGGGGGGGTGTTCGAATAGACAATAACAAAACGCGTTGTGGGTGGGTCAGCTGCTTGCACCGCACGCATTATGTTATTTCCGGAGTTTTGCGGAAGCTTTCGAGTATCGATTTTCGTTCGAAAACAAAAGCAAAAAAAAAAATCTCAAAATTTTCGTTTGAAAACCGATTTGTTCCAAAACGGGGACGTTCGAGAACCGAGGCTTTGCTGTACATCCATTTTCCTTGCCACTCATCCTCACAAGGGTTTCAGGAGTGCTGGAGCCTATTCCAGCAAACTTGGTACTGCATATTGGCTCGAGCATTCCCTTTTCCGTCTCTCTGTTACTTCAATGTCATTTTTATCTCAAGAAGGAAAGAAAGGAGGTCTGCTTTGTTTCCAACAAAGTCTCCAATGTATGTTATTGTAAGTTTTGATGTTTGTGTAAAGTTGTTAAATTTTAATATAAATACTGTGCTGCCTACGTAGCAGTTTTGCCTTTAATACATTGGTGATGGTTGATTCCTTCACGTGCACATCAAGTGACATCAAGAGGTTGTGTGAGGCAACGCATCTGTCATGTAATGCAAGGCGGGAGCTCATGAGTATAAAGAGGCCTTCAGGCACCATGTTGGTGGAAGAGTAACAAAGGCCAGACAAGCAGACAAGGCCCCTTGGAGAAACACAAGATTAATTTTCGCGATAGCAAGGTTTCACCACTACACAATCATGTGTATCAAAGTGAGGACACAATTCCAGTCGATTCTGATGAGGTCTCCCGAAATGTCGTGCAGGTCTGTGTTTGTATTCCGGGAGAGAGTATTTTGTGCTTGCGTGGTCACCCTTACCCGCCCCACTACGACCAGCGAAGCTGTTTAAGCTCGCAGGTGAGGCCCGTGGACAGTCTAAAAAGCTTATCAATATTTCACAGACAGTCATATTTATTTCACAGCGCTATTAAGAGGCGCCACTGCATTGAGATGAGATAGAGTGAAAGCGAAATGCTCCGCATATAGAAAAGGAGCGCAAATGGGTACATTGGGACATCCATTGGGTGACATGACAATTTCATGAGGACACCAAACCCCATCCCTTTTCACACAAATGGATGAACCAATGCTCTCTCCGCAGTCTGTTGGATATGACCTATTGTTTCGACATACCAGTTTCAGTTCACGTTTAGATTTTAAATGTGGATTATGAAACAGAGTTTGGGTTTCCAAATAGGGTTACTTTTTCAAATAAGGGGAAGTGTTCAAAATTAAAATTCCAAGACAGGTTTCAGGCTTCGGGTATTTAATACCGTTAAGGCTTTCAAACCAGAGTTAATTTTATTAATCAAGGCTTATGATTTCAAAGAAGGGTTAAGTTTCAAATTATTATATATAAAATTATTATTTGAGATAGTGTGGGGTTTCAAGGCTAGGTCAGGGTTTTAAACAAGGATTATTATTTGAAATTCCTTTTTGAAGACAGGGTCAAGCTTTCACATGAGGATTTAAAAATAGTGTCATGGTTGGGAATAAGAGTTTCAAGCATAGTTTTCACATAAGCAACAAGAATTGAGATCATAAAACATTAAACCAGGCTTGAAACTGTAATTTGAAAGTTTGGCATTTCCTGAAACCATGGGTGAAATCAAAAGAACTCTTGTTAGAAACCCTTATCTGAAAGACAAACCTCGGGTTAAAACCTGTATCCTGTCTTGAAATGCTATACCTGGTTAGAACCCTGATTTTCAATCATACCATTGGCTTGAAATCCTAAGCCTTCTTTGGAATAACTTTCAAGACATTAACCTTGCTTTTGAACGCTTTTATGAAACCCTAACCTCAGCTTCAAAACCAAATTTCAAGATGGTTACGGTAGTTCGTTCACCTGGCATGGAACACTAACCGTAGTTCTAAACAACTAACTTGAGTTTAAACCCAAATCACTTTTGAAACCGAAGCCCACCCCAGCTAGCTTCGGGTGAAAGGCAAACATTGAACTGTAGAGAATGGATGGATGAAAGCATCTATCCATTCATCCATTTTCCAAGCCGCCCATCCTCACAAGTGTCACCGGAATACTGGACCCTATCCCAGCTATCATCAGACAGGAGGCGGGGTACAGCCTGAATCGGTTGCCGGCCAATCGCAGGGCATACAGACCCAGACAACAGTCGTGGTCACAATCAAACCTAGGGGCAATTGAGAGTCTCCAATCAATGCAAGTTTTGGGGATATGGGAGGAAACTAAAGTGCCCAGAGAGAACCCAAGAAGGCAACAGAACATGCAAACTCCACACACACACACATATATATATATATATTAAAAGAACCCATATTCTTTGTTGTATGACACATAACATCAACGATCAACTGGTGAAGGAGGACTCCTGACCTTTTTTTGCCAAATTTTCCCACATGACCAAAAGGTCAAACAATTGCTTGTTCCTGAACGAGTTTCATTTATTTTTTTACCAACTAACATCCGTCATTAGATTCAAATGTGACTTAATGGTATGAATTTGGTGAAATGCAGTTTTGCATCTCACTGATAACATTTTTGCTTGTCAGTGAAAAGCAAACGCAGAGAAAAATGGAGGGGTTGGTGGTGCAGTTATTGAACAGTAACCGCACTTCCAGCCAAAGCTCGGAAGGTGAGCCTGACCTTGGTGAGCACTTGACGGACAGGCGACGCCAAAGCGAGGGCGTCCGACTAATTAGATTAAAAAAGCCGCCGGACTCCTGAGGCCGGCCATGTGACAAGCACATTGATTCACCGCCGCCTCCCTCGCTTCCACTTACTGCTTCTCCACTCCACTTGAATTCATCTCGCACTCACCCATTATGACGAGGCCATGTTTACACAGTGTATTTGCGAGCGCTTACTAATTGGACTGCAGAACAAACGCAGGACGTCTCCACCGTCGCCCTTCACTGCTGTTACCGATTTTATTTAATTGCTTCATTTTGTGGCTTTATTTCTTCACTCGTCTAGTTTGTCTTCTTTTATGACATCAGTGAGTGCTGCCTTTTTGTGCTGTTTCAGTCTGGGACTGTCCGGAATCTGGATTTTCCGTTGACACTGGTTGAGAATTAGAATCAGAATCAGCTTTATTGGCTAAGTGTGTAAAAACACACGAGGATTTTCTCTCCGGCAGTCGGCAGCATTGATAATGTAATAATAAGGATGCGCACTTAGTAGAATTTGCTTACTCGGCTTTGCGAATATTAATTTCTGTTGTGAATTCACTATGATTTATATAACGTGTATTTGATATCATGGCACGGTAGTGTAGCTGTCAAGTGTTGTCCTCAGAGTTCTGAGGTCCAGGGTTTAATCCTGGCCCTCCTTGTGTGGAGTTTGCATGTTCTCTCCGTGCCTGCGTGGGTTTTCCTCCCACATCCCCAAAACATGCATTGCAGTAATTGGAAACTCTAAATTGCCCCTAGGTGTGATTGTCAGCACGTCAGTTGTCTGTCTCTATGTGCCCTGCGATTGGGCGACAACCAGTTCAGAGTGAGCCCCGCCTCCTCCCCGATGACAGCTGGGATTGGAAAAATGTATTGTGACCACCTAATTGTGTGTTGTGTTTATTTGTATATTTATTGGATTTGAATCTTAACTATATTCACTCTGCTTTATTTGTGTTGTTTTACATTCTGAATTCTATTCACATTTTCCTTCTTTAGTGTTTGAACATCGCACATCTACACATTCTATCTTGTAGAATCTTTGCATGTTGGTGGTTTCCATCATATATGAGTATCATGGATTTGTATATTCTGTTGTTTGTGTACTTTCTGTGCTATTAGATCACTGCACAGTGGCACTTTCTAATACAGTATTCTTCTCTCTGTGAGGTTTGATCATTTTTATATTTAATTACTGGACACTTATGCCTGTAATTGTTAAGAAGTATTTTATATTTGTAAATTCCGTTGCGTTTGATCATTTCACGTGTAGTGTTTGTAGTTTTAGATCACAGCACATTTGTATTTTCTGTATTATTTGACTGCAACAATACATATTTGACCTTTTTTTTTTTGAACAGTTAAATAGTTGTATTTTCTGTCTTTTTTTATACTTTTGAGTATCCGGCTTTTCAAGACTTGTAACCGTCTTGTCCTCCGACCATCTGACATTTTCCTGTGCAAAGAAGAAAAAAAGATAATGTCACGCTGGTGCATGAAAGTGAATGAGGTGTTCAACAGACTCTTTGAGCCACGCTAAAAGTTGAAAAGGAAGCATAAAATATACTCAGTATGAGTGTCAACCCAAGTCAGAAAAGTGACTGCAAAAAAAGGAGCCAAAGCAGAACAGTTGTATTATTTCTGTAACTGTGTCCCTTTTCTTGTGCAGCATGCAGTGAATGTGAGTAGCAATTATCACATGAATATTCCTTGTTGTTGCTGCTGTTACATTTAGATTCTCCCATCAATGCTTGTTGTTGCAGCAATTGTCTTTTTTTTTTAATGGAAAAAAAATCCTCTTAAAATGTATGTTTTTCCCTTGTGAAATTACAAATGCTTCCCTCTTTCAAGCCATTATCTTTGCTCTCGAATGCTGGGGGCCCTCCACGGTGTACGGTGAAACGACGACCTGCTCGACTGTTAATTAAACGCCATGACGACAACCTGAAAAAAATGGATGCTACTTCATCCATCGCCTTTTTCTTACCACCAACACGCTACAGCCACCAGAGCCAGAATCCAATTCCGAACCAGAAAACTGTGACCTTACTTAGAATCAACGTCAATACTTTCCACCTGCGGCACATTTCCACCCCCCATTTACAAGCTAGTAATAACATTATTCTAGCATAACTTTAGCAACTTGAAGCTGGCCTCGCAGTAAACATGGCAAACATATTTGATCAGATATATTGGATTTTTTTATTTATCAAGTTCTTATGTAGTGAGGAATCCAAAACTGAAAATGTTTGTTTGTACACCACAAGGGCCGTATTACTGACACCCCCCACCCCCCACCCCAGAAGTCTGACATGGAGAAATGATGCAATATCTCCACAGTTGAGTACTACTTAGTTCTCTTGGCATTTGCAGGTTTTCAGTGACCATCTTCAAACATGTACAATGCACTTAAGACCAAATTTATGGATTTGCTTAATGTGGTTTTTAAGTGGTTTGTTTAGTGTTGAGCTGCCTTTCCCAAGTGTATTTGGAAAAAAATGCACATGTGCGCGTTTGTTACAGTGTGTGTTGGCTTCATTACAATCTGCTACAAGCCACCCAAAGATTAACCTTTATCACAAGGATCCAGGGCGATGGTCAAAATCTGACAGCTCCCCAATAGGCAACACGCAGAAAGGGCATTCCGGGCGGCGTATGAAACATCACCGAGGCGCCCGCAGAGCCTCACACGCCTCGTCTTTTTTTTTTTTTTTTTTTTTCAAATCTGCGCTATCATCTGAACGACGACGCTTCAAACATGAGGCGCTTGTTGAAGGTCAGTCTCTCTCCAGGCAGGTTTCATGCAATATTCATCAAAAAAAAGAAAAAAAAACTGAAAGACTTGTCTAAAAAAATAGTGGGTGTCAAATATATAGAGATGTGAACAAAGGCAACGAGAGCTTTGTTCGCTTTTCCAGCAAAGTGTCTCACAAGAGGATGATAAAAGGATGGAGGCCCACTTGGACCAGAACAAGAGTAAAAATGTTATCTTTCAAAAAGAAAACACATGTAGGTATTCCCAAATTTCTGAAGCTTTTCTTTTTAAGTCCTTACCCTTCATACTTTCCAGCTTTTCTTCAGCAGTAGCCGTACAGTACATAACGGCGGCGTCCAAACTGCTAAGGTCCATCAATCCGTTCATTGGGCGAACACAGTACTTGTTGCGTTGTGCCACGGAGGCTGGCAGTACAAGAGGTGGGCATTGCAGAAAACAAAACACAAAAAACACACCTTTACTTTTTCTTTTCCTTTCGGCTTCTCCCGTTAGGGGTCGCCACAACGTGTCATCTTTTTCCATCTAAGCCTATCTCCTGCATCCTCCTCTCTAACACCCACTGTCCTCATGTCCTCCCTCACAACATCCATCGCTTCTCCCTGGAGCTTCACTCTTCCTCCTCCGCCCATCTCATTCACGCACATATATTCTGTTTTACTTCGGCTAATCTTCATTCCTCTCCTTTCCAGTGCATGTCTCCATCTTTCTAATTGTTCCTCTGCATGCTCCCTGCTTTCACTGCATATCACAATATCATCTGCGAACATCATGGTCCAAGGGGATTCCAGTCTAACCTCATCTGTCAGCCTATCCATTACCACTGCAAACAGGAAGGGGCTCAGAGCTGATCCCTGATGCAGTCCCACCTCCACCTTAAATTCCTCTGTCACACCTAAGGCACACCTCACCATTGTTCTGCTGCCATCATACATGTCCTGTACTATTTTAACATACTTCTCTGCCACACCAGACTTACGCATGCAGTACCACAGTTCCTCTCTTGGTACTCTGTCATAGGCTTTCTCTAGATCCACAAAGACACAATGTAGCTCCTTCTGACCTTCTCTGTACTTTTCCACGAGCATCCTCAAGGCAAATAATGCATCTGTGGTACTCTTTCTAGGGATGAAACCATACTGTTGCTCATAAATACTTACTTCTGTCCCAAGTCTAGCCTCCACTACTCTTTCCCATAACCTCATTGTGTGGCTCATCATCTTTATTCCTCTGTAGTTTCCACAGTTTTGAACATCGCCTTTGTTCTCAAAAATGGGGACTAGCACACATTTCCGCCATTCTTCTGGCATCTTCTCTCCTGCAAGTATTCTATTGAATAAATTGGTCAAAAACTCCATAGCCACCTCTCCAAATTGCTTCCATACCTCCACTGATATGTCATTAGGACCAACTCTCTTTCCATTTTTCATTCTGTTCAGTGCCTTTCTAACTTCTCCATTACTAATCAATGTCACTTCCCGGTCATTCACGCTTGCCTCCTCTACTGTACTTTCTCTCCCATATTCTTCATTCATTAACTTCTCAAAGTACTCTTTCCATCTACTTAGCACACTACTGGCACCAGTCAACAGATATCCATCTCTATCCTTAATCACCCTAACCTGCTGCACATCCTTTCCATCTCTATCTCGCTGTCTAGCCAACCTGTAGAGATCCTTTTCTCCTATTTTAGTGTCCAACCTGGAGTACATGTCGTCACGTGCCTCTTCTTTAGCCTTCCCCACCTCTACTTTTGCCCTACGTCGCATCTCGATGTACTCCTTTTGCCTCTCCTCAGTCCTCTCAGTATCCCACTTCTTCTTCGCTAATCTCTTTCCTTGTATGACTCCCTGTATTTTGGGGTTCCACCACCAAGTCTCCTTCTCCCCTTTCCTACCAGATGACACACCAAGTACTCTCCTGCCTGTCTCTCTGATCACCTTGGCTGTCGTCGTCCAGTCTTCCGAGAGCTTCGGTTGTCCATCGAGAGCCTGTCTCACCTCTTTCCGGAAGGCCGCACAACATTCTTCCTTTCTCAGCTTCCACCACATGGTTCTCTGCTCTACCTTTGTCTTCTTAATCTTCCTACCCGCCACCAGAGTCATCCTACACACCACCATCCTATGCTGTCGAGCTACACTCTCCCCCACCACTACCTTACAATGGGTAACCTCCTTCAGATTACACCGTCTGCACAAAATATAATCCACCTGTATGCTTGTACCTCCGCTCTTTTAGGTCATTCTATGTTCCTGTCTCTTCTGTGAACAAGTGTTCACCACTGCCAATTCCACCACCATTTGACCCTCAAAGTTCCTTTGCTGAATGCCGTACTTACCAATCACTTCTTCATCTCCCCTGTTTCCTTCACTAACATGTCCATTGAAATCTCCACCAATCACAACTGTCTCTCTGTCTGGGATGCTCAGAACTACTTCATCTAGTTCCTTACCGGAATTTCTCTTTCAAGTTGAGGTCACATCCTACCTGTGGGGCATATCCGCTAATAACATTATACATAAAACCCTCAATTTCAAATTTCAGCCTCATGACTCGATCTGATACTGATCTGATTCCAACATGTCCATTGAAAATCTGCACACACCTTTACCAGGACCGTTACTGAGTCTCTCAGAGTTCACTGCTGCGAGTGCAAATTTGGAATTATTACCCTCATTTTTCTGGAGCAGTCTTTACATTGTTAGCGCTTTATCAGCTGTGGGAGGCTATATGATATGAAGATTGTTCCCACTAAAATAAAAGTGCAAGATAAAGATATTTGAAAAAGCAGACCAGTCCTAACTTAGATTGGTGTGGATTATGGAGAAGTGAAAGAAGTATCTTCTTGGATGCGGAAATAACAAAACAATGTTTGAAGTCACACAGACTTTCAAACAATTTTTTTTTATTTAGATGATTAAGATTGGATGGCGGCACAGTGGACAACTGGAAAGTGTTGGCCTCACAGTTCTGAGTTCCCAGGTTCAATCCTGGACCCGCCTGTGTGGAGTTTGCATATTCTCCCTGTGCCTGCATGGGATTTCTCCAGGCACTCCGGTTTCCTCACACATCCCAAAAAACATGCAACACTAATTGGACACTCTAAATTGACCATAGTTGTGATTGTGAGTGCGGCTGTTGTCTGTCTCCATGTGCCCTGCAATTGGCTGGCAACCAGTTCAGGGTGTACCCGGCCTCCTGCCCGTTCACAACTGGGATAGGCTCAGGCACTCCTATGACCCTCGTTAGGCTGACCGGCTAAGAAAATGGATGGATGGATGATTAAGATTTTGCAACAAATAGATGAAATGTGAAATTAAGCAAATCACATAACATTTTACTTTTGTTTGTACTTTTGAATGAAAACACATTTTGTTTTGCACATTATTATATCGCATGTAGCCTGGACAACATCAATAAGTGAGCTTTCAAAAAATACATACAGCAAATGTGTGCTTTTCCAGATTTTTATTTGTTCAATAGTTTTTCAACGACGGAAATGTGTAATTTGTAATTGTAAGAAAAACTTCCATGTGAAGGAAGGAAAATGGTTGGTTTACAGAAAAAAGTGCCCATTTTATGTATTTGAAAAATGTATGTACTTTTTAAAATTTGACTATCCTAAAATATAACACCCCACCTGTAAAAATCAAAATTTCTTTGGAAAAAATTAAAGCTTTCCCCCCTTGTATAACTCAGTTTTACAATAACATTTTTACATCCTGTCCTTGTAACACCATCGTCAATCTCCACTTCTAAAATGAAATGTTTTTCTCATATTATTTAAATGTTTTCACAATAGTCAGGCTTAAATCTTACAACATTAAAACTTTGGTTACCGCTAAAATTTACCTTTTTTGTAAGATAATTTTTTTAATTAAAACTTACTTTGTAAGGGAAACAAAATTCCAAATTGAAACCATTTCTTAGTTATATTATTTTGTCATACAATGACTTGTTCTGCTATGTAAAATGAGAGTTTTATCCTGTTTTAAAAAAATCTCATATAATCAAAACAGCTTTCCTCGTGAATTTTTTTTTTTTTTTCCAAAAACAATGAACCTTTTATTTGAGTGTTTAAAGGCTCCAGTGTGATGCAAAGGAGACGTGCACTGGATGAAACTGTGTGGGATTACGTAGACCCTGCGGGTTGATCAGGCCGCTCATGTTACTGAGCCCACCCTTTTCCCACACAGCCCCCCCATAACCCCCCCCCCCCCCCCCAAAAAAAAAAAATCTCTCCAAAGCAGATTGCCAACAATCAAGATTTATCACTGGCTCTCTGCTATTATTACCTGTGCAAGGACGCCATCAGGGGCCATTTCGTTGGATTAGTCATGGCGGAGGTCGTAATAACCTGCACTCTCGTGCTTAAAATGATTGCGTCAGATCATTTCGATCGAAAACAGATTGATCGCCGAGCCGAGCTTTTTTACACGCAAGACGGCGTCTCATTTACAACACGAGCTTCAAAATGCAACAAAAGTGTGGCGAAAACTTAACAGGTTCTGTCTACTTTACGTGAAGTCAATGAATAATACAGTATTGAGAAAATAGCAATAATTTAAATAAAATGGCTAGCAGCAAGAAAAAAGGCATAAATGTACCAAAAAAAAAAAATTGGGGGGGAATACACTTTTAAGTTTCCTTAAAAGTTATAATATTTCCATTGAATGTTTGAAATTGTCCTTAATATAAATTGTCGCAATTTAGCATTGCCATTATTACCAGGATATACATAATTTTATAATTATATATATATATATATATATATATATATATATGATGGTAAAATTATTAAAATGAAGCAATTTTAGAAGAGAATTACAATATTGTAAAGGACAAACGTATAAAATTCTTGCTGTAGTAGAAAAGTCACAATCATACAAACGTTTTTTAAAACAAAATGGAAATTTTTGCAAGAAAAAAAAAAGAGAACCCAGTTGTAAAGTTGCAATTTTATGAGAATAAATTTGCAGTACCCCAAAGTTATGAATATTTTACCAAACGAGTTTGTAATATTACAGTAAAATGTCATTCTTTTCTGTTCCGTTCTGTATATAGGCCAACCTGACATTTACATGAAAATCATAACTATGTTATCTAAAGTTTTTGCAAGCATTAAATATTACAAGAAAAATGTAGCTATGCTATGAAAGTAGAGTAGTAATTTCATGAGAGAAAAGTTGTGATGTTACAAAAAGAAATGAAATAATGTTTCATATTAGAAGCAAATATCATCATGAGCATAATGTATTCTGCAATTGTCTGACAAGCAGTTCAGGGTGTGCCCCGCCTCCTGCCCGATGACGGGTGGGATTGGCTTCAGTGCTCCCGTGACCCTTGTGAGGATAAGCGGCCTCTTTGGAGAACTGCTCTGACACTCTTTTCTGAAGGCCTCAACATCACCGTTGAGTTGCTGAGTCCTTGGACTCTGACAAAGACTAATGCAGTATTGGAAAGTATTGTTTACGCTCATCAGTCTTAAACGTGTAATCAAGATGCATTTAGGGCCCGGACTTACGGTAATGACGTTCCCCTCCTCCTTCACGGCAACAATCACCTGACTAATGTTGTAAGTATTATTTATTCCCCAAAGACCGTGTCCATCCTTGGCTGAGGTCATTACATGTACAAGGTGGATGCGTGTCAGTGGGGGCCAATCAAATTTGAAACAATGTGAGCTTCACGGGAGAAAATGAGCCAGCAAAGTCAAAACAAAGGTCCACAATCGAGGCACCACCTTTAATCCCGAAACGTCATCTAAATAAAGGGAGGCTTTGTGGATTAATATTTTGAGGCAACAGTTGAGCTAAACCTAACAATCATTTTACAAATTGTAATGAAATAAAATGTGTTTGTTTTTCTTTTGCACAAATTAAGTCGTGATATTGCAACTTACAAATACTCATCGTATATGACAAAACACAGGACATATCAATAGTCTAACATGCAAGTTAGCATGGCTAATTTATTGATTATGTGTGAAGGTTAACAGTAACTAAATGAAATTTAAAAAATTATTACAGCAGTATAACAACACTCTCTGACAGAGATTCTTCCATCGGGAGCTGGCGTAGTTTGGGAATGTTTGTCTTCGATTGCGTCAGCAAGTCAGCAAAGCATTTTGGCTTAATTGGGAAAGTTATGGCAAGTCAGATGTTCCCATTAAGGAGCCGAGCGAATTAGCGGCAGGCGCAGCTGCTCCTTCCAGATGTTTGTGACATTCCTGTTTGCCTTTGATCTAAAAAGTCCGCATTTATTCACTTCAAACTCTTCATTTTGCCACGGCACGCTTCCCACTCGGTAAGAGGACAAAAGTGTCAGTTGAGGAGAAGGTCAAAAGACGAGAGAGGACGCGAGGAATCCTATCAGAATAAGGCTGCGTGATTATCAGACTGATGTTGATTACAAAAAGCCAAACTGTTGCAAAAGTTGAATTTCCAGTGGTCCAAAAATAAAAATAAAAACAAAAGAGTCAACACTGTAGGCTGTATATAATGTTTACTGTAATGCACTTATCAAGCGTTGGACTCACACTTCTGGGGACCGGGGTTCAATACCGCCTGTGTGCTGTTTGCAAGTTCGCCCCCTGCCTGCGTGTGTTATCTCCAGGCACTCCAGTTTCCTCCCACATCCCCCCAAAAAACATGCATTCTTTGGAGACTCTAAATTGCCCCGAGGTGTGATTGTGAGCGCGACTGTTGTCTTTCTTCATGTGCCCTGCGATTGGCTGGTGACCAGTTCAGGGTGTACCCCGCCTTCTGCCCAACGACAGCTGGGATTGGGTCCAGCACTCCTTGACCCTCGTGAGATTAAGTGGCGAAGAAAATGCATTTTAAATCTGTTGAGCAAAATAAAATCCCATTTTCTTTATTGAAAATGTACAAATAAAATTGTGGTGAGTTTTTGATGGCTCGAGTGGATATAATCCATAAGCAGTAGTAGTAGTAGTAGTATAGGAGAAAAGTTATAGTATGGGGAAAAGATGACATTTCTGGCAAAAAAAAAAAAAAAAAAAGATACTCTTGCAAAGTAATTTAACCAGAACATTGGAATTTTGAGAGGAAAACATTTTTGAGGAAAAAGTTTTAAAGAAAAAAACCTCAACCTTCTCAAAAAGTCCCAAGTTTATATTTTTCTTAGTTTATGAAGAAAAAGTTAAAATTTAAGGACAAAACATTTCAAGCAAAAATTAATTTTGTGAAAAAAAAAACATTTTATGAGGAAAATTAGCATTCTTTCAATGAAAACAATTTTGATAAGAAAACTCAATTTTATGAGAAGTCACAAGAAATTGTATTAATTTTTAGATTAATACCAGTTTAGAAGTTAACCAGCATCATAATGCTTTGTGTTCCACTTTGGAAGTTTTGCTGTATATAGGCCAACCTGAAATTTACACGAAAATCATAACTATGTTATCCAAAGTTTTTGCAAGCATTTAAACTAAACTTTCCTGGAGGATAAAGTAAAAAACAAAACAAAACAAAAAAAAGCCAGTAAGTTTCCTCAAGTCCCCACATCTAAAGCCAGACGCAGAACATTTGGGAGGCACTTGCGCATGATGTTTGCAGCAGAACACACAAAGGCACAACTCTGTTTTACACTCGGACGAAGAAAAAGGAAAAGCTCTGAAATGACATCTGTTCGATTCCTATTCATACGCGCGTTATCATGGTTCCTCCGACAGAGGCCAATAATACACGATCTATCTCTCTGATATAAATTTCCTTGAACACTTTGAATCCTTCCTTTCCACTCTTAATGACCGTGGATGAGATGCATATTTTACAGTGTAAAAGTGCACCTGGCTTTGCCCTCCCACAATGGCTAATGAAGACTCCAAAGGTTTGGCCTATTTACCCAGAAAAACTGTGAATTTTAAGCAGGGGGCTGCGTCCAGATTTAAAAGTGGTCCAGCTTTATTTGGCCTGTTGTTGTGGTTGGTTTTTTTTTGGTCTCCAGTCTGCTAACATACTTCTCAGCGTTTGTTCTAATTTCCTAACTTTAGTCAATGTCAAGGCCGACAAGGCTGCATTTCCAATTGGACTTGGAAATTCTTTTCATTTTTTGTTCCATAGATGAACTCACAAATGTCTACTTGCGACTCTGCAGAGTTCGCAGGGCGAAAGCACACTGCAACTTCCCCACGGCCAGGAAACAAACGAAAAAAAAAGCAAACTGGCTTGTTCTTCCTGGTCAAATGGCTTCAAGCATGACTAACTTATAAATCAGTAAAAACTTACAGTATTTAATAACTGATCCCTTGCTGCATAAATGCCATAGGGGGCAATTACAAGCGTCCCATTGCCCCATGCAAAAAAATGGGCCGGTTTGTTCCTTCTTGCCAAGCATCGTTTAAAAAAAAAAAAAAAATCTTAAACATGACTGTCTTATAGGTCAATTGAAAAACTTGTTGAATTCATCAGTCTTAAATACAACAGTAATACATTTTGAAATGAATTGCTTTTTTGTGTAGGGCTCAAACATAACTGATAAGCTGATCAAAAAGCTGTCATTTGATGGAGGGGTGAACAATACAATACAAAAAAGTTGAGGATGTATGAAATTTTAGAGAGAAAAAGTCCATCCATCCATTTTCTTGGCCACTTATCCTCACAAGGGTCACGGGAAATGCTGGACCCTATCCCAGCTGTCAAAAGGCAGGAGGCGCAGTACACCCTGAACTGGTTGCCAGCCAATCGCAGGGCACATAGAGATAAACACACTCACTATCACACCTATGGGCAGTTTAGTGGGGCCAATTAATGTTGCATGTTTTTGGGATGTGGGAGGAAACCGGAGTGCCTGGAGAAAACCCATGCAGGCACAGGAAGAACATGCAAACTCCACACAGGTGGGGCCCGGGATCAAATCCTGGACCTCGGAACTTGGAGGCCAACACTTCACAGCTGATCCAATGTGGCGCCAGAGAAAAAGTCATTCTACAATATTTATTTTCATTTTAGATTTTAAGAGTAAAAAGGAAAAAAATGACAGTGAGCAATTGGCCACGTTGCCAGAGAATTAGTTGGGCGCCACACCAACTGTTGAGAAAAATGCCAATGATTTTCTTGTTTCTTGGCATAGTTCATAGGACGAAAGCATAACTCAATTCACCTCCATCTTCCCAGCACGTATCTGAGCTCGTGACAGGCTAAGGGCTGGTGCTCGAGTAAGACAAGCGTCCCGTGTGGAAGGAATTCGGTGACAGAATACATTGACACGAAAGAAAGCTCATGAGAGGATCTGCAATGGGATTGGCTTGTTAGGACGGTGGTTCTGGTCCAGGTGTCCCCGAGCAGCACACAAAAGATGACAGATTACCTGTGGCCCGGGAGACGCACAGAAGCTGTTCACACCTTCATTCATGTCGCTTCTCTCTGATTTTCTTCTCTTTTTTTTTGCCGTCTCACATGAACCCACTGCTCAAAATAGACCTTGACACATTCTGTCCTACAGTTTTGGATAGATAGAAAACCCCGTGGCATCCAATAATATAAAACGTGACGTATCCGTCTAGATATCATAAAGTATCATTTTAAGACGAGCCAGTTGATTGTTGTTTTTATTCTCCATATGGCATTTCTGCTTTAGCCCTGCGGACTGGCAACAAGTGCCACATTGCTATATCTTTTACTGTTTTAGATTACTTTTATAGGGCAAATGGAGTTATAATTGAGAGCTATGAATGCTCCCTAATATGTGGTGGTCAATTGGAGTTTTTTTTAACACCCTGTGAGGCCATTATGAGCAGGTAAGACGTGGAGCATTTGGAGCTTTCTTAGTATCTAGCCTCTGCATTTTGTACACATTCCCTTCCATTTCTGCATAGATAAATGAATACTCATTCATACTTTTCTGTCCAAAAGCAACTTCTGTGAGCATGGCGCTCCATGCTTATTATGATCACGAGGACACAAAGAGCGGGTCTTGTTATGACTAATAGAGCTCTTCCACCTCAGCCTCTTTTCAACTCGCCGCCAGGATTCATTACTCTGACACGTCGGTCGGCTCTGTCGCTAATTTGTCCGAGAAGAAAACGGAGACGGATAGGCTGCTCATTCTGAATGAGACCAGCCTAATTATGACGCCTTCATTTGTCGTGCCGCTGCACTTGTCGGCCATGTTTAAATCTCGCCTTTTTACGTTTGTTGATGTTGTTGTCGCCCCTGTTATAATGAAGCCTCGGGAAGCGGCGAAGCGGATATGTTTTTTTTTTAATTACGGACTTAGTCAATAAAAGAAATAAAGAAATGCTGGATGTTGGTGAAACTGCATAGACAAAGCCTTTTTTTTTTTTTTTAGTAATGTTTGGTTAATAAAATGTTTAGCGATTAGAAGACAAATCTAATAAATATTTCATCATCACACTTTTGGCACTAGCGGTGTAAGCATTGTTACTAGTTGAGTTGTTCAGCTACATTTCCGTCCGTAGAATCTATATTTATGTGCATAAACGGTTCTTGACTATCCATCATTGCCTCTGTTTGATGTCACATAACTAACACGCTGATGCCTGCACCAGACGATCAAGCGGGATGGAAAGCATGCAAATTGGGACAGTGTTCATCGTCTTCATCGAGTCCTCGTACAACAGATAGAGTATTCTGTATGAACCAGCGTTTACTGTGAACTTACCTCATGTCAACGCTCCGGGGTCCTCGTTCCTCAAAGGATTGAAAGCAATCCTGAAGTTGTTGTCACACTCGCACATTGAGGAGCGCCTTAATCGTCTTAAACGTGCATCCGGGACTATGGCTCAAGGGGCTTCCACAAGCTAGCATAGATCAAGAAATAGCGGACATATCCTCCGTGCATTACTGTTGTTTCTTTCACAAATGATTCGTTCAGAAAAACGACTCTTTTTTGTGAACAAACCATTATCAGTGGACCCTATTTTGGCATTGTAAGTCTTGACGACAGCCGGACAGGTCACGAGCTCGTTCTTCTTGGTCTCACTGCTGTACCTGATGACTGAGGACTCCGGCCCTAACACTTCGTCTGTTGATCGCAAGAGTGGCCTCTTTGTTGTGCTTCCACCTGATGACCAGTTCGGCGTCATTTCTTGAGACATAGTCACAAGTACCACAAGGGACAGCCTTATTCTCCTTTTCCTTGCTCGATATGAGTCACAGATTTTTGGTTCTTTTGACTGCAGTTCTGGTCTTTGAGATTTTGCAAAAATTCAAGACTCGTGAAAAAGTTAACAGCAAAGATGGCTGAGAGGCCAGACTTGCCATTGGTGGGGACGGCAAGAATCTGGGTGGTGACACCCAATTGTTCTTGTTCAGGTGTTTGTTTTGTTGCCAGATGGTTGGACTTGTTGCTGATTAACTGGTTTGGATGCACCCCTGGTCTTTGTGAGCGATCAGGAAGCCTGGGTGGCAGATGCTGCTGTCACTGCAATGCAGAAAAGTCATGCCGGCTGGCGAAAGCCGAGCTGGATGTAAGCAGTCGCGAAAGGATGGTCGGTAGCTCAGCTTGCTGCACGATAGGTCAACGAGTCACAAACAAGGCCAGGTGTTTGAGAATTTGCTGAGAGAGAGAGAGAGAGAGAGAGAGAGAGAGAGAGAGAGAGAGAGAGAGAGAGAGAGAGAGAGAGAGAGAGAGAGAGAGAGAGAGAGAGTTAGGTGATTATTTCATTTAACCAGGGTTTTTTTTCCGTTACAATACATGACAACAACAACGAGTAGTCCTTCGGTGAATATTTCATGAATGCGAACCTCAGGAGGGATCAGTAACACAATGAGTAAGCACTTAAATGAATTTATAAAAAAGAACTGAATGATTTGGTGAATGAATATTTTTTTAAGAACTGATTCGAGTGATTCAGTACACTCAAAAGAACTGTGACCACCATCACTACTGTGGATGTCTTCTCGCTCCTCGACGGCAACGTGTGAGAATGGGCGTTCGCTAGCTGCATCATAAATGGAGCAGAACTTGAAACTAAATTGTTCATCTGTTTTCATAACTACTAGATTGTTTTACTTTGAATATCCCTACATTATTTAATGAGTGTCTGTTATGATTTAGGGCAGTATTTGATACCAAAATGACTTCATTCCACTGACTCACGGTTGCTATGTACAGCTAACCATCCTATTTTTGTTTGTATCGTAAGCGCGTTTGACCACATAAAGAAAATGAAAAACCCGCTTCTACAACTATTTTTGGATTGAACATGCACACTAGCCTACCATCAACACTGCATATCTACAAGTCACTCCAAACATGCGTTGTGCTGTGTTGTGAAGCAGGGGGTGGACATGAATTTTGGATGGACCAATTATAAACCTCTTAGCATCTGTGAAGTTGTCAACTGAACAGTATTTATTATATTTCATTTTAATACCACTTGAAACATGAGGGCGAAAGTGGATATTTGTGGGAATGGAAATAATTCAGCCCTCCAAAAGGTTCATTTGACCCATGCCAATGACAACGACATCACCTTTAGTAGACATCTTGCAAAAATTATGTCAGAAAGGAACCAACATCTCAATTCCTCCAAACATTTCATGCTGTTCTTGCCTCACTCCTCTGTTAATAGACTTGCTCCTCGATGGAATTTTCTGTCGGGAGGTGCTAGCATGCCAACAGAGGAGTCAGGACCTAAAAAGTTATAAATATAGAAATGAGATGAGCCCTGTATAATTCCCAAAGAAGGTGTTCAACACAAATATTTATGACACACATTCAAGTATTTGAAAAGGATTAAACAATTGCAAGTAAATGAGCAAGCAGTTTTTCATAACTCAGTCAACAAACAAATCAAAAGCTTTGTTTTAGTTTGGTCTAGGTTTGGTTGTACAGTAGGTACCTCTACTTACAAAATTAATCCGTTCCAGATGTCGTTTCATAATGTGAATTTTTTTCGTAAGTAGAAGCGCATTTTATATGTAAGTAGCCTAATCCGTTCCAAGTTGGATAATGCTGGTTTGTGGTGGTCACGTTGATGTTACTGATGCACCAGCAATGACCATAAAGTGGAACAGACTGATAAAGCAGCAGAGCAGCAAAATACTATACTGTACGCTCTGAGGCAGTGTCTGTGGATTTTCTCTTATCGAAAGAGAAATTGTACAACTTCTAATTTCACTGTTATGATGGTAGAAATGAGACTTTCCATGTTTTTACTCAATGTTTACCATTTTTAAACCACTTAGGTGATGCCATTGTGTCAGCATTTCGGCGACAAAGTGTAGGTTTCATTCTTGCGGCTATGAAGTCTTTCCTGCGCCATAAAAAGAGAAGAATATAGGACGCACTGATTCAGTCAGACAGCTGCGGCTTCTTTCTGCTTGGCTGAGCTTGTCACACGCCAACAAACCAGCAGCAGCAAAACAAAACAAAATGATATCTCTTCGATCACCTGAGGAAACTAAGAATACATTTTACTAGCTTCACTCAGTAATATTCTTCTGCAAATCCAAGGCTAGCGGAGACTTTAAACAAATGTTCACGTATAACGTCACTTGAAGCAGTGGCAAGCATAAAGTCAACATATAACCACATAAAATTATACGTTTGTTTTTAAAAATCTCCAGTCATACAAATGTAAAAAGGAGCTACAGAGTGCAAAACTAGATAAAATTAAACAAATTTAAAAAACTCATTGCATCAGAAAACACCTGGCAGACCAACAATATGTCAAAAAGTGGATGAATACAAGAGAACATTTTTTAAACCCCCCCCCCCCAAAATATTTACATTAAGTACAGGAAAAAAAATGTGTATTTGAGGCAAACGAGTCGAGGGCGTAGCCCCAAAATCTATGTCCCTTAAAAACATTGGAGACTCTAAATTGCTCCGAGGTGTGATTGTGAGTGCAAATGGTTGTTCATTTCTATGTGCCCTGCGATTGGCTGGCAACCAGTTCAGGGTGTAACCCCCCCTCCTGCCTGTTGACAGCTCGGATAGGCTCCAGCACTCCTGCGACGCTCGAGAGGATAAGGGGCTAAGCAAATGGATGGACTATAGAAAATGGATGGATCTCCCCTCCCTTTATTTCCACACAAATAAAGTTTTGTGTATATGAATCTGAATACCCTTTTAAAATTATAAAAAGTTCTGTGATGCAAGAACATCAAGATAACAGACGTTACTTGAAAGAAATCTCTTCTTTTTGAGCCCAGCTCATTTTAAAATGATGGTTATGTTCTAAAGAAAATATAATTGTAAAATTACAAGAAATAAGCTGATTCAAGACACCCAGTGGAGGATGCAAAAAAGCAACCCAAGAACAAGACCGAGGTTTCGGACACTGGGAAGAACATTTAACTCCAGAATGCTTGAAATATCTGGAGATTTCATTCTAACCTGCACAGATTAAAACCCAGTAATACTGTGTTATTGTTAGTGCCGTGAAAGTCATTTAATTCAAGAACAGAATAATTTAATGTGAAGGAGGCAGATGTGCTTGCTTCCACTGAAGAATCAACACCAAAACTGAATCTCCTTCAGGTGGTTCAGGGATACGAATCAATCGTCAGTTTATTGTCGTTCGCGGAGACACAGCTGGAGGGGATGAAAGTGTTGCTTCTGCACCAGTGACGGTCGGCTATTTTACGAAGGCCGTGTGCGAGTCCAGGTCGGCGAGCTTGAATAACAGGGACAGATGTTGGCTGACAGGCGGCACCATTCGTCATTTAAGCAGGGAAGCCAAAGAGGCTGCGGGGTGTCACCGTAAGTCAACGTCAGCCAGCGACAGCAAGAAAGAAGACATCCAAACATTTCAGTATTTTCGCAAGACTCGCTGACTTATGACACAAACCTGACCTATGCATGTGGGCAGCTGATGAGCCCTACAAAGGAGGACTCGTGCAAAACAACCACAACAAAAGACAAAAGGACAAATGACATCAAAAGGTTTCAAGGAAAATAAATGTTTTTGTGACACTAGAAAAACATCATTATCTGAGTGGAAATACATCTGCATTTTGATGGATGAAGTAAAATGATGAAGGGGAAAAGAATCAAAATTATTAGAAAATCATTTTCGTAGTAAATGTAATTAAGTACCTTTTGGTTACAAAACAAAACAAACAAAATTACAAGAAAAAAGTTCTTTCTTTCTAATCCCAACCTGATGAGAATACATTTATGACATTTTATATAGAATAGGTAAATAAATAAATGGCTTCCAATTCCAATAAATGTTGCATCATACAAGAATAAAGTTTTAATTTAAGATGAGAATACATTTTCATTAACCCTGAGAAGGGTTGCGCCAGGAAGGGCATCCGTCGTAAAAATTGTGACAAACATATATGTGCGTTCATCTGAGATGACACGCTGTGACGACCTCGAAAGGGACAAGTTGAAAGAAACTTAATATTATTATTACATTTTCATTAAGAGCGGGGAAAAGTTAAATGTTGAAAATTTCTATTGTGAACATTGTAAGGTAAATAATATTTCAGGGAGAAATTGTCTTCTTAATAGGAATACATGCATATTTTTTTAACAAACTATAATATTGCAAAAGTCCAAGCATTAAAAAAAAAAAAAAGCAGTATTTGGTTTGAAAAACAAATGTTTAATTTTACTCAGAAACAATCCTATTTTTCTGAATTTGAAAAATTCTGAATGGTAACTAAACACAGCCCCCACTTTTATTTTTGAGTAAAACATCTAAAACGAAGACTTAGAAGTGTGAACATCTCCTGGAAATATATTTGGAAGAGGTTGTGGTCCTCGTAGTGTGTCAGCGCACCCTCTCCCACGTCTATGCTGCTGCATGTTCGGCATCCAATTTACCTGCACTCTGACTTTTACGGCGCCTGCCACTTTCGCCGCCCTGAGATTTAAAACGGTGGTTTAAGTGACTCAAACGTGAGTGTAAATTTCCATATTAAACCACGTTGGCGTGAAATGCATATGCAGTTAAATTAAACAGCGGCCGCCCGGGGTGCCTCTAATAGACAGCAGCATTGCCAGACTTGCCTTGGAAAAGTAACTTAGTTACTTTACTGATTACTTGATCTTAACAGTAACTTTGTTACCATAATGATTACCGGATTTGGACGGACGGACGGACGGACAGACGGACAGACGGACGGACGGACAGACGGACAGACAGACAGACAGACAGACAGACAGACGACAGACAGACAGACAGATAGACAGATAGACAGATAGACAGATAGACAGATAGACAGACAGATAGACAGATAGATAGATAGATAGATAGATAGATAGATAGATAGATAGATAGATAGATAGATAGATAGATAGATAGATAGATAGATAGATAGATAGATAGATAGATAGATAGATAGATAGATAGATAGCCAAAAATTACTCTATGTGCTTCCTGTCACCTAAAAGAAGATTGTTTATTTGTTGTCTGTCAATATGCCTCACTAGCATAAAGAGAGGAAGAAAAATAAATTATTCCTTTGAACTTTTTTTTAAACAATTCTTTAAAAATTTATAATTTCCCATGGCACACCTGAAGCTCGCTCATGGCACATTAATGTGCCGCGCCACACTCGTTTGGAATCACTGACCTGACACATTACATTGCTTGTTACTTCAAATGGTGGCTATTTTGGAGTAAAGCTTCACTTTGGGATGCGTCACTGGCTTCACTGCTAGAAAACAGCTGCACGGGCCCGCTAGCATGATTAGAGCAAATTTCAGATATCGCACTTATACTGATTAAAGCCTCTGTTTTCTCATCATGGACTGGAATAAATGTCAGAGAATCACTTCCCATTTGTCAAATGGCAATTTCAAATACTCATACTGTTTCATATCATTCTGGGAGGTTTTGTTTTGTTTTGTTTTTTCGAAAGTCCAGTCGTGAGTGATGGTTCCTGACCAACTGCACCAAATCCCATCGCTCATGTTGACAGCGCTCCTTATTCACCTTGGTGCTCCAGGGGCTTCGCAACCCTCTGCAGGACCAATTCAAGGTCAACCTTAAGGCTCACAAAACAATCGGTCCCAGAATGCTTGAATAGTCCAGAGATTTACCCAGAGTAAAAAAAAAAACGATTCCAGACACCCTGTGTCAACTCCAGCAAAGGAGTTCAAGACACAACTGGGACCAAGCTTTCTGGCAGAGGGCAGCACCATTTGGTTCCACAATGCCTTGATAATCTGTGCTCAGTAGTTAAAAAAAAAAAAAAAAAGGAAAAAAAGTAATCGGAATTAGAATGATCCAAATTTCATCATCCCTTTTTCTCCTACCCCAGACAAAAGTGGTCCTGTAGTTTTAGCTCAAAACCACAGATAAGCATTACCGGATCCAGATTTCAGGACTTTGAATAGGCCGATTACCAGGATTCATCCCATTTCATCACCTCGACAATGGAGGCGCGGAACATGGTCCACTCGGATTTCATTATATTGTCTTCCCTGGAAGACGAGCAAAAGTTCTGTCGGAGATGGGAGTTGAAACTCCTTCCGAGAGGGGATCCTGCCAGACGTTCCCACCAGACTACGTTATAATACGTTTGGGCCTCCTTGGTTAGACCAGTATCTTCCCCCACCATCCGAGCAAAGTTCAATGATAGGACCACGAAGTCGGTCATCAAACTGCTAACCTAGAGTGTCCTGATGTGAAGTACATGTGTGGACCCCCTTTTGCTATTATAAAATCAGTATAATACACAAATATGAAACAAATACAAATATAAAGCTGAAAATGTGACAGGAAAAAATAATAACCACACAAAAATATTTGGAAACATTTAAAAAAAATGGAATATTATAATAAATTCCACAACAGAATTTGAAAGGATGTGCCACATTCCTCGTTTTTCTTGCCATCTGGATCGTCACTCACCAGGTTCACCTTGAGGTTGTTAAAGAGTTGTCTGAGAAGAACGCGCTGGCTTCAGAATACTTTTTTTTTCCCACATTGCCCTTGGCCATCTTTTCTGTTTGACAAAATGGAGAAGACATTTCTAAATTGGTAGACAGCAGCAACAGGTGGATGCGGCCCTCGAACTGGTGCACAGCTGCCGCCGTGTTTGATTTGAGGAAAGCTTTTCAAAAAGAAAGTGTTTACAGGACGACAATACAAAGGTGGGATGAAGCCAAGCGGCGGTATCTATCATCCTAAACATGACAGCAAACACATAGCCGCACTGAATCTTCCAAGTTGTGACTTGAGTCAGACGGCGAAGGGGAATTTACATTTATATGACAATGAGATTGGACTTCAGCATAAGCAGCGCAGCTCAATGTTGACTTGTCTCTCTTTTTCAACGATATGAACACGAATCTGTCTGTGAAGTGATTTGAGTGGTGAAGGCTGAACAATAATTCAGTGGTGCCTTGACTTTCAAAAAAAAAATTGCACTCAGTATTGTATTTCAAGGAAAAAAGAACTAAAAATTGAATAAAATGGAGAGAATTAAACTCTTTGTGGATCATGAGTTCATGCTTTATTCAGTGGACATTGTACAGCTCCTTCTGCTATGGGCAAAAGTAAAAACCACTCAATAAATACACAAAGAAGAGTATTCCAACTAAGTGACTCATTATGTTGCAATAATATTTTCCCCCCCACAGAGGATAAACAATGCATGCCCATGACTATTTTTACTGTTCTATTGATTTCCCAAATATTATTCTGACAGAATAAGTAAGGAAGCAATCTCATCTTTGCGGGTGTTTATTACATAAAAACAAAGAACAGACTTTGCAAAGAGAAGTAAATGTACGAATCTTATGAGTTGTCACCCTTTACTGAGCTCTAAACAGTATGGTTTCATGCCTAGAAAGAGTACCAAAGATGCATTATTTGCCTTGACGATGCTTGTGGAAAAGTACAGAGAAGGTCAGAAGGCGCTACATAGACCTAGAGAAAGCCTATGACAGAGTACCAAGAGAGAAACTGCACAGCACTGCATGCGCAACTCCGGTGTTGCGGAGAAATATGTTAGAATAGGACAGGACATGTACGAGGACAGCGGAACAGTGGTGAGATGTGCTGTAGGTGGGTCAGAAGAATTTAAGGTGGAGGTGGGACTGCATCAGGGATCCGGGCTGAGCCCCTTCCTGTTTGTGGTAGTAATGGATAGGCTGACAAATGAGGTTAGACTGGATTCCACTTGGACCATGATGTTTGCAGATGATATTATGATATGCAGTGAAAGCAGGGAGCATGCAGAGGAACAATTAGAAAAATGGAGACATGCACTGGAAAGGAGAGGAATGAAGATTAGCCGAAGTAAAACAGAGTATATGTGCGTGAATGAGAAAAGAGGAGGGGGAAGAGTGAGGCTACAGGGAGAAGAGATAGCGAGGGTGGACGACTTCAAATACTTGGGGTCAACAATACAGAGCAATGGAGAGTGTGGTCAGGAAGTGAAGAAACGTTGGAACAGCTGCCGGAAGGTGTCTGGTGTGTTATGTGCCAGAAGAGTCTCCGCGAGGATGAAGGGCAAAGTCTATAAAACAGTGATGAGGCCGTCCATGATGCACGGATTGGACACGGTTGCTCTGAAGAAACAACAGGAAGCAGAACTGGAGGTGGCAGAAATGAAGATGTTGAGGTTCTCGCTCGGAGTGACCAGGTTGGATAGGATTAGAAATGAGCTCATTAGAGGGACAGCCAAAGTTGGATGTTTTGGAGACAAGGTGAGAGAGAGCCGACTTGGATGGTTTGGACATCTCCAGAGGCGAAAGAGTGAGTATGTTGGTAGAAGGGTGCTGAGGATGGAGCTGCCAGCCAAAAGAGCGAGAGGAAGACCAAAGAAAAGGTTGACGGATGTGGTGAGGGAGGACATGAGGGCAGTTGGGGTTAGAGAGGAAGATGCACGAGATAGGCTTAAATGGAAAAAGATGACACGGTGTGGCGACGCTTAATCGGGACAAGCCGAAGGGAAAAGAAGAAGACTGAACTCTAAGCCGATCAGTCACCTCCATTATACATTATATATAACTAATAGAAGTGAAGTCTGGTATATATAAAACCTACATTTTTCAACTTACTATATCCTGTATTGTCACTGTTAAAAAAAGTGTTGCTGGATGGTTTATGTTCAAATATCCAGGATTATAACTACCATGATCTTGATGCAAGTTCTGTTTGCCATCTGTGGCATTTGTGTGTTAGCATAAAGTCAGTGAAGTAAACATCAACTGGGAATTGCAATTGACAGCTTAAAGGTTTTTTTTTTGTTTTGTTTTTTGAAGAAAATGGTTGACTATCTACCAAACTGCTGTTGTTGTGAAATTAACTCCCTCCATACCAAAGTCAAGACTCAAATTTTTGCTCAAAACTGAAAACAAACACACACAAAAAGCCGACAGACAACTTGTTTCTTGGAGTACTTGGTACAACTCTATGAGATAACGGTCCATTACTCCCTCCTCGTTTAGCAGCTAAAGGAATGTAAAAGGGGTCATAAATGTTAAAGAGGAGAAAAAGGGGAAGAACAGGAAAAAGAAATGCACGTTTTTGGGTGGGTAAGTGGAACTTGAAAAAAGTTGAGTATGGACAAATATAAAGTGGGAGGCAAAATGCAAAACCAGGAATCAACCTTGGAAAATTTATTAGACGAACATTACAAAAATATCCATTTATCCTTCCATTTTCTTAGCCGCTTATCCTCACAAGGGTCGCGGGGAATGATGGAGCCTATCCCAGCTTTCAAAGGGCAGGAGGCAGGGTACACCCTGAAGTGGTTGCCAGCCAATCGCAGGGCACACGGAGACAGACAACAGTTGCACTCACGGCGACACCTAGGGACAATTCAGAGTCTTTAATTAATGCATGTTTTTGGGATGTGGGAAGAAACCAGAGTGCCTGGGGAAAACCCACGCTGGCACGGTGAGAACGTGCAAACTCCACACAGGCAGGGCTAGGATTAAACAAGGGTCCTCAGAACTGTTAGGCCAACACTTTCCAGCTTATTCACCGTGCCGCCCAAATTACAAAAATATTCCAAATTCATTTACACATATTCAGCGAAAAATGCACAATTACACCTGATGATGGAATCCTGAATTTCTTTCCTTCCTTTTTTCGCGTGTCTCTCAATATTTTTCTCATTCGTCTTCAAACCAGTCGTCTGATCTTGTAGGGATCATTCATTGGTTGACACTGGACACAAACACACACACACACTCATGGTTGAAGACTCCAGCGGACATCCACCCCGCCTCCCAAAGTTCCATTCCAGGCATCGTTACCTACAACGTTGGAACAATCTGCGTCATCCTCACCGTCACGGCAGACATAATTTCAGTGAGTTTCTAAGGATTCACTTTGGGGTTTTATGGGTTGGGGTGGGGGATTTACTCATGGGAATCTTTACTGGGTGGAAAAAAAAAAAAAGTAGGACAATATCTACCTGATGGAAAGATATTTTTTTGTTTTTTAGTTTTCATAAAATTATAAACAAAATTAGTTTCAGAGGATGATATTGAAATTTCAGTGTGTACAAATAACCCCACGATCAAACTCTCATGAAGGAAGCAGGTGTGGATGCAGCATCAAATGTCCCCCCACCCCCCACCTTCGAGAGAGATGTGAGAAGACACCCTAATGTGGACAAATCACACCAAGACCGTTTTCCGTAATTAAATTGGGGAAGATGAGCAATCAAAACAGAGAAATCTTATTTATGTTGCCCATCTCAACTGTGACGAGAACAGCTTGAAAAAAAAACATTTTGGGTTGCGTGGTGGTACATTCGCTTGATTTGAGTCCCAACGTGGTGATTGTGAGAACGGAAGTGCCAATCGTTGTCCATGTCGATATGTGCCCGGAGACAGAATGGCGACCAGTTCGGGGTATGGCCCGGCCCGGTTTTCGCTATACTGTCAGCTGGGATAGGCTCAAATGTCCCGTGACCCTGACCAGGATAGGCGGTGTTGAGAATGGATGGATGCATGGGTGAGACATTTTGGGCATTTCCAACCAAAATTACTTTTCACACCTGATAAAAGGTCAGCAAAGATTTTAAAGCTATCCAGCCATTTTCAACACTGCTTATCCCGTTTAGGGTCACAGGTTATGACGATTAATTTAAAAAAAATTGATTCAAGGGGCCTGCGACCCTAGTGAGGTTAAACGATACAAAAAAAATGAATGGATAATTTAATGTGACCGTTGGTTACAAAATAATAAATATCTGAAATGTGAACAAATTGGAGGTAGACCAGAATCCCGGAGAAAACATCTTGAAAGATTGTCTGCCACTCATGTCGACAGAAGAGGGGAGGATGCGTCTCGCGTTTCATTCGGGGGACGAGTCCCCAAAGGTGCGCGCCATAAATGGAAAAAGGCTGACACGCTATAGAAAAGGTGAGCGTCGCGAAATGCTGTCGCTCATGTGAAAGAGAGTGTCACTGATGGAAAAGTGTGCTGAGGGAAGAGAAGAGATAAAAAAAAAAAGGAAAAAAATGAAGGGGATAAATATCTCATCAGCCACCTGCTCTGAATTTCATTTTGCTCCCTGGACAATTTCTGCTGCCGCTTGTGCAAAATTGCTCGTTGCGGATCTCACCGCGCTCGCCGCCACATCGCAAAGAACGACTCGCAGAGATGATACCAAGGTTATCAATAAGTTAGCGACTTTACATTAAGACGGCGCCAAGTGGGGCAGAGACCCACATCATCCAACAGAGGGCCTTGTGGTTCAAATGTAAAAGTCATTTCCAAAACCGCTAATCGCAATTTGGGTCACGGGTGAGCTGGAGAGAGTTGGGGACTGAACCAAATGACGGTTCCCACTGGACTTACGGAAAAGTTCAGAGTTTTTGAGAATGTCAACATGCATGTTTTTGAAAGATGGGAGTACCCAGAGAAATCTCATACAACATGGGAAGAACCAGCAGGCCGCAAACAGAGAGCCAAGATTCAAATACAGGACTTCTGACCACTAGGTGTACGTTCTGCCTTTGATTTAATTTGATTACTACCTAACAACATAAGAAGCATCCATCCATCCATTATCTTTGCCGCTTGTCTTCACGAGGGTCGCGGGGAGTGCTGGAGCCAATCCCAGCTGTCAACGGGCAGGAGGCGCAGTACACTCTGAACTGGTTGCCAGCCAATCGCAGGGCACATGGAGATAAACAGGCACACTCACAATCAGACCTAGGGGCAATTTAGAGTGTCCAAATAATGTTGCATGTTTATGGAATCTGGGAGGAAACCAGAGTGCCCGGAGAACACCCACGCAGTCAACTGGGAGAACATGCAGACTCCACACAGGTGGGTGTGGGATTGAACTTGGGACCTCAGAACTGTGAGGCCAAAGCTTTCCAGCTGATCCACCACGCCGCCGTACATAAGAAGGAGCATTTAGTCGTCAAACCTCCAGTTGAAACTGTGGCAAGAAGCTCAGACTTGAGTTCAGGTGCATCGTGTTTCCACGGATGAGATTTGAGAGAGATGTTTCGACATCTTAATTGGAAAGGAAAAGGAAATTCATTTGATCTGAGGAAAACTGACAAAATGGGCCGAAGATGGCATCCCGAGTTTGTAGCATTATATTGAAAATCAGCTGATTTAGGTCTTCATTTAGGTCCCTCAATAAAACCCAGACATTGACAAATTGACTTTACTACTCCACGTCAACTTCCAAGCTTGAGGTTTGTGTTTTTAAAATTTCATCTACCAATAAGCTAATTAGGACTCGCCCGTCTGCTGCCGTCACGCAAATCGTCTGGCCGACGTCTGCGAGTACTAAGAGTCAAAAATAAGATGGATGGGAAGAGCGATTAAGCTCGCTGCCTGAGGCGATTCTGATTGGTGCTCATCTTAAAAGATCCATCCCGGCAGGACCACCGAACTGGTAGTGAGGAATGAGCGTAGCGACGCCAGGGGAACGTCGATCTCAATCACCAAACTGTTATGTCCAGCAACTGTGTGATAACGACAACGTGATGTAGTACATCAAGGATATCGCCACACTCGTATCGCTTTCCAACACTGCCGCAGTACTCTGGCCTGCAAAACGGTCGAGTCACAAAACAGTAAAACAGAAACGTCCGTTGTCGCCACGAAGAAGAAAAACAGGAGCAAAGCTCCCACTAATTACAACAATGACATTCTGCTCGATTTAAAAAAAACTATATATTTAATCATTTCTTTTTATAGGTCTCTATGTAGCAGTACTGTGCTGAAAAATATTAACAATGTCATTGATTAATCAAGCTTGGACTCCACTTTCATCACATTATCGTCGATTGCAAAATATCTTTATTCCTTCAACCCAAAATGAATTATTGAGCAAAAGCTGCGAATACTTATGTACTTCTAACGTCTGAGGTTGTTTTCGTTATTTTTTTAACAAATTTGAAGGGTTGTTTTGTGTAGAATTTGAAAGGCAGAAACACATTTATTGCATTTGGGATAAGGCTAAAACATGGAATTTAGAAAGTGAAATACTGTGAATACTTTCTGCACGCACTGAATTTGTGGGGGTGGCAGAAGTGACGCGTAGATTGTTGCCATCCTGGAGTCGGCTTCAATATCTAACATGATCATGATTAATCAGACTGATTGATTTATCAGGAATCGTCCTGTTGCTTGACATCGCTACACACACACACACACACACACACACACACACACACACACACACACACTCAGGTAGACTTCATTCTATGTTCACTTATTTGTGACGCATGATATATTTTTTTTAAATGTACGTTTTATTGGCGCGGGATGAAAATTTAATAAATATCCATGTGATAGTCGACCTCCTCGTGGACCCTTAAGGATCGTGTTGATCCAGTCCGTCTCCTCATAAATCAACATTTTCAACAGAAAGTGGCTTCTTGACTGCGGTCATATCCCATTTTATTGGTTTCTGTTTGTTTGTTTGATATTTGGCGTTGGTTAAGGCGGGGGCGGGGTGGGGGGGGGGGAAATAGAGTTTTCCCTAGTGTAGCGTTGCTATCTTGCCTCGCAATTCTGAGGTTGGCGGTTTGGCTCCAGCTTCCCGTATGTGGATTTTGCTGGTTCTCTCAAGCTTGTGTGTCTTTTCTTTGGGTTTCTCCACGTCCTCCCACATCCCAAAAATGTGAAAACCAGGCTCGTTGAAGACATTAAATTGTGTTCAGGCGTCAATGTGCACGTGAACGCTTGTTTCTCGCTCGCCGCATGCCCTGCGATTTGCTTTCGAGCACGTGTCGCACAAAGTCAGCCGGGAGAGGCTCCGGCTCGGCGGTGATCAGAATCTCGACAAGCAAGATTGAAAATGGAGCAATGGGTATTTTTGCTGATCTAATCTTTTCTTTTTAGGACTGTGCACAACCAACAGTTTGACTTTTTTTTTTTTTTTTTTTTTAGGGATTAGTCATTTAAAACACGCTCAGAAAGGATCAAATTAATAAAATCAACTGAAACATTCGGGAAGTTCTGCCATTTTGACAGGCTAAAGCAACATTTTAAAAGGTACATTAAATAATAATAATCATTTAAAAAAAGACTTGGTGATTGGAAACCTTTCACACTGACACAAGAAGACTCAGTTTTTTTCACTCTTTCCAGTTAAATATTTGCTGTTTTATTCTTGTCACTTTTTATTTTTCCAGGTGTTGATTTTGTTTTTTTTTTTTTTTACATTATATTTATTGTAATATGTACAAATACCATGTAACATTTTTTCCAGGTGAATTTTCAACTTGTTGAAAATTACACTTTTTTTTCAGTATAATTGAAAATGACTGATGATTTAATTTAATTTTTTTCTGGGAATACTTCTGTTTTTCGAGATTGTTATTATTATTATTATTATTTGCTTAAAATGTTTGTTTTTACCTGTTTGGGCAGGGCGGCACGGTGTCTCAGATGGTAAAGTGTTGGCCTCACAGTTCTGGAGGTTCCAGGTTCAATCCCGGACCCACATGTGTGGAGTTTGCATGTTCTTCCCGTGGCTGCGTGGGTTTCCTCCGGGCACTCCGGTTTCCTCCCTCATTCCAAAAAAAAAAAAAACATGCAACATTAATTGGACACTCTATATCGCCTTTAGGTGTGATTGTGAATGCGGCTGTTTGTCTCTATGTACCCTACGATTGCCTGGCAACCAGTTCAGGGTGTCCTCCCCGATGTCAGCTGGGATCGGCTCCAGCACTCTCTGCGACCCTCGTGAGGATAAGCAGCGAAGAAAATGCATGGATGGCCATTTGGGGAAAAAAACAAATAGTTACAAACAACCAAAAAAACAAGATGAAAGAGTCTAGAACCCAAATTAGGATTATTGAGCATTACGTGGAAGTCATTCTAGTTGTTGTTCATTGTTTCTTTGTGTGTGAAAGCATTCCACTTTACGACGTAAGTGCGCACACTTGGGCTCAGTTGTCAGGATGTCACCGTTAAAAATAAACCGTCACCACTTCCTGCGTGCGCACAGCAAACAATCGGCTCACATTAACATCACCTGACAACGAAAAGTCCCAGGGAGGCAACGCATGGAGACGCAAGCCAGGAGGAAGCGCCTTAAGTGAACGAAAGTCACGGGCTTTTAATGTTGCTTTTTGGTCTTGCCACTTAGATGCAGACATTTTCTCGAGATTTTCAAAAGCTTTTGATGGTATGATGGAACATAGATGACAAAATCCCCAAATTCCTTGCAATATTGTCCATTGAAAATGTTGCTCTTAAACTGTTGATGGAGCTTTTTAAGGATTGCTCCTTTTACGTCCAACCACGACACTCACCTGTTTCAATAGATACTTTTCATGCGACGTCATGAGTCAAACGACTTTTGTTTACGACGCCATACTGGACGGCAAAGCTACAATAAACACTCGTGATTTTTAGTGATCTTTTTGTGAATATTGGCTTGGTTGTAAGCATTTTACGGCCTTTTCGTGATGGTATTTCATTGATGGTTGTCAGAACAGACAGAAAAAGGGGTCTGACACTTCAGGCATTGTTTACCTTTTGCTGGGCATTCAGCTAATTTACTGTGGTATTCTCCACACTTGTTACATCTCTTTACGGAGGTCTTTGGGCTGTCAATATGGCTACTAGCACTTGCTGTGAAACTTTGCTTTACGTGAACCTCGTGGCTGTCGCTAGCCATAGCCTTTAGCTGTACTTTTGCTAACTTGTGGGAGCGGGCTATGCCAATTGCGTTTTTCGAGCACGAGTGCCGGCCCCTGGCTGTGTAACCTTTTGCGCACACTCGGTGAGTTGGTAGCGAAAACTATGCAGACCACCTCATCGCTGTTTGTGTAGTTACAGTCTTTAACCAACAGCTTGAGTTCTGTCACATAGTGCTCAAATGACTCAGTTACCTGCGCCTTCTCGTGAAACTTATATCTAGCAAATATGGGGTTTGCTTTCGGAGTGAGGTAATCAAAATTTTTTTTTATAATAATTTTTTAGCAACTTATCGTCGTCTCTTCAGCTCTGTTTTTAAGTGATCCCATGAACATGAGTTCAGCGTGTTGCTTGAATCTCCGGCACGCATCTGGTGAATTGGATGAGTCCCAGTCCATCCACAGGGTTGGAACACCGAACGCCTCCATCGTGGTCAATTCCTCGTCGTCTTCGTTCATTTTTTTTTTTTTTAACCCCTGTGAGTCCGTAGTTGTACTACCATCACTCTGACACCATGTTATGACTTTGCTATATACGAGAAGTACTATAGCGCAATCTAATAATAATGAGACGATGCTTGCTCTCGAGTTTCACATGTGGCATCTTTCTTTATTCCTCACTCCAGCACAAGTGTCTCAGTCACCTCTGGTTGCAGCGTTCGTTTGTCAAAGGACTTTCAAGCTAAAAGATCAAAGGATAACCGTCAGCAAAACAATACAGTGTACATTTTGAACGCTTCCCAGCCAAAAAAGAAAGGTGCGACAGATTGGTATCTGCCATGAAGAGGGACAACTGGGCGCCCACTATGTACTGTGCAGCAAGGATTTCATTTCTGGTAGGTACATGTTCTGTACATATGTATGTCGGCGGTGGTGAGGGGATTGCTTGTATCTTTTCTGTATATTGTTGTTTGTGACAACTGTCCGACTGTTGTGTAATATCTGATAAAACTGTCGAGTTTAGGTCCTATGATGACGAGTCAGCCACGATATGTAGACACAATCATGGCGTCCAAGATGGCACCGTAAACAAGAAACACGTGTTAGGCGTGACGTCACTGAAAAGCATCTATTAACCTGTGGAATGTTCCAAACAGCTGTTTTTTGAACATTCGTCGACTCGAATCGATCGAAACATGGAACAAATACTGCACCTAGAGACTTTCAAAACACCAATAGGAAGGTTAAAAAGAAAAAAAGTTACCAAAAAAAGCTATATAAGTTCCATTTCTGCTTCTATAATTGTCATTAGTCTTTCCATTTTTTGTTCCTGTGGTGACATCGCAATAAATCCCACATAAAGGCAAAGAAGAAGCTCTTGCAGAGTTGTCGTATTCGACGCTTATTGAAGCCTTTCGTGACGAATCGTCCACGTGCTTTTGAAGTTACAGTACAGTGCAGCGCCATTCATTTGTATTCATGACCAGTGTGGAGAGGAAGAGGAAAAAGGAAGAGAAGAAGAAGAGATCACTGATCTCAAAGATAAGAAAAAAAGGTTTCTTTTTAAAGAATAATAATTTGTCTCATTCATCCCGTGATTGAGATTCAAGTGAGGCCCTCGGCTCAAGCTCCCACGAGAGCGACTGTTGGGGAGCCGAGCTAATCATATCATTTCCTTGCCAAATGAGAGCTCCGGGGAAATGAGATGGCCAAACAAAAAAAAAAAAAAAAAAGAGCCTTTCTAGCTCTTCTTTGAACGGCTTAAAACACGCCAAGCGCCATATGTGCACACAGCACCTTGAATAAAATGAGCATGCTCGCTCGCATTCCAACGCAGGCAAGCGCATCTTCGCACTCGTTTCCAATCGAACACACACAAAAAAAGAAGCTGCATGTTGCTGTGTGTTGGTAATTGATGTGAACTTTTGCCTCGCGTAGTGCAAGTGGAGTGTACGGTAAATGGAAGGCATTATAACTATATTTCAACTGTAATGTATGATCAAGCATGAACTATTTTATTCAAAATATATTGAATTTAAACAGAATATTGGGACATTCACCATTTTTATTTATGAAAATGTACATGAAGTTCCATTTCATTGTTTGAAGCCCAACCAAAAACAAACAAAAAAAAATAAAATAAACCCTTGATTCTGGCTCTTCTTTGCACACCTTCCTTGTGTAAAATGAGCTTGTCGACTCCCATTTCCACTCTGAGAGGCATTCCTCAGTATTTATGTCCACTCGGGCACAAAGTGGCAATAAAACACATGGTCCTTGTTGCTAATTATTGTGAATTTCTGCCCCAGAAAAGGAGAAATTCAAAAGACTTGTAGCGCAAATTCCATATTAATGGCGTCCTAAAAGCGAAGAATTAAGGCTGCTCTCGTCACGAGGGAACGTGGACGAGCTCATTAGCGGCGGAGCACTTGAGAACGCATTAAATATGTTCTTTGGAATGTATCTGGGAACAAAACAGCTCCCTTGCTTTACTTGGACAGCCTTTGTGGTATTCAGTGTTTTTGTCATCTCCGAAGAACATTTTCACACAGGGATAGCACATCTGCCCCGCAGTTCTGAGGACCAGGGTTGTCCTGTTCACGTTCTCCCCGTGCCTGTGTGGGTTTTCTCCCACATCCCCAAAAACACACCTTCAGTGGAGACTCTAAATTGCTCCTTGGTGTGATTGTGAGTGGGACTGTTGTCTGTCTCGATGGGCACCTGGGGTTGGCCGGTGTGACGGTCTGCATAAAAGTCTCTTTGTTAGTAATGCACATGCGCGTATATTTTGTAAACTTCCGGCCAGTCTGAAACATCCCCATCCATGCTTCTACATGTGCCATTCGACAACTTGTCGCCGAGTGTTCATGTTTGCTATGGACGTCTCGGAAAGACGAACACAGCGAATGTACATATATGTGTATATCTTTTTTTTTTTTAATCAACTTTTGTTTTAAGGTTAGGATATCGCATATGTTAGCTCCCTCTCTGTAGAAGAAGGGGAACTATGAGACTGGGACATTTCCCATTTCCACGTATCCAGAGTTCCCCCGTTAGTAACGCATGCGCATTCATCACAAGGAGACTTTTCAGCACGGGGGAGCACTCAGACCGTCACATAGGTATACGGTACTCCGCCTACTGCCCGATGACAGCTGGGATTGGCTCCAGCACTCTCACAACCCTCTTGGCTTCCCACATGAAAACTGTGTATCCCAATTTGGACCCCCAACAGATTAAGACAAATGCTTAACCTGAACCCTAAACCCACATGAATTAATGGTAATCCAAACCCAATCACTAGCCTTAAATAGTGTATTCTGACGCCTCAAGCTAACCGGTAAACCCTAACCAGTTAGGCCTAACCTAACCCTAATGCCTTATTTTAAAGGCTCAAGAGTCAACCTCAAACCCAAAAAGTAAATCCATGTCCAAAATCATAATCCCAACCAGCCATCCATTTTCTTTGCTGCTGATCCTCACAAGGATCGCGGGAGTTCTGGAGACTATCCCAGCTGTCAACCGGCAGGGGGCGGGGTACACCCTGAACTGGTTGCCAGCCAATCGCAGGACCCATCGAGACAGACAGCAGTCCCATTCACAATCACGCCTAGGGGCAATTGAGAGTCTCCAATTAACGTTGGATGTTTTTGGGATATGGGAGGAAATCAGAGTGCCTGGAGAAAACCCACATAGGCACGGGGAGAACATGCAAACTCCACACAGGCGAGGCCGGGATTTGAACCCAAATCCTCAGAAATGTGAGGCAGATACTCTAACCAGTTGCACCACCGAATCGCACCCAGACAAAAACACATCATAGATATGTTATCACTGTTGTCAGCCATTTTTTCTTTCCACTGAATACAATTTCCCCAACTCGTATATTGGTGGTCGGTCGTGTTCTGGGCGTCTAGTAGTGCTGAACACGCTCACCAGGAAAACACTCCCTTGAGGTTTTACACCAGCAAAACATTTTGCTCTGGTACTTCTAATAGGGGTCAGTGAGGAGTGCAACGCCTGAGGGGGCGCTAGTAAAACGAGCAGATGGGAAGTAGTGTAAATACGACGGCACGTAGCGGATGTTCTGCATCACACAACAAACAGTCGTGCCACTCCTGTCATCTGGCACTTTAAATGTCCGTGTTCATACAAGAATAAGACAGCAGATGGCAGTATTACCAGCCTGGAAAACGGCCTGATTCCAAACCCAACATGGAGGACTTCCACTCCGGCCATTTTTCAAGGTTAAGGCAACAGATGGCAGTACAGGGAGGCCATGAGATACGAGGGCTGTATCGTGGCAGTGAACTCAAATCGATTCACAACACGGAGCGCTTTGGCAGATAGGACGGGAGAAAAAGTCATCAAAACACACTTCAAGCAGCCTCAGTTGAAGTTTGCAGTCAAACTAAATAGGACACTAAGAGAATTACATGTTGTGTATTTTAAAAGTACCACATAACTTTGCCTGAATAAAGTATTTAGCAAAAGGCAAACAAGCAATGCAAAATGCCTTAGAAGGGCAAACAGATCAGTGTTTCAACCTTTTAAAAGCAGACATTTCAGCAGGGACAGTAGAGCAACACACGTAGACAGACAATATAACAATACCCACATACATTGTTTATCCTTTGCAAAAAATACTACAGCATCTTGCTAAGTCAGTTGTGGAACATCAGGAGGACGAGCACAATGCTCATTGAATTGAAGCAAAATTATTGTGTCAAAAATGGTTTCATTGCATTGCAAGCGTTTTGAGTTGCGAGTGGAATTGTGGAACAAATTAAAGGTGTACCTTAAGGCACTAGTGTATAATTATCCCGGAAGATGTCTTGATTGCAAATGCAATATGCAGACGTGACACTCCTGCCAGCAGACCTGTTCAACTTCTCAGCTGGTTAGTATTTCCTATATGACACAAGCAATTTCAATAAATTCTCGCTTGCCCGTTTTTCTCTCCTTTGGAAGCTTGTTTATGGCGGGTAATCCTAAACAAAGACGAGCAACCACCATCATCATCCTCGGAGAAAACCAAGGAGCTGTCGGAGTATTATTTTTTTGGGAATCAACGCTCACAAAAGTGCATCTGGTGGCTCACGGTGAAATCTTCAAATGATCTGAATCTTTTTTTTTTTTTTCCCCTGAGAACATTCTTCACCGTCGTCTGCTTTCAGAGCGCGACAGAGGGGCCGCGAGATCGGCGGGCAAATGCTGGAGCTTGGCAAGGGGTTCACAAACCGAAGGTATCGTTCAACCTTCTCAACTTAACCACCACGTCACGGTCAAAACACGGGAAATAGGTAAATAGTTTTGACGGTCAGGTGACTTTGCAAAAGTTGAGCGAGCGTCGAAAGATTAGACGTGACCTTTGCGGCTTTTCTGGTCGGAAGAAAGTCAACCAACATTGAAGCTCAGAGGTTCTCAAACTTTGGTCCCTGGACCTCTCGGAGTCCATGAGTTATAGCTTCACAGTCTTCGTGGGACCCTTCAGAATAGTGTTCATCGCTCAAAATATTGGAAAATTCATCGTTGTTCTTACAATATATTCCAATGCCCGCGATTGTAGTCACCGGTTCTGACGTAACGTTCCTACTCGGCTGTTTCCGCTTCGTTTCCATCTTTTTCCGGGAAATCCAGCAATGTGCGATCATTTTTGCCGATAATCGAAAAATAAAAACGTTTCCTTAAAAATGGAATTCAGATTCGAATTCTGCATTTAAAAAAATGTATTATATGAGCAAAAATGTGCACTGAGGACATTCCATACACTTTAAAGTAATTTTCAAAAACTGATTATATGGCATTTTTAAAAAATGATACCCAATTTATGGGGACCGGCAAAACAAACATACTGAAGCAATCTCTCCTGTCTAGTGTAGATAAAAAGCTGACTGTGACGTTTCATCACATAAGTCAGACATCCCTGCGTGAATAAAGTCACCTCTGTTTTTTTTTTTTTTTCCAAACAGCAAAAGGTGCATAGTTACAGGAATAAAGGCCAATATTTTTTAGAAGAAAAGGCCGCTTTTTTGAGAAAATGTTGGCAAATATTCTTCTGTGTAAAGGCTCCTTGGAGCCAGAGTTTGAGAACTCCTGCTGTCGATAAAAAAAAAAAAAAAAAAAAAAAAAAAAACCAAGTGTGATGAATCAGTGAATACGCACTGGAGGCAGAATGCCTCGCAAATACTAATGCGATGTAATCTATCAGTAATCCCAGGTGACGCCACCGCCAGTCTGTCTGGGTGATTGGAGGAAATGTTTCATCATTCAAATTTCAAATGTGACAAGCAAAAGCTACACGAGATAAAAATGACAAACAGGTACGGCAGAGGCAAGTCCCTCTATTCTTTCTTCCGGTTTGTGGAACTACAACATCAAAGACACTACATGCTTCCCTCTGTCTGTCCGTTAAGAGTTTTTAGAGAAGTGTACTATAGGAATAGTGTGCTCGTTTATTTACGGACTTGCTGTACTGTGTCGTCATGTCAATTTTGAACTATTTCCGTTATTGGTTCATGTTGATGTAACTGTAACCAGTATGGCGTACATTACCGAGCAATGGGCACAGTTAAGATAATGTTTTTTTTTTGTTTTTTTTTTTTGATTGGATAAGCAATTTTCCTGGTGCTTGGCAGCTGCTGTTCGGATTTATTTTCAACAAATAACATTTGTTCATCTATGGCAGCGGCAAGTAAAGACAGACAGAACAAATAAATGCTCTTCTATTTTATGGCACAAAGTGTATAATTGACTTGTGTATCCACTTTTTGGGACATTTTCGTTGGGTGGTGTGCCGTGAGATTTTTCAATTATCAAATATGTTCCTTGGCTCCATAAATGTTAGAAATCACTGAACTGAACGACACCATTCCCAAGATAAGTAAATCAAAGTATTAACACTACAAAGCCTTTTTTGCAGTACTGTAGTTTGTAAGCATCTTCTTGCGATTCGGACCGCCTGTCAAATTTTAAACGTCAATAGGCCCTTGGAGCCCAAAAGTTTGTTTTGGGGTGTACACGTGACGTCTGCAATCTGTAGGATTGGAGCAGAACAGCGCTCACATCCCTGGCGATCTGTCGGACTGAAAAAGCCAGGCTCAAAAAAAGGTCAACGAGTCACATCAATTTTTATTGTCGCTAGATGGACAAAACTTTGCGACGTTTCTTACAAAGGGTGCGCTCGTTAATGTCTGCAGCAGCAAACGGTTCTCTCCCTATAAATCCAATGTTCTCGCCCACTGATTAAAGCCATTTGTAACTGCATCGTGGCTGTCGCCTGCGGCGCGCACTTTGCAAGTAAGACGGATCCATCTTAGTAAAAGGTACTGCATGTTGTTCACGGACAACAAATACACAAACAGGTCCTCCTTCATCTAACACGACCGAATGGAAGATGACAAAAGAGCATGCATGATGCTGGCGGAAGAAAGCAGATGTACGTCACAATCCTGCGAGGACTCGGGAAAATGTCAATTTTTTTTTTCCTGGAGGAGATGAGTGGAGTGCCCTAGAGGCAAAGATTCTGGAAATTACTTGAGACCACAATATATTTCGCTCTTTGTATTAATAGCAACAAACCCATTGGCCTGCCTTGTAAACTGGACCATTAAAAAAAAAAAAAAACATAACGCATTTATAGTGCATTTCCACGATCCAAAACATTACTTGGGGTTGACGGCACTTCCGTTGGCAACGTTTTCCATTTGTGTGGAGCACAACAGCTCAATGCTCGAGGCCCCGTAGCTCAGTGGATAGAGCGTCGGTTGGTTCACTGGGGCCTCCACTCCCCAAAAGTGGTTGTGTCAGGAAGGGCATCTGGGGTAAAAACTGTGCCAAACAAATATAAGTTTTTTTCTGAAATGACTTGCTGTGGTGACCCCTAACGGGACACGCCAAAAGAAACAGCACATAAAAGCTCAATGCTGCTTCACCATTTTCGCTTTGCACTTTCAACAAATTATACTTAATCAATTTTTGGTGCTGGAAACCAAAATGTCCAACCTCCTGTGTCTTTTCAGCCATCAGTTCTCGAGACGTTTTTTGAAAAATCTACTTGGGCTGGACTTGCCCATCAAATTTATGATTAAAAATTTGTCAGCACTGCAGATTGGTTGTAAACCCTCGGCTTAGAGGTTTCACGGTTTCACTGTACACGGTATTTACATCCCGCATCCTGTACATCACAAGAGGTGTGAGCCTTCCCTTTACTCCAGGTCTGATGATCAGCACTAGCTGTGAAGAAAAGCCCCCCAAAAAACTTGCCTCACGTTCACTCCGAGCGTTGTCATACGATCCATCTTCGTCAGTGACGGCGCACGCACGGCGCTTCCATCCATCTCTATCCAACTCCTCTCATCGACCTCCTCCATTGCCTCCATCCACCTCACGCTGCTAATGGCGAGGTTTTCTACCCATATGAAAGCAGACAACAAATGAGGGCTTTGCTTTTGACGTAACTGCGGAAATGATGTGGAAAACCAAAATGGGACACAGACCGCGTCTTGCTGGGTTCCGGAGAATCATTTTCAGGTCTACACTTGATAGAATTGCCGACTTCATTTAATGTTGCCGTGGAGGTAGGGCTGAGTCATTTCTTTTAGGGGCATTGAACCGAAATGACCACATCCTTTGTTGCTTTTCAATATGGCTGCTGAAGACTTTTCGTGCATGTCTGCAAATGTTAAACAATCCGCATAATGACATGTGGATAAGGCAAAGTAATTTAGGGGGAAGATTTTTATTTTATTTTTTTTTATATATATAGGTGCTAGCGAGTCATATGGCATATTTGCTTTTGTGGTTTTGACTCTGGCTCTTTGCAAATCTCCTTAGGATAGACACGGTCAACAAATTTCATGGCACTCATGGAAAATTGCTTAGAGGACTAAATTTAAGTTTTAAAAATCTTTAAGTCAATTACTAACATAATAGACGCACCTACCACATTTTATATTGACAACGACAGACATCATTTCTCTTTTCAGGCAAAGTTTCTTGAGACTTCTTTTTTTTTTTTTTTTGCGGGGAGGGACTACGGATGAAAGGCACGGCTACTAAATTTTACATTGTTTAGTGAAATTGGCTACGTGGGCTGAATGTTCCAAAATTCAGAGAGGGTGCTACACTGCTGGAAGATTTCAACCAAACTGGCAGACTACAAGTCTTTTTGGTAATGTCATCTTGAGACTTTCTCATAGGTCTACTCATCATCTACAAAGTTTCCTGGTGCTGAGTAAAACTGGCCTTGATGGGTGAATTTTCAAAAATAACAGAGAGGTGCTACCATGTGAATTTTGGAGGGCTTCAAAAATAAATTGAAGCCTTCTTGTGCTTTTTCCAGGCAAGGCTTCTTGGGACTTTTTGGTGGGTCTGCTGTGGTGTGAAGTCGGTTATGGTGGCAGAATTTACAAAGAATTAGTTCATTTTGGGAAGTTTTGGGAATGTAAAAGCCCACAAAACTGTTTTATTTTTCCCATGAAAAGTAAAAATGCAAAAAGTAAATTAAAAGATCAAAACATTGACAAACAGAGGGATGCAATGTATCGGTCGTCGACGCAAGCGTGAAAAAAAAAATGCATCAAACCCCTGCCGGCTAAAATGATTGGCCCTTTAATTAATTGCATTATCATCAGCAAACACTCTCACCGCCACCAAAAAGCCTCCTGAGAGAAGTCAGATATGATTTGATGTGTGCCACTCTGCTCTGCTCACTGCAGCAAACTCAACAGGTCACACGGCCACAGTGCCACCTGCGGGTGGATGCGGTCATCGCAGCCATGAAAGAGGAGGGAGGCATCCGTGGGGGGGACGCGGACTCTTTACAGCAAAGAATAGACGTGAAATACAAAAAGGGTTGAAATGGTACAATAATGCTATTGTTGTAGGTTTAGGAAGCACACTTTTATGACCTGAAGATGACATTATGGAGCTCATGTGAAGTCACTTAACACTTTGTGAAAAATGATACACATAATACTTAGATGGAGTATATTGTATTTGGCAGGGTGGGGGGACTTATGAGAAATGCCACAATGTTATGGATTGAAACATTTAATTTTGTATTTCAATAACCATCTCATCATGATTACAAAATGAGTCAGGAACATGAGTTCCTTTTGTTTTTGCTCCACATAAATTATTACGATTGTATTATATATTTAAAATACAATTACTTTATGATGAATGTCAAACTCTCCCGGTGAAATCTATCTAATACAGAACAATAAATAAAATGAAAAAAAAAAAAAACAAACAGAACGTCACTGATGGTGTCGGGGTACACATGCCTGACTTTAGTGCGGGCAGCGTGGGATCAATTCCCGCTCAGTGATGGTGTCGATATCTGCCCTGAGGCTGACTGGCGACCAGTTCACGGTGTAGTCTGCCTTTCGCCCGAAACTTGCTGGGACAGACTCCGGCTCCCCCGTGACCCTTGTGAGGATAAGCATCTTGGATAATGGATGGATGGAAAATAATAAACAATTGTTGTGACTATGACAGCAAACGCTCAGTAGTCGGTTGAGATCATGATTAGTAGCAAGGTTGATATATTGTGCATCCAAGAGAGCAGTAAGGCTAGAAGTTTCGGGCAGGGTTGAAATTATTTCACCATAGTGTACATCTGAAGAGAAATGGAGGGGTTATTTTAAAGGAAGAGCTGGCTGAGAATGTCTTGGAGGTGAAAAGAGTATCAGATCGAGTGATGAGGCTGAAATTTGAAATTGAGGGTATTATGTATAATGTGGTTAGCGGCTATGCCCCACAGGTGGGATGTGACTTGAGTTGAAAAAGAAATTCTGGAAGGAACTAAATGAAGTAGTCCTGAGCATCCCAGACAGAGAGGTTTGTGATTGGTGCAGATTTCAATGGACATGTTAGTGAAGGAAACAGGGGAGATGAAGAAGTGATGGGTAAGTATGGCATCCAGGAAAGGAACTTTGAGGGACAGATGGTGGTGGAAAAAGGATGGAGATGGCTGGGGTGAACACTTATTTCCAGAAGAGGGAGGAACAGATAATGACCTACAAAAGCGCAGGTAGAAGCACGCAGGTAGATTATATTTTGTGCAGACGATGTAATTAATCTGAAGGAGGTTACTGACTGTAAAGTAGTGGTAGGGGAGAGTGTAGCTCGACAGGAAGATTAAGAAGGCAAAAGGTAGAACAGAGAACCATGTGGTGGAAGCTGAGAAAGGAAGACTGTTGTGCGACCTTTCGGAAAGAGGTGAGACAGGCTCTTGATGGACAACAAAAGCTCCCGGAAGACTGGACTACTACAGCCAAGGTGATCAGAGAGAGAGGCAGGAGAGCACTTGGTGTCTCTTCTGGTAGGAAAGGGGAGAAGCAGACTTGGTGATGGAACCCCAAAATACAGGAAGTCATACAAGGAAAGAGATTAGCGAAGAAGAAGTGGGACACAGAGAGGAGTGAGGAGAGGGGAAAGGAATACATTGAGATGCGACGTAGGGCAAAGGAAGAGGTGGCAACGGCTAAACAAGAGGCATATGATGACATGCACACCAGGTTGGGCACTAAAATAAGAGAAACGATTCTCTACAGGTTGGCTGGACAGCGAGATAGAGATGGAAACGTGTTGACTGGTGGCAATATTAAGTACGGAGAAGGTCAGAAGGAACTACATTGTGTCTTTGTGGATCGAGAAAAGGCCTACGACACGAGTACCAAGAGAGGAACTGTGGTACTGCATCAGTAAGTCTGGTGTCTGGGAAAAATGTTACAATAGTATCGGACATGTATGCGGGCAGCAGAACAGTGGTGAGATGTGCCATTTGTGTGACAGAATACTTTAGCATGGAGGTGGGACTTCATTAGCGATCAGATGTGAGCCCCTTCGTGTTTGCTGTGGTAATGGATAGGCTGACAGATGAGGTTAGACTGGAATCCCCTTGGACCATGATGCTTGCAGATGATATCGTGATATGCAGTGAAACCAGGGAGCAGGTGGAGGAACAATTAGAAAAATTGAGGCATGCAATGATAAGGAGAGGAATGAAGATTATCTGAAGTAAAACAGAGTATGTGTGCATGAATGAGAGGGATGGAGGGGGAAGAGTGAGGCGACAGGGAGAAGAGATAGGAAGGGTGGAACAGTTGGCGGAGGGTGTCTGGTGTTCTAGGTGAAAGAAAGTGTCTCCGCTAGGATGAAGGATAAGTTGAAAAAAAAACACTGGTGAGGCCGGCCATGATGTACGGATTAGAGACGGTGGCACTGAAGAGACAACAGGAAGCAGAACTGGAGGTGGCAGAATGAAGATGTTGAGGTTCTCACTTGCTTTGAGCAGTGTCATGATCCTGCCGCTTCAGCACGAGCTGTGCGGCTGCGCTGATTGGGAGGCACACACCTGTGCCTCATGGGGCCTGATCATCCCCCGTATATATAGGACCCGGTGACGACTGGTCCTCCGCCAGTTCGTTGAGCTTCATGCCCCGTTCCAGCATTCTCGTATCCCCGTTCGAACCTGTGTGTACCAACCTTCGTCCGTTCTCAGACCAACCTTGTAAGCCTGACTCCTTCGATACTTCTGCCTGCGCTGATTGTTTCCCCGTGTACCGACGCCTGCCTGTCCGCTCATCCGTTCTCTTCGCCCGACGTCACAACCACTGCTGCTGCACCGGACTGCCTGCTCGATCCCCGACCTCTGCACACAATAAACGTGTCTCTTCTTGAACTACCTTGCGTCTTCCGAGTTCCTGCATTTGGGTCCTACCTCTCGTTCCGATGGGACGTGACAAGCAGGTTGCATAGAATTAGAAATGCACTGATTAGAGGGACAGCCAAAGTTGGATGTTTTGGAGACAAGGTTAGCGAGAGCAGACTTCGATGGTTTGGACATGTCCAGAGGCGAGAGAGTGAGTATATTGGCAGAAGGGTGCTGAGGATGGAGCTGGCAGGCAAAAGAGCGACAGGAAAACCCAAGTTAAGGTTGATGGATGTTGTGAGGGAGGACATGAGGACAGTGGGTGTTAGAGAAGGAGATCCAGGAGATAGGTGCACATGGAAAAATATGACACACTGTGGCGACCCCTAACGGGTCAAGCTCGAAGGAAAAGACGACGACAGTGGGCTAGTCCAAGCCCTTCATACATACGTGCTCACGTCTTCATTGACACGCACCTTTTTTTTTCTTTGAAGAGTGATGATAGCCATTGTAAAGAAAAGTTAGGAGGGAAGTGCATCTTTCCCCTCCACTCACTACAATAAAGCACAACTGGCTTTGGGGTCTGAATTTCTGGCGGCTTCAAAACTACATGGTCAACTTCAGGTGCATCATGGGTTATGGGTTTTCCAGTTTTTTTGGGGGGCTCTGCTTGTGATAGGGCACGCCAACCAAATTCCATGCTGCTAAGTGATTTAAGGTTCAGGGGGTGAATTTTCCCAAAATTCAGAGGTACTAAAGTCAACTTTTCTCGGGCTACAAACCAAAAGCCCTGATTTACTGTCTCTCCAGGGCCAACTCCTCTGACCTTTAGTCATGGTAGCCCTACCTCAGTTTCATGTTGGTTAGTGAAACTAGCTTCGTGTCTTGCCTTCACAGGCCATCTGAAATCAGTTTTTCACGCACAACTCATCAGTTTGTATCATAGTAAAATAATTTTTAATGGTAAGATGAAAAATAATTCAATGAAAATAACATTATGGAACTTTGCAATGTTGGCAAAATTTGGCGCAGACAAGACATGCTGGGTTCTAGAAAACTGGGAAATCTAAAATTTCAACCAAAAGCAAAAACATTTTTTTATTAGGTGAGAGACATCACTTTACATCATTTACTGTCCCGAAACAGGGACATAAAAGATAAATAAAACATCCTTAGAAAATATTGTAATAATCACAAAACCAACATTCCTTTTTTACATCTGATTTGTTTTATACATAAATCATATGTACATTTGTATTCGTTTACTTTTTTACTTCACATAGACTGAAACAAGCAAGCTCTTCTATCTTTTAGTGCATTTGACTTTGTTACAAACAAACAAAAAAAGGCTGCGAGGTCTCAATTGACTGATTGTCCTTTAGAGGAAGTAGAAGGCTCGCTGTCCTTCCACAATAAAGCTGCTGCTACCGACTACTCGTTACTTACACATTAAGTTTGAATGATTAGGCCATAAACAATATGTCATAGCACACAGTATGTCCCCCTTGGTGCCCCGGAATGTTCCATTACAGTCAGAAAAAAATATTACCCATGACGTACTCCAAATTCCTGTTTTCAACGGTCCTACAGGAAGCCAATAAAGCAACTAAAAACAAAAGTAAAACCCGGTATGTTGCATCCGCCGATGGATCACCAAATGGGATTTTTAGATTTTTTTTTTTTTTGACGGGAAAGGAAAAGTATGCACATGTGGTTGGAAATGTGCTTTTTTTCTTTGGAAAAACAAGTCTTTAGTATAAAAAAATCCACAAAACTTGGCAGTACAAGCTTTTCACTGGACTTTTGACGCTAATCAAATTATAAATTGGTTAGCAGCGCAGAGGCAGCTTGCATGTATGAATTTTGCGATTTTTTTTTTAATGGGAAGAATAGTTTTCTATATACAACATTTAATTTGATTTGCTTTTGGCACATTCAATGCAAAGAAAACAGCCTTGAAATTCAAAGCATGTTAGCACTGTCATGGGATTTATTAAGAAAGTGTGATTTTTTTTTGGAGAAGACAGAATAATAAGTGACTAAATTTGGTGGTCTTTATGCAAATAACACACATTTATGCTCACAGGTGTTAGTGACATGGTTTTAATTGCCAAATTAGAACATGCTTTAATTTTTTTTTTTAAAGATATTGGAATTTTTGGATTTTTAGAGTTTTATCAAAAAGATTTTTTTTTGCATGAAAAGAAATCCAAATTTTGGAGTACTGTAGTTGCTTTATTGTCCCACAAAGATGCACAACAGGAATAAAAGGTGTATCTCCGAACTTCGTGATTTGCTAAATGTTTTTTTTTTTTTAACAGAAAACAACATAGAACACAAATAAAACTGGTGCCTCTGACATTGCAGCTTTTTAAAAAAATTTGACATAAAAAAAACAATGTAATCATAGTTTTTTCATAATGTTCCAAAATTTGTCTTTGAGCTTTCCCTCCAAATGCTGAATTTTGTGATTTGTAAGAAAGAAAACATTTACAGAACAAGCTTTTTGTCAGACAACAAAATGTGTATCGTGGAATTTTTCATCATTTCATTTTTATCGGTATTTTTTGTTTTTGTATAACGCCCTCCACCGAACAAAATTCGACAGAACTGCAGATGCTTTTTGTCAGATAACGTGAAACCCGAATAAAATAAAGCGTCTCAACATCTTCAGATTTTTGTTATATGTTATATTGTTATGTTTTTTAACTGCAATTTTGCTGTATGTCCTTGTCATCTTTTATTGACTCAGTTGTCACTTAAACAAACGAGATGTTACAACCTCAATTGGTTTCTGAAAAGAAAACCAAAATGGCATGCAAAGTGATTAGCAGCGCGGATGATTATGTTGAAAACGATCACTTTTCGGATAAGTGATGAACACTGATGTGATGAATTCTAACGGTCAACAGTGAAAACTTTCTCCACAGTTCAACTGATGTACGATAACTTGCATCAGATTTTCCGAAGCAAACGGAAGTAGAGTTGTTTGGACTATAAAACAAACAGTCTGCTTTATTTCATATTGGAAAGGTTCCCACTGCACTTGCAGCTTCCATTCTCTTCTCAGGCTGCGCTGCCATATGGAGCTTGTTGACGTACCCGTCTGTTTGCCGAGACCCACCAAGACTGTGTGAGTGTGCTTACGGAATATGAGGGATGATTTGAAAAGTCAGTGTCAAAGTCACTGGTGGCCATTTTGTGAATCTTTGCTTAAATGCTGCAAGTTTGGAACTACTGGAAGAACGAAAGCACTTCCTGCGTTGCTACAGGTTAACTAGAAAGTCTCGTTGTTGAGTGAGGATGAGGAAGAGAGTTAGCAGAAGAAAATCTCTCCATCCAGAGGAGTCTCGGGAAGGTGCTGGGTGTCTGCAAATGAGATCATTAAAATGTTACTTTTGATGCTCTTGAATCTACAACAATTTATCAGGAAAAAGACAAGTGTGTGTTCATTACATATTGGGGTTAATTTGGGCAGTTTAATTAAGTACAAGTAATACCTTCAAACGTTTTGTCCAAAATATATTTGTATTTTATTCATCTTCCACTTCCATTGTTTTTGTTTTCTATAATTTCTTTTCATATTATTATGATTTTATGTATTACTGCTGAGGTTGGCGACCATTTTTGAAGTTGCAACAAAAACAGTAAAACTTAAAACGTCAAAGTGACAAGATCCATGTTCAACACAGCCATCCTACACAATTTAACACATTGGGACATTGACATTGTTTCCTAACAACTTATAATTTTGGGACCCTTTGCACATCCAACGTGACAGTGTATTTGGTGCACTTAGATACTGTACAGCATTAGTCACTATTGTAAGAGATAAAGCCATTGAACAAGCAGCGTTAGACAAAGGCTGTAGGATTTAAAATAGGTGGCTTTGATCTCCTTGTGCTGTTGTCAATATTGCAATACTTTGCAGTTTTTAACCAACTGGAAACTTGACTGGGAGTAAACTGCATTAGTGTGCGTTATCTGTTCACATCTAAGTGCAACTTTTACAAATGGAGCCCAAGTATTTTATTTGTATATTTATCAAAGCTATTTTATTGTTCTACATTACAATGCAAACGTGCAATATATGCTTTTAGGTAATTGTTGTGATGTACTTACATTATACTCATATTTCATCAGTGGCAGAAAAAAAAAAAATCATTCATACTACCCGTTTGTTGTGAGGAATATAATGTCTGAGAGAGAGAGAGAGGTGCTGGATGTGCGTGTATAAGTGTGCGCGCGCACATGTAAAACACGGCGTACACGTAAACGCCTCCCCCACCACCAACAGTATGGTGGTCTGGTATTTAGGGAGGTGGACAATGGTCGACATTCCCTTAGCCAATCAGGATGCTGCACACCATGCGGGCTTCCCTTAGCGAATCAGGATACGCAACACAATGCGCATTCATACACTGTAAAAAATTACACACAAACAAAATCAATCTGTGTTTGAGCGAGGCGTGTTGCAGTGAGGGAACACTGTATACAGGTATACTTTTCCACCATATACATTCAAATATATTTCTTAAGGGTTCTAAAATCATGACTGTTAATGCTCACTGCAAGCATGTCAATCATGTTTTTCAATTTGGTCATTGTTCACATTAAGCTGGAGGACCTTCGTAAGGCAATTCTGTGGTTGGTATATATGTGTAATGTTCTTAATTTTACTCGTATGACCATAAAGGTCAACTAGAAGTGGAATTAAGGAGAGGGGGAAACCTCTGCTTTTTCATTAAATGTTCATCATTTGTTAAAGTCGTCGTCACTTTAACAAATGATGAACATTTAATGAAAAAGAAGTGAGTTCATGCCACTTAAGTGCTCGTATCTCAAGTCTGGCAAAAATTCTGTCAAATGACTCCTTGCATCTGAAAACCTTTCCGATCATCGGTAAAAATGACTTAATGCGTACCTGGGGCCTGTCCTTTCACCTTCTTCTTACGCTTGTCTTTGCCTTCCTTGCCGCGATGCTTGGCTAACTGGAGCAAGCTCTTGGAAAGCTGCTTGTTGGCCTCGCCCCCCTTTAGGAGGCTCGCAGATGACGATGATGAAGAGGATGTGAACGGGTTGAGACTGCGAGTCTTGGCTTTGCAGCGCTGTGACGATGAAGAGGAGGAGGAGGACGACGATACATCTACGGGGTCCAGATCCAGAGACTGGCAGCTGCCTGCTAACTGGGACTCTTCTGAGGCGGTGGAGGGAGTCCTCTGCAAGTAAACCAGGGAATTCCTTCAAATGAATGATCTAAATACTTCACTTTGTTCATGATTTCTAGTCAAAGTTTTGAAATGCCATGCAAAGTAGCGGTTTTAACCATGAACTACTGAGAGGTGCAATCATGTTGACTGAGCATGACCTCGGCCACAGGTGTCAAACTCAAGGCCCGGGGGTCCAGTCCCAGCCCACCACATGATTTTATGTGCCCGTGAAGGTAAATCATCTGTCAACTTCCATGAATCTTGTGAAAATCTGTGCCAAATTGTAATATACAAATGATCACGATATATTTTACACATTTTTTGTGTAACCAAACATGAACAATGGTTGAAAACCATTACCCTGATTTCTGATTCCAAAACTAGTTCATAAATTTTGTGAGTAAATATGTTTAGGTGATCAAGGATTTCTGTGGTTTCACAGTTGTAACGGCCCTCCTGAAGAAGACCCTAACTACAATGTGGCCCGTGGAAAAAACTTGTTTGACACCCCTTACCTAGGCCTTTGCCTTTATTTAAATAGTTGATTTCTATTGTGCACTACTGACAGTAACTGGAGCATGGATGTTACAGATACATAAACCCTTTCCAAAAAATTAGAATAGCATTACAAAGTTGAATTTCCACAATTCCATAAAAAAAAACGAGAAGCTAGATTACAGATTCAGGCCCCACAATTTAAAGCATTTCAAGTACTGATTTGTTTATTTTTACATAATTTGGGGGTGCAGTTCATAAAACCTACAAAATCAGAAATTAAAACAATTAGAATACTGTGAACAAATGTTTTAAACTGCCACACACTAAATAATCTACCAAACTCAAAGCACCTGCACAGGGTTCCCTAAATTTCATTAAATTTTTTCGGTTGGGGTCAATACAGGGACGACTGCAAAAAAAAAAAAAAATGTCCAGAAGACCATCATTGATCTACTCCATAGCCTTAAAGGTTCATAGCTAAGGAGGCTGGCTGTTTGCAGAGTGCAGTGCCGAAGCATCTCAATGCAAAGTCTAGTGGAAGGACAAAAAGTGACAGGAGATCAAGCACCAGCAAAAGAGATGTCTGCTTCAATAGATTATTAAACAGAGAAGATTCAAGAAGCTAGCAGAGGCGGGAGTCACACCTTCAAAAACCACCACATTCAGACGAGGAAGATGGGTGAAGAACAAAACCCAAGCTTTGAGGTCCAGTGTGAAATATCCACAGTCAATTATGATTTTTTCCCCCCCGACAAAAACTGAGAAGTAAATGGTAATTTCTTCACAGTATTCAAATTTTTTTGAATTCCTACTTTCACGGGTTTCAGGAGCTGGAATTATGACCAAATAAACAAATACTTGAAATTGTTCAAATTGTGCACCTTGAATCTATAAGCTTAAATAAACATTTCCATAATATTATATATTTTTTTGGAAAGGGTCTGTATGTTCCTATAGATGGCCGAGCACACTGGGCATTTTTGACCATTCATTTATAGTATTATATTGTGATCATGTTTATTTCTATCATGCAAGGTTGTGCTGCTCATAAATAATTGGCACGTTTGATGGAAGAAGTCTACTTTGAACTACTTGTACAAAGTGACTTTGCGTTGTTCACCTCAGCGCGTCGCAGCTCGTCCATCTTGTCAAGCTGTCTGTGGAGGGCATCCCTGTCCTTGTCCAGCTTCCTCTGGGCTTCTCTCAACCTCTCCAGGTCTCTCTGGTAGTCCTCCTTCCGAATAGCCAGCTCCCGCCTCTCGTCCTCCAGCACCCGCTGCTGCTTGGACAGATCCTCTTCCTGCAGTGATGACAGTTTGATTTATTGACACTTTACAACATTGAGTTATGAACTACAAGAAAGTGTTGCCTCAGACCTTCAAAGAAATAACTGAACCTGATTTTCTGTAATCTTCCCCTAACAAACATTTGTCAGTCTGTTCCATAAAACAGTTTTTGGTTGGTTTAAATTCTTCTTTAAGAATGACGAAAATAATCATGCACGGTGGCGCAGCTGTAAAGCATTGGCCTCAAAGTTTTTAGGTTCAATCCCAGCCCTGCCTGTGTGGAGTGTGCATGTTCTCCCTGTGCCTGCATGGGTTTTCTCCGGGCACTCCGGTTTCCTCCGACATCCCAAAAACATCCAAAATTAATTGGAGACTCTAAATTGCCCCTAGGTGTGATTGTGAGTGCAGCTGTTTGTTTCCGTATGCCCTGCGATTGACTGGCAACCAGTTCATGGTGTACCCCCCCTCCTTGACAGCTGGGATAGGCTCCAGCACTCCCGCGACCCTCGTGAGGATAAGCAGCTAAGAAAATGGACGGATGGATAATCATCCATCCAATGGTTCTATGGTAAACATCCATCCATCCATTATCTGAGCCGCTTATCCTCACAATGGTTGTCGGAGTGCTGGAGCCAATCCTAGCTGTCATAGGGCAGGAGGCTGAGTAAACCTTTAACTTGTTGCCAACCAATTGCAGGGCACATTGAGAAAAACAACCAGTCACATGTACAATCACATCCTGGGGCAATTTAGCGTCTCCCATTAATGCATGTTTTTGGGATGTGGGAGGAAACCTGAATGCCCGGAGAAAATCTACGCAGGCATGGGAGAACATGCAAACTCCATATAGGTGGGCCGGGATTGAACCCGGGTCCCCAGAACTGTGAGGCCAACACTTTACAGTTGCCCCACTGTGCGGCCTAATTTTAATTTTAAAATGTTTTTGGTTAAAATGTTTGATTTAAAATTATTCGTTATACAGTATTTATACAAAATACTTTGAAAATACAATGTATATTTTAAAAACACAGAAATGCTATACAAATAAAATGAATCCAATTTGTAAAGAGGAAAGGGTCAAATGCAAAAAATCAAAGTAAAAAAAAATGCATTCTTTATTAATTACATTTTAGCAGCATTCTAAGTAAGTTTAACTTAAAATAAGAAATGTTATTTATTTTTTAGGTGATATATGTTTTCCGGCACAATATTTGTTTAAGGAAATCTCGCCAAGTACATTTTTGATGTTCTATTGCCAAAGAATTTTGCTTGAAAGAAGTCAAACAAGTGTAGTCCTCAATTCACTCCCCAGTTTCTGTAATGCACCAAGTGGACTTCCAGTACCTGCATGTTCAGCAGCGCCTCCTTGTCACTGAGGAGGCGCTCCCTGAGCTCCCACTCCTTCTCACGGCGGCGCCGCTCATCGGCGTGCGCCGCTTGCTGCCTGTGCAGTGACGCCAGCTCCTGCCGCTGTTTTTCCAGGCTGCGCTGCTTCTCTTGCTCAATCAGTGAGCTGGGCCGAGAGGAGGGCCGTGATGACGAGCATGCAGATGGTGAACGCTCACTTAGGACCTGACGCTGATCCTCTATGAAGCTATCCTGCTGGACCACCACTGCCTGGATGTCCAAGCAATCACACACATTAAAAGTAAAAATGTTATCTGCTGTCTATGTGACCATGCATTCCCAACCTGTCAAGCACATGCCAAACTAACAGGTGGCGCTAAAGTCTCAAATTGTAAAGTCATTTCAACAATTTCTGAAAATGGTGCGATGAGGAAAAAAAAAATATCTCCCTTACAAATTTAATAAAAAATGTAAATAATTGTATAAAGACTATTTAAAAAATGGATGGATACAACTCAATACAATTTAAAAACTTTAATAATTTAGTAAATACTTTTAAATACAACTGACTGGAATTTAAAATGTTTTGACATTGAAAATAAAATCAATATAACGAAATAAAAAGTAATGGAAACAAAATGTGTTTTTATTGATTTTTTAAATAAAATATAGGAGGGCTTGGAGCGAGGGTTTGATTCAATCAAAACATGACAATACAATTTAGTCTTTGTTTTCGGTCTCTATAATTTTAACAATTTATTGCTTTACTTACGGAACAGTTCTGAAGACCGAGGTTCAAATCCCATCCCCAACGTGTGTGGAATTTGCATGTTCTCCCCGTGCCTGTGAGGGTTTTCTTCAGGCACTCCAGTTTCCTCCCACATCCCCAAAACATGCATTCATTGGAGGGTCTAAATTGCTCCTAGGTGTGATTGTACATGTGACTGCTTGTTTGTCTCAATGTGCCCTGGGATTGTTTGGCAACAAGTTAAAGGTGTAGTCCGCCTCTTGCCCTATGACAGCGAGGATTGGCTCCAGCACTCCCACAACCCTTGTGAGGATAAGCGGCTCAGATAATGGATGGATGGACGTTTACCATTGAACCAAGATTATTTAATTTTGTTAAATGTCACAATAGTGACGGAGAGAAAATTTATTAAATAATTTTAGATTATTTTCTTTGAGGTTGACATACATTTCCTTAGTACAGTGGTGCCTCTACTTATGAAATTAACATTCCGGAAGTTGTTTCGTAATGCGAAACTTTCATAAGTAGAAACACATTTTACATGTAAATAGCATATTGTGGCATTTAACAAAATTAAATAATTTTGGTGATCCATCCATCCATCCATCCATCCATCCATTTTCTGAGCCGCTTATCCTAACGAGGGTCACGGGACCGGTGGAGCCTATCCCAGCTACAGTATCATCGGGCAGGGGGCGGGGTACACCCTGAAATGGTTGACAGCCGATCGCAGGACACATGGAGACAGACAACAGTCACACTCTCAATCACACTTAGGGGCATTTCAGAGTCTCCAATTCATGCATGTTTTTGGGATGTGGGAGGAAACCAGAGTGAGTGGAGAAAACCCAGGCAAGCACGGAAAGAACATGCAAACTCCAAACAGGCAGGGCGGGATTTGAACCCTGGTTCTTAGAACTGTGAGGCCAATGTTCTAACCAGGGACTCCACCGTCCACCGTGCCGCTTAATAGTCACCACAAATAAAATTTACAGCTAATGCATATGATCGGTAAAGGATGTGATAGTCAGATTTCACTCAAGGATTGATTTTTGGTCCTGGAATAGACGGCATAAAACACTGCCTGAACCACCACTATTTTTACAGTCCATTAAGATTATGAATGGTTGAAATGTCAGTCTTGTTTTTTTTTCCATAATTTTCTATTTGATTTATTCTTTTAGGCAATATTATTCATTTTTGCAATGCCTTGATTTAGTGAGGTTAGTACAAAGTCAATCCTATGAATGCAATTATACTAATAATTTCTTAAAGGGGCTTAAATGGGGTTTAACATTCTAACGGTCACTGCAACTTGGCTATTGGTGGCCGAACAGGCTTAACATCTCAAGCTGGATAATTCAATATTTAAAAAAAAAAAAGACCAAAAAAATGAAATAATGTGAATTTATAAATTACTGTATTTAAATGCATTAAGATCCCTGTAAAGAATATTAAACATAAATAATCATTGTTAGCTATTGTTGAAAAAAAAAAACGGCTGAAATATATTGTGTTGAGGTTGTAATACCTGCAGTGTGCTGAGCAGGAAATGCAGATTGGAGACACTGTGCAGCACCTGCTGTTGTTAAACAAAATGCAATAAGCACCCCCAACATACACAATGAATATTTACAGTACATCATCAATATATCATTGATTTAAAGATAAAATGCCATCCTTATTACAGATAAGGAAAATAAATGCCATGGGGTCCTGTGGGAATGAGCTACACGAAGGTTGAAGACAACTAACTCGACTGGTTTCCATGTCAACAGCGGCCCAGCTAATCAGGTTAGTGACGGGAAGTGGCTTCTTACCTCACTGTTCCTCTTGAGCAGTTGCAGCAGGTTGGCGTTTCCTCCCTGCTGATACACACACACAAACACAACGACAAATATCAGTGTGTGTGTGTATGTGTGTGTGTGGCTGTGCTGTTCTAAAATGTGATCAGGTAACACTGAAGCAACAAGTGGACCAAAAACAATCATTACAAGAAAACCAAGTGGTGTGACGATTGATTACGTAAATGCAGAGCTGCCAACCTAGATCAATTAATTTCCAGAGCAAATTGTCCAAATTTGTCTGAATTTTCACATTTTTGCTGTCAGGAACAATACTGCGGGACACTTATTACAGTATATTTTTGTCATAGGACCAACAATCTGAATTACGGGTAGAACGATTCAGTGTTCAGTGATTTCCATAACAAAACACAGATGTTCTGTAACATTTGGCAGCTCTGCATAATGTGCAATCTTTCTTTGCCCGTGATTGATGACAACCGACACAGTGCACAATATATATATATATAAACAAAACGCAGAGAAATAATCCAGTTTAAAAAAAAAATTCTTTGCACTGCATGTGCCATATAAATAATGCAATAGCACCTCTTGCCAGTTATTGATGATAACCACCTGCTTGCACAAGAGAAGTCGCACAGAACCAGGTATCTAAACAAATAATTCCAAGACAACACAATGTGTATTGCAGGCTTGATCACATACTGGTATATTGTAAGCGTTATAGTTACTGTAGCCGATCCTCTTGGCCAATAGTAATTCAATTGTTGTAAATATATTTAAAATAAATCCCAAAAATATGAATAAAATAAAAAAACACAAACAATTCCAAATTCAGTATTCAAACTCAAAATACATCTAAGGGGGACAATAAATTACACCTAGTGCTTGGTTATCCATGGGAGCATGTGCTACTTTTGGAAAACTACCATATTTTCCGGATAATAAATTGCTCTGGAGGATAAATCGCAATAGCCAAAAATGCATAATAAAGAAGGAAAAAACATACATAAGTCACACTAGAGTATAAATTGCAAACACTAAGAACAGACACTTCATTGTGAAACACAATTAAAAAGAAAAACAGGCTGTACGGTATGCTAACGCAACATATTCAGCTAACGTTACATGATGCAAAAAAAACAAACTGAGAACGTGCCTGGTATGTTAACGTTAAATATAAACAGTTATTCAGATAACTATTGCATAAAGAACACACTAACAAGTTTACCAAACCATCAGTGTCACTCCAAATCAACAAATCCAATGAAATCTTAATCCTCGGTGTCACTTCTAAACAACTCATCCAACTCCGAGGTAGACAACGCACAATTTCCTGTTCTACGTTGCTTTCGTCAGACTCATCGTCCGTTGCAATTCCAATTATTCCAGCCTTTCTGAATCCCGACAGGCAGGTTTTGGGACAATGTGCTTGCTGTGATAGAGGGGTGATTGCTTGCATGAAGCGGTAACACCAAGAAGCTCCTCTTGATATAAGTATTCATCTCCTTGGCAACTACATGGGAATGGAGACGCAAATCCACTGTTGACAAGCCTCTCCCGACAGCATGTTGTTGAAGCACCCATGTGCAATCTCCTTCCTCTAGCTGTGGCACTAGCATTTAGCCTGCGATTCGCTTTTTTTCCCCCCTTTCATTTCAGTGACAGTAACCCCTGCTTTTCACCAGTCCGTTACAAGTTTTTCGCTCACTCCAAACTTTTTTTCTGCTGGTCGATTACTGTTTTCGGCTGCATATTTTATTACTTGCACTTTGTAATCTGCGGAATATGATTTTCTCTTCAATGCCAATTTAGTTGAGTAGTCAGTTGTTTTTAACAGTTACCGCAAATTTTGAAATGATCGATCTTCAGAGGTACAGAAGTACCAGGTACAGATACACAGGCCTAGACCACCCACTTGCGGTTGTTGTGTTTAAATAATAAATAAGGGGCTCAGAAAACCGATGAATGGATATAAAAATGTGTTCATAATTTCACATATAAATTGCTCTGGAGTATAAGTCTCACCCCCGTCTAAACTATGGAAAAAAACTGTAATTTATAGTTTGAAAAATATAGTACTCTGGGACAAGAGAAATAGAAAGTTTCAAAATAATCCAGAGCAAAAAAATTAAAAAAAAAAAAAAAAAAAAATCAATCGCATGTTAGATCACCTGTGCGCTCGCAAAGTATTTGTGATATGAGAGATGGAATGGCTCATTTTGCCAACTCTTTACAATAAGCCTCATTAGGAACGATGGAAATGAGCAGCAAGCTGAGATCATCATACCTTCTTTAGAACGCTGTCGGACTCAGTCCTCCGTAGGTCTCTGGTGGCGTCCTCACTCTCGTCTCCACCTACGGGATATGAGTGAGGCAAAGACCAGTCACCAAACCTCACACTCATCTTCATGAAAAAGGCTAACATATTTCAGCAGGAACATTAAGACCAATCACTGAAGTTACATGCTCTTGAGAAATAATTTAGAACTGCTATCGGACACAAGGAACTAAACTAGAAATATTTTTTCATTTCTATTGTGCAAAGGGGCTGTTGTATACAGTAGGGCCATTCACGGCCAGAGCGGTGGTGTATGACTAATCAGAGGTATTTAGTTGTTTGTATCATGCATAATGGTGCTTGTGTATGACCCATTGGGGGCATCAAAAGTATTTTTGCTATTGTGCAAGGTGACGGCTATGAAGGACAAATTATGAGCCTGTTAATTTCTATTAGTGATGCACTGAAATGAAAATTTTTGACTGAAAACTTTTTTCTTTCGGCTTGTCCCGTTAGAGGTCGTCACAACGTGTAATCTTTTTCTATCTCAGCCTATCTCGTGCATCCTCCTCTTGAACACCCACTGCCCTCCTGTCCTCCCTCACAACATCCATTGACCTTTTCTTTGGTCTTCCTTTTGCTTTTTTGCCTGGCAGCTCCATCCTCAGCACCCTTCTACCAATATACTCACTCTCTCGCCTCTGAACATGTCCAAACTATCGAAGTCTGCTCTGTCTCACCTTATCTCCAAAAACATCCAACTTTAGCTGTCCCTCTAATGAGCCCATTTCTAATCCTATCCAACCTTTTCACACCAAGCGAGAACCTCAGCATCTTCATTTCTGCTACATCCAGTTCTGCTTCCTATGGTTTCTTTAGAGCCACCGTCTCTAATCCGTACATCATGGCCGGCCTAACCGCTGTTTTATAAACTTTGCCCTTCATCCAAGCGGAGACTCTTCTGTCACACAGAACACCAGACACCTTCCACCAACTGTTCCATCACGCTTGGACTCGTTTCTTCACTTCCTTACCACACTCACCATTGGTCTGTATTGTTGACCCCAAGTATTTGAAGTCGTCCACCCTCGCTATCTCTTCTCCCTGGAGCTTCACTTTTCCTCCTCTGCCCCTCTCATTCATGCACATATATTCTGTTTTACTTTGGCTAATCTTCATTCCTCTTCTTTCCAGTGTGTACCTCCATCTTTCTAAATGTTTCTCTGCCTGCTCCCTGCTTTCACTGCAGATCACAATATCATCTGCAAACATCATGGTCCAAGGAGCTATTTATAACCACTGAAAGAGCATTTTTTTTCTTTTTGTGATGATGACTCATCAATGACCTTATTTCTACAATGCATGGTGATTTATCATTTTATGTTGTCACCCTGGAACACACCATTTTCATTACTTTCTAGGGGTGGAAAAAGGGCAAACACAATAATTAACATTGTTGAATTAAAACTTAAAAATTAAAAGCTTAATTCACTTTAACCGATTTATTGGTACGCCATGGTGACGCAGCTGACCTCACAATTCTGTGGACCGGGGTCAAAACCCCGGCCTCACCTGTGTGAAGTTAGCATGTTCTACTCGTGCTTGGTTTTCTCTGGGCACTCCAGTTTCCTCACACATCCCAAAAACAAGCATTAATTGAAGACCCAACATTGTCCCCAAGTGTGATTATGAGTGCGACTGTTGTCTGTCTCCATGTGCCCTGCCATTGGCTGACAACCAGTTCAGGGTGTACTCTGCCGCCTCCCTGGTGACAGCTGGGATTGGCTCCAGCACTCCTGCGACCCTTGTGAGGATAAGTGGCTCAGAAAATGGATGGATGATTTATTGCTGTACCAAATAAAGTGTCCACACACAGTTCTCCACTTACTCTTACTGAGGTGCATCTGATGACTGTCAAAGCCACCAAAGGTCTCGGCCCGTCGGGGCAGGCACCCCGGGCTGGGCACTCCTCCTCCACCATCATGGACACCAGCCATGGCACCGCCCAGGCTGCTGTTCACCAGTGACTGCAGCGTCTCCACTAACGCACACACACACACATTCACACACAAATGCACACAAACACACAAAATTGATGCAGGGACGGTTAACGAATCATCCAGCTAACCAAGTTATACTAGTGGTTGCCAAGGAACAACCTGTTCTATGCACTTCATATTCAAATATGTTTACTTTGTGTGTGTATGCACTTGTGTGAACATGAGCACAAGTAGATAATCACCTTACCTCTGTCATAAGGCATGTGAGTTAAAACATGAAGTCTATTCTAAAAGTATCAAACAAGAAATTATATTTTTGTTACATTTTGAAAGTTAAGATGAATAAATATATAATCCATCCAATAAGTATTCACAGGGCTTTTGTTTTCCAACATTTTGTTATATTTTCACCTAAATCCAAAAGGGACTCAATTCATTTTGCTCATTTGCATTAAAAACTGACTTCTTTTTGCATGTTTTTCTTAAAAAAAATAACAACTAGAAAATGACAGGTATTTCCAGCCTGCGCTGAATACTTTGTCAGTGCACCTTTGGTTGTTATGACTTCACCTCGACAGGCATGAATATGTACAGTGGGGCAAAAAAGTGTTTTGTCATCCACCAATTGTGCAAGTTCTTCCACTGAAAAAGATGGGACAGGTCTGGTTTTTTTTTTTCATTATATGTATACCGCACGTATGAGGGCCAAATAGGGGAAAAAAAAACCTGAATATCAAATGATTACATTTTGATTACTCTTTCATTCATCTGTCCATTTTCAACACAGCTAACAAAACATAATGCTATGTAATTACATAATTAGAACATTATTTGTGGTACAACAGTTGCTGCAAAAAAAATTGGAAGTTGTCTGTTTTAATTCAACTTATTTCCATTTTATTATTTGAATTTTGCACTGCTAAATCAAAAATAATAGTAGTACTGTATTTGATTTGCATTCCCAAAGTAATGTAACTAATTAAATTTAATGACACTGATTACTGTTCTTAATTTTCAATGGACCATTGGATGTTTCATCTACAAAAATGAAATCAAGTCATAGGTCAATATTTTGGATCATCTACGTAGAGTTGAAGTCAGATGTTTAAATACACTGTGTGAAAACATTACATTTTTTGTCTCACTGTCTGAAGTCAAATCAGACTAAGCTGCTCCTGTTTGAGCTCAGTCAGAATGACCATGCCACAATGATGAGAGAGAGAGAATTTCTTAGAGAATTCTGTATTTTTTTTAGGTCAAAAGTTTACATACAGAAAATGTATATTGTCTATTGCCGTTTATTTTATGAAGTAATCCAGTTCCTGCTGTAGCAAAACAGCCCCACAACATGATGCCACCTCCATGCTTCAACAGATTATGTAGTGTTCTCAGGTCTACAAGCTTCCCCCTTTTTCCTGCAGATGTAACGTTGTTTATTATGGCCAAACAGCTCCACTTTAGTTTCATCAGACTACAGAACATGTCTCCAGAAGTTCAGACCTTCATTTTAGTGTCTTTTTGCAAACTGTAATTTATGAGTTTCAGCCCATTTTGATGCAGGCTTCATTTCACTGTGGATAATGACAGTTTCTCACCAGCTCAATCCAGCATCTTCATAAGGTCTTACATTTTTGTTCTGGGGTTGATTTGCACACTTTGGACCAAAACACATTAATCTGTGGAACACAGAGCTTATTCTGAGCAGTGTGATGGCTGGACATTCCCATGATGTTTATACTTCTACATACTTGTTTGAACAGATAAACGTGGCACCTTCAAGTACCTGGAAATTGCACCAAAGGATAAGACACACTTGTGGCGCTCACGATTTTTTCTCTGATTTCCTGGGCAATTTGTTTTGATTTTCTCACGATTTCAAACAAAGAAGCAGAGTGTTTGAGGTGTGGCGTTAAATACATCCCCAGGTTTGCCGTCAATCAACTCACACGTTGTCAGTTACCCAAGGAGCTTCGAAAGCCATGACCTCATCATCTGGGCTTCCTCGTGTTCTTTAAAGACATTGTACTTTTTGTCTATGTAAACTTTTGACCTCAAAGTAAATAATATAAAATTTCCAAAAATTTAATAATTTTTGTCATCCTAACTGATCTGAAATAGGTTTAGTCTGATTTGACTTAAGACAGTAAGATAAAAAATGAAATGTGTGTTTTTGCACAGCGCATGTAAACTTCTGGCTTCAACTGTATCCACATGCATCATGAGGTTTTATTTAGAAATTTTAGCTAATTTATCAAAAAAGAAAAATAATTTCATATATTACCCCGCCTTTGTTTAGTACTTTGGTTATTCACCTTCAAATGATTACATAATCTTTGCACCCCAATCTTTGATTGAATTTGCTCATTCCACTTTGCATCAACTCTGAAACTCCATTGGCTTGGATGGAGAGCATGAGTAAGGTCATTTTCAGATCTTTCCAGAGATTCCTATTGAAATTTTGTCTCAGGACACAAAAGTACATTCACATGCCAGTCGTGAAGCCACTCCTTCTTGACTGTATTCTTTCTTAGAGCCATTGCCCTTGTATAAAATTGTATGTGGAAATTTGAAAAAACAAGTAATAAGGTTGTAATAAAATGTATTAAAACTGAAAGTCTATGAATACTGTCCAGATGATGTCCCGCATGTATTTGTACATTTAAATTGTTTAACAGAGCGGATGAGGACAGAAATGTGTATTTTATCTATTTAAATGGAAATAGTGTACTTTGATGAAATGAGGCGGAACATGTGCAGAAAGAAAAAAGCCACAGTACAAAACAAGGCATCTTCAAAAGACCTCAAATTGATGTTTTTTAAGTCAACTAGAAATGTTCATTACTGCTAATTGCAATGACTACTTGCTAATAAACAAAGACATCCATGAAGGGGAACGAGTTTGTTCTGTATTTAATTCTCAGCAATGATAAGGAAACATTTTATCAGCGAGGAAGGGAGGCGACACAGCAATGCGGGTCATTAAAATGACCTCGCTGCATTTCCAGGAATACGATGTGGCATCTTTTGTCTTGTCATACTGACAAATTTTCTTTTAGGGTTACTTCTAGATGTCGTGCTTATTTCTATTGTGTAAGATGGTGTTTAGGAATCGTAACTGGTGAGAGGAGTCATTGTGTTACCCATATGACTTATTCTCCACATTGCAAGTGCACATGCGCGTGCCGTGGATGGTTTTGACTGGATTATTTATCACCACCATTTATTATGATTATGTTGTCATTCTCTTTATCAAACATGTACAAGGTTGGTGGTTCTCATGAAATACTGACAAGAAGCGCAATACCTTTATGATACATTCTGTACAAGCATGTGCCTGTGTGTGGCTCAGTGTTCCATCAAATTTTTTCCCCTCTATAGATTATATTTCGACATTTTGGCTACTTCTATTGTAAGAGGTGGCAATTGTCATAAAAACCTGGTGAAAAGTGTCATCACATTACTCTTGTGATAGTGTGTCACGTCACTGAGTGCAGTTGTGCAATTGTTTCTTAATCTATGAATTATTTATATTTGTTCTGTTTATTGGCTGACTGGTTAGAACGTCAGACTCACAGTTCTGAGGACCAGGTTTCAAATCCCGGCCTCGCCTGAGTGGAGTTTGCATGTTCTCCCCGTGCCTGCGTGGGTTTTCTCGGGACACTCCGGTTTCCTCCCACATCTCAAAAACATGCATTGATGGCAGACTAAATTAACTTAAATTGCACCTAAGTGTAATTGTGAGTGCGACTGTTGATTGTCTTTTTGTGCCCTGCAATTGGGTGGCAACCAGTTCAGGGTGTACCCTGCCTCCTGCCCGAAGACAGCTGGGATAGTATATATTTATCCAGATATTTGAATCATATGACATGCACTGCGTGACCGAGCATGCCCTGCGCTATTTTGCTTGTATGAGGATTATTGCTGCTCCTTCCATTTATTTCCATGCGGAAGGTGATGGGTAATTGTGAAAAAAAAATTGTGGAAAGTGAATCCTTCTCACAATGTCCTCCATGTACACAAGATGCATGCAGGAAGTTCTAGAATGTAAAATACATTAAAAGTCACAATAGCACTGAAGTTGGAGTATTGTCTTGTCAAAAAAAAAAAAAAAAAAAAGTCTTGTTTGCAGCTGTGTCCTTAAGGATAATGGAGTGCAATAATAATTTACGTTTAGAAGAGAAGCAGCAGAGCCTGGAAGGAATAAACATCTCTTGCATCCTATGAACCAGAAAACTCATCGACAGCATTGAAGCCTCCTCCACTTACCTTCTTGCAGGGCATCCTTCATGATGCACGCCCCTTTGGGGGGCTCGGGCCCGCCAGGTGACCTGAAGAAGTGTTCAGTCTGCTGGCAGGCCTCCTCAACAGGACCAGAGCCCTCACACATGTCCCGGAAGAGCCGAGCCTTCTCCTCCAGAAGGGATACGATCTCAGCATCCTTCTGCTTCAGCCGGTCTAAAGCAGTGAGGAAGGAAAGCGAAGATACTGAATAAGTATCCAGAGCACATTTTGGAATCATTTGTTCACCTCTCATCTCTTTGGCTTTGATCTCCAGTTGTCGCTTGTCGTCTTCTGTCTCGCTGGGAATGCCCTCGTCATCGTCCCGTTCCCTGCACCGCACAAAAACGTGTTTTGTCTTTGCCATCTTTTAAATTACTTTTTTTACATTTAGTTATGATAACTTTGTACTGGACTGAGCTTTTTAGATGATGGGAGAAAGTACAAAAAATATTTTGTACTTTAGTCATTTGAGTGCACATGGCCTCAAAAAAGTGATTAAATATAAAAGACAATCAGCTGCGTCAGACGAACCTGTGACCCGATTAGTATATTCTTTCGAGGTCCCACTGTACTGTACTGAATCCCTATTTAGGCATGGCTTTACTGCCATCATGTGGCATATTGGCACGTTTCAGAAAGAGCATCAAAAACACACAAATAGGTGCCTTTTTCAGCACATACAATAGCTGGGAATGGGTTTCACACATTAAAAACACGAATATATAATTAGTGCCGTGCAAATATATTATTGTTTTTACATTGTTTGTAGTAATTAATCATAGCATGCTAGTACAACTCTTATTTGCTGTCTTTTTTGTTGGAATCAACCAAACTCCTGGGCTGCAACATGAGGATACTTGAGAAAAAGGGAAGTTTGTCGGGGGTGGGCTGTAATTCTTCGGTATACTCACATGGACTGCATAGTGTCCTGAATAAGCTCCATCCAGGTGTTGCGCTCCTCTTTGGAGGATGCCAGGACCTCCATCATTTCTGGCTTCTCGATGCCTGCTGTGATTAGAAAAAGGCCCCGCTCCTCGTTGGCTACCTCACGCACAATCAGCTTCTGCAGCGAGATGACAGTTGAGCGCTGGTCCTACCGGGGCGGTGGGGTTGGGTTTAGACAGTGGGTGGGAGGGCCAAAGAGGAAGACGAATGACAGGAAAAGTAGATGGTGATGATGAGGCAGTGGACAGGAAATGGGTTGGTGAAGCGACAAGCAGGGGAAAGGAAAAATGACAGGAAGAATCAAATGTGAACAGGGGAATACAAGTAGATTACAGTAGGATTGGATGATAGAGGGAATAAAATGGATGGGAATAATAAAAAATGGTTAGTCATCCAGCAAAGTGGAAGAATACATTAAATACTATAAACAGCCACCATACTGAGGCAAAAAAAAGTACCAACAACAGCCTTAATCAAGTAATTAGTCAAAAAAAGGTGAGATCAGACCTCAAATACTGATACAACTTGGTAAGTCACAGATCTGTGCTAAGGAGATGGACTATGGGGCAGCATGTTTGCATTGGTTTTTCTTGTTTGCAGTATTTTGTGAAAACAAAAAATGTGTACAGTGTAAATTAAGTACAAAGGGGGGAGGGTTTTATTATTATTATTATTATTACAGTCTGCTTGCATTAGAGCCAATTGGGCCAGTGATCAAAGAAATCCACCAAGCCTAACCCGCCCCTCCCAGGACAGCAACGGTATCATCTAGGATGTCTTGAGCTACGATGGTTTGGCCTTGCTGGAGGTCTGCTAACCACTGCTCGTGTTTTGCCCAAGGCTGCACTCCAATCTGCTAACATGTTATTTGTCTTTTTAAAGGCCTCTGCTCCAAATGGCCAGGCAATTTTGGCATGATGAGTGCGGTTTCTTTGCCACCCCTCCTCTCACTCACTGTGTAGGTGCGTTCTCAGGTGTGGGGGGAAAAAAAACACTCATAGCTACGTAATACAAGGAAGCTGGCGAACATTATTTTATACATTAAAAAAAATCTATCTACTACATTCTGAATCAGTTTTATTCTTAAAGACTTTTTAAATTCACTTTTGTCTTTTCTGCATTTTTTTCAGTCTACTTATAAGACAGCTTAACCAAGTTCAGTTTTCCAGTGAGCAGGCTCACCAGCATGGCGAAGACATATTTCTGGTCCTTCTCTTGGAGGAATACCAGGACATCTGACAGAAGCAGTGCATGGACGTCTGAGAAGGAGAACATGTTGTTAATGCATTTCTCTATTCTTCCTTTTCTTTTCGGCTTGTCCTATTATTATTGAAACAAGTGCTGTCACCTTTGAGGCGTCCCTGGTGGCTCTTGAGCTGCAAACAGCCGTCGTGGACCAGGCGTCGTCGCAGCAGGTCTTCCCGGGCAAAGATCTGGCCACTCTTCATCATCATGATGGACTTGGTGTCAGTGCGGCTATGGAAGTCCTTGAGGCGCCGCCGTTTGTCGTGCTCATTCACACGGCCATCCACGCTGGCGATCACCTCCTTTACTAGGCGCAGCGCCTCAGACAGGTCTTCGTGGTCGCCATCGCTCTCTGCACCGTAAAAGAAGCAGCTGATTCATTGAGTCCCCCAAGGAATGTTTTGCATCCTCTTCTGCTTTTTTGTGTTCAGTGTATTTGACACCACCACAGGAGGGCAAAGTGTAATGGTGGGAAGGAGATGTGTTGGAAATTTTTTGTATTTCATGTATATCAAATATTAGTTCTATTGGTTCTACCTTCAACCTTTACAGACTTATTTCTTCTAGATCTCCCAATCATGCTGTTTGGAACACTTGTCCCGAGAGGCTTTATCATAATGTTGTTCTACTGGCTCCATGTATATAAAACTTGGTACAGCTGGACATAGATTTAGAATTGTTTTCCCAAAACAGACATACTAGGTACAGTACACCCATATAGCAGAATGTGGATAATTTCAACAAGCCTCTGTTTTACCACATTTTATGATGTAACAGCCTGATTCCAAAATGCAGTGGTTCCCAGCTATATCAGTATCATCTTTTGTGCACCCGCTGTATTGCAGATCTTAAATGATGAATTTTATGATCACATTGCTGCTACGTGTGTTTAAATATCCTTTATTTTAAGGATTACAATTGCTGTGCCATCACTGCTAATTTACACCTGTAAATTAGTCTAAAGGCTTCTTTATACACGCACGTGTGGCGACCGCGAAGACATCACTGTGGCTTTCCCAAGCGTAGTTTGCCTTTATGCTCCAGTGCTACCCACACATGCACTTAAGAAAATGTGCTGCAGTTCTTCTCCAAGTCAGAGGAGCCACCAAGGCTGCTATTGGCCAGAACAACACAGCATGGCGTTTCCTCAGCACATTTTGGTCATTTCCAGTAGCCGTTTTTACTTTCCTTTTCATAGCAAAGGGACTGAGCAACAACAATAGGAACTGTGAAAGAGTGTCTAACGGAACAAATGGACCTAAATGACCAGACGATATTTTTAATTATAATGCAGCAGAGCTGCTATGTGGAGCCAGGAGGAATGGTGAGTACGCCATTACGCCATGGGACCAACACGAGCCAATTATTCGGGCTGAGAGCCGTGCAGCAACTTTTTTTTTTACATGTGCCAGGCAGGCTACGCCCAAGCTACGCAGAGGAGCTGCGTGGTGCAATACGTAGGTCACTTAAAGCAATGCAGGCATTGTCGAGCGTAAAGTGGCCTTAAGGCGGTTTGCATTTTACGGTGTTTACAATATGCAAGCAAACTGTTTGTTAGACAAAATTATATGGTTTGGATAGTCCTTTGGTTAAATGGTTTGTTATTTAAAGACACAATGTTGAATTCTCTTCTGTTTTATTTTTTTTATGTGTCAGTTTATGTGAAGCTAAACAAAGTGAGATGTTTTGGCTCTTATCCAGAGAACAGAAGTAGAATAGTGAGAACAGAAACTAGGAAATGAGTTTTAAAAAGTGTGTTTTCACAAATAGCAGTAAAAAGTGTGTGTGGGAGGGATAAAACCACCGGTTGTGCAAGTTCTCCCCCTGAACAATATGAGAAAGAGGTGCAATCATCATCATAGGTATACCTCACCTATGAGAAAAAGATCTCTACAACAGTTATGTTTTGGGGCTGTTGTTGGCCAACAGAGACTTTCAACTCCATCCAAAGATTTTCTTTGGGGGTGAGATTTGGAGCCCGGTTACGACACTCCAGGACCGTGAAATGCTTGCCACCCCTTCATTGCCTGGGCGATGTGTTTGGGATCATTGTCAGCCATTTCAGACAGGCTTGGACATGTACTGGCTTAAGCAGAGGTCACGTCTGGCACTGCAGGATATGAGTGCCTGGCAGCATAGTGTGTTACTGATGGTAGGCTTTGTTAGGTTGGTCTTTTGCTATGAAATGACCATGATCTCATCTTAATTAACTCACAAACTGTGAAGACTGGGCCTGATTAAACACAATGCTATTATGTTTAATGAATGGAAACTTTTGTCTTCCATCAATGGAAGAACATTTAATTGTTCTGATTATCACTATATATTGCTCCTATACCGTAAGTGGATAAACCAGGACACATTTTTATTTGTATAATTTGTGCACCACTTGAAGGAAAATTTATATATTCCTGTGGTAAAGCTGATGACCAGTACTACGGCAGAATCGTTGGGAATACCAGCTTTGGATGCTCAGTTTGCTGAAGTTTCGCCAGTCATGGCATTTGTCTGACCTGTGGTGTGCTGCAGGATCCTCTGAATCAGCACTGGGTACTTTGTTATCCTCTGGGTTACCAGCAGGATACATTCTGGGATGCCGAGACGCCGAACAATGCTGCTGCTCATCTTTTTCTATTGGAAGACAAAAACCAAAACCTTCAAACTTTTTTGCAAGATTTCATTCAGGAGCACCACTAAGAAAAAAATAAGACCCAAAACAACATTTTTAGCCATGTATACAAATTCTGAGTGGACATGTCTATTGTCTAATGACCCTTGCCAGAAGCTTAAACAGAAAGTTTGCCAATTTGGCTTGGAGCAGCCATTTGGGATGAATTCTATGGCTTGTACTTCTACAAACTGCCAAGGGAGAAAGAGTAAAATGGACATACTTTGATGTAGGCCTTGAAGCGCTTGTCTTTGGTCAGATGATCCTTGTACAGATTTACAGCATCATTGTGGCGACTACAGAATCTCCCGTAGATCCTCTTCATGCTCTCACTGTTACATCCCGAGAACTGGACAAGGATTGGGTTCAAACTTATTTAAAAGTACTTACTTAAAATACTGTAGAGACATGGGTAACAAACTGTTGACAAGCATAGGCAGAATAGCCAAACACAATTTTTAAAAATGAACTTCAGTATACAACAGAGGGAAAAAAGTATGTAAGTAATAATAATTAGACTTTCTCTAACTTAATATTTTTTGACATCTTCTAACTTAAAAGCATTTATATTTTCTGGTAACGTTACTATTATTTGAACTTGCTGTTCTTTTAACATTTTTCATCTTCATAACGCTCACTTTTCTTAACTTCACACGTTAACTATTTTTCAAAACACATTTCCACATTTTTTTAAGACTTATTGCAACATTGTCACTTTAGGTTTAACATTTGCTTTTGTAACTGTGGGGTGTTTTTCCAAATTGATGTGACATTTCTCATGACTGATCTCTGAGACTATCTCTTGATTAATTTGGGGGTTTTCGTCTGGCTACCTTCCCATTTTTCATTTCGGTTTACACAGTCAACTTAAACAGTAATGAAACGGCAAGTTTTATACTGAAGACATTTGGTTTCAGATCAAAAGACAAATATGAAACAAAAGTTCAAAATTCCTTTCATCTCATATTTACATCTAGATATGTTAAACAAATCAGAACAGAGGAGCTATGAAATGCGCTTAATACATTTGCTTTGTTTTGTTTGGCTTTGACCACTGTGAGCAACATCAGACGTGTGCACTGTGGCCAACTTACATGGGCGATTAAAAGATTCAGATTATAGCATTTACATTCCCATTAAAACACTTGTGAACAATTTTATTCATCTTTTTGCAAACTTACAATGAAAATGTCAACACTCTTATGCTCTTAACTATACAAAAAATACAGGGTGTTCCAAAAAATGTATACACATATGAGTTTCTTTCGACTTGTCCCGTTAGGGGTCGCCACAGCGTGACATCTCAGATGAACGCTAATATTGTTCGGCACAGTTTTTCTTTTTTTTTTTTTATGCTGGATACCGTTCCCAACGCAACCCCTCTTGGGGAGTAGAGGCTCCAGTGAGATACGAACTCACAACCCATGGATTACCAAACCAATACTCTAACCACTGAGCTATGGGACCTCAAAAAATGTATACACTGTAAATAACAATATTTGTAAATTCTGTTACATGTTAAAAAATACTCAAATTATAATAAACATCAAGTTTACAATTATTTAAAGTGTGGATACATTTTTTGGGACAGCCTGCACACTAACCAAACCATGCCAACTATGAACTATAAATTTGAAAGGCTCCTTCCAACTTTTTTTTTAAATTTATGTTTAATAAATCACAATGATATCTCCATCTGTTTCTCTTGGTGTAAAACTGTTCTGCTGTTCTGGAAGGCAAGTTTGTTGGCATATGAACAACAGCGCCTATGACACGTCGTACATATTTGAGGAGATCTGTACCTCTCACCTGGCTGAGGAGGATATCCCCTATCCGGTGGACAATGATACCCTGCTCTGAGTGCCCGTCCTCTTGTTGGCACTCACGCTTCCTCTCCAGCAAACGCAGGAGAAGTTGTGTGTGGAGCTCCAGAAGCTCATCCAAGGCAGGGAAGAGCCGCTCCAGGGTCTGCGGTTCCAGCTGCAACTCCTTCTGCAGGCCCTTGCTGTAAACCTCTGACATAATGCGCAGCGTGCGGATGTGGTGCATCTCGGTCTGCATCAGCTCTACGGTAAAATAAGAGTTTATAATGTTTAGGACTATTCAAGAATTCCCTAAAATCAAAAAGATGCTTCATGTTGAGAACCGAAGAACAGTTATAAGAACACAAATTACTAAATTAATGTCGGCTTCTCTTGGACATCATTAGAGCCTTGGTTTACAAATGACCGAGTGGACAAATAATTTGATTTGCCAACTAAATTCTCCAACAAAAATGATGTAATTTCCTGCACCATTCTCCAGTCACTAACAGTCTTGCTACATCTGCAGAAGGCTCAGATGGACATTTTGTCATGCCCCACAAACATATATGGTTCTGTGCTTCACACGTCAAGTATCCTCGTTTTATTCTAAATTAGCCGTCAGGATCGTGATTCAAGCTAATAATGCTAACATAAAAGCAGGAACAGGAATATTGTACAATTTCGTGTTAATGAAGAGGTATTGTTGTAAAACAGGTAAACAAGAGTATGTGCACGTAGTAGTTTCATCATTCATATAATCATTCAAATATGAGGAGGTGGGATGTACCGACCATAAATGACGTCCTGCCTTTTGACCAGGTTGCGGTCCAGCTGCTGCAGGTACTGCTGCTCCACGCCTAAACTCCATGAGTCGGCCTCCATCTCCTTAGCCTCCCCTTCAAACTCGCCCAACAGCTGGCTGTCCATCATCTCTGTCCCTATGAGAGGCATGTGAAAAACCTATGATTTACCCATTTCTTTTTTCCCCCAGTTTTCTTTATTATCCCTTATAAAAGCATCTTTATGTGTTTCCATTTATTTACATGGTTGCGAAGGTGTGTAATGACCTTCGTCAGTGAGTGACTCCATGGACTCTGTGACCTGATTGGTCCTGTTGAGCGAGTCGGTGGACTGAGAAAGATAGCGCAGGCCCTTGATGGGGATCTCGTCAAACACAGGACTGCACACATGCACGCACCCACACCCGGACATGTAAATGTATGTATATAACAGATGCAGTCAATTCAGAAATGTTAATGGTGACTAACCCAGCAATATTGCTAATGGAAAGACTTTTTGACAGGTTGGTGCCATGGAAAGGCATGAGGCTGGTGTGGCGGCGTGACAGTGGCATCGCCAGGTATGAGTGGTCCTCCGGGGACAAAATGGCTGACCAAGGACGTTCTCTCATTCCAGACGCTGCACAGGGAGAGACGCAAACAGTTTACAGTTAGTGGCAAACACCACAAAGGATCTAGAAGAAATCCAAAAGGAACTTCACTTGGGTTTTCGCATTAAAAGCCTAGGGAGTGCGTCCTCTAATGCATATCTCAAAGATTATAACCTGGTGTCCTTCTGAGAGGGTCATAAATTAAATCAGATTGTCGGTTACCATTGAGGACCTTTTTTTCTGCTTTACAACACCTACAAAAATATTAAAGGACAAAATAATTATTTAATTCTTTTTTGTGATAAACCCCCCAGATGGAAGACTGGTTAGCACATCTGGCTTTGGTTTTCTCCAGCCACTTTACTCATGAATTGTAACAGAAAATGTTGGGATGGAAAACGCCCAATAAAGTACAAAATTATTCATTCAATAATTTTCCGAACCACGCATCCTCACGAGGTTTGTGGGCAAGCTGCAGCCCATCCCACCTATTTTTGGGCGAGAGGCGGGGAACATCCTGAACTGGTCGCCAGCCATTCACTGGGTACATAGAAATAAACAACCATTCCCACTCACATTCACTCTTACATGCAATTTAGAGTATTCAATCAACCTACATTTTATGTATTTGGAGAAAACCGGAGAACCCAGAAATGAAAACACCCAGGCTTGGGGAGAACAAGCAAACTTCACACAGGCAGGGCTGGGTTATGAACCCTGTTCCTCAGAACTGAGAGGCAAATGTTCTAACCAGTCGGTCACTGTGCTGCTCTGTCAAAAATTATAACAAGTAAATGTAAAAATCTTTAAAATGTTCGAAAAATGTTAAAATACATCCAAAACTACTTCGTTGGTGCATAAAGATAGATAGATTTTGAGCTCCAACTGTACACTATTTTCTGTCCATTAAATGCAAAGTTAGATTAGTTAAAACGAGGTTTCACTGTAAATACATGTATACTATGGCAAATATTAAAAAAAATTAAAATTTCTAGAATGAGAAAAAAGTAAAAGTACAAAGGTCAAAAGAATTTTACATAATTCATACTGTAAAATATAATATTTCACAAATTCAAGGATTGTTTTTTCTTTATCCTTGTTGGAGGAACCAAGCCTGATCTATCTTATCCACAGTTCTACCTGGTTATTCAATCATTTATTTTGTTCTTACAAAAAACATTTTTTTCCTAAATGCAATTATAATGTGCATCAATTAGCAGTAACTTTACATTATTTTCTGTCAGGCCTGGTTCCTATACCCCATGAACAGTAATATACAAAATTAAATTAAAAAGTGATTTAAAAAAAATTCAAAAACATTAATATTTTAAAAATTATAGGAAGGATTTTTGGAAAGGCTAAAAATAAATGGCAGAAATATATTTAACACCATTCTAAATTTAAATCAAGTAAAAATGAACGAAAAATAAAAGTAGACTTGCATGAAAATTCCTGAAAATACAAATGCAAGCACTAGGGGGTTCAGGGGGATGCCCCCCGCGAAATTTTTGAAAAAAATGGATGGCTGTGGTGCATTCTGCTGATATCTGTGAACTAAATTCAGACAAAAATTGGAAGTAAAAAGTAAAAAGTCCTGACCTAAAAAAAATAAATTGGGAGAAGTTCCCCAAGCCCAATTTGTTTGCCCCCCCCCCCCCCCTATCACTGGATAGCAAAAAAAAAATCACATTTGTCATTAAAACATGCCATCTTATCTCAAGACTAATGAATTAAGTGAACTATTCAGTAAAAAGACATTTAAAATTGTCCTTTTCCCCACATTATACATATAATAGTATAGATATAGAACATACGTGAAAAGATATCCTAGATTTTCTACACCGTACAGCAACATTTGAAAAATGTACGGGTTTGGTCAGTCATGCTATCAGATAAAGTTGCGGGTGTGATTAGGGATGGCCTTAAAATACCTTCCTGGATTAATATAACAGCTGTAAATTAAAAATAAAATACAAAAATACATAGCTAAAATAGAAAACAAAAATTTCAAACTCAGAAATGATCATTTCCAATTTCAACTGATATTAGTAGAACACGCTATAAAACGGTATTGAAAATTTTTCATCAACAAAAACTCTTGATCTGACAAACTTTATCTGGAGAAAAGTTAAATGCACTGGCCTGTCAAGGAATAAACACGAACGGTCTATAGTCGCAATGTTTTGAAGATGCTGAAAGTTTAGTTCAACATAATCTGCGTTAGTGACAACAAGTTTAGTGATACATTGTAACAAACATTCCTGTCGGCAATCGTGACGTATTGTTGGGGGGGAGGGGGTGGTTCACGCACCACGGGACTGCCGTAAATAGGCCGGCTTGCTAGAATGCGGCTTTATGTGCACGCGCTCGACGTATTGGCCACACCTGAATCAAGCGACAAGGTGAATGATAGTCTAGCGTTGTTTTTTGTTTTTTTTTTTACGGTGTCACACTGCCTCGCGATCGACGCAATGAGCACACCTGGTGAAACTGAATTTCCTTTGACATGGCTCATGATGTTGATGACTCTCGACGTAAATCCGCTCGCATTACGTGAAGCAGTTCTGAACATGCGCTTTCGTACATGTTCAGTACGGTTAATTTGCATTTCCTTTTTCCTGGTGAATACCGGTTGTTTTGGAACAGGCTTGTTTAGTTAACAACGTTCATGAAATAAACACATAAATTAATATGAAAACCACACAAAATAAGCAACGTCTTGAGAGAATACGAGGGGAGGGGAGTTACTGTTACTAGTGTTCGTGGCTCAACATGGCTTCGCTCGTGAAAGCAAAACAACGAACTCAAACGCATGTTCATTCAATGTTGACAACTAATATCCTGATTAATTTTAGGCAATTTTCCAGAGCAATTTTCATAAAAATTTAAAAAACTGGAATTCCGGGAAAATCCGGAGGACTTTCATCACTGAAAAAAAAAATAATGCTACCCCTAGTTTTGGGGTGGCTACATGCACTGAAACATGTCATTTCTATGACTTCTGGTCAATTGACATCTCTTTCACATGTTGGCATTTGACAATGGGAGTGTATCTAAATGTAATTGTGATTACATTACTGCACATTTTAAGCTGTGTTTGATGGTCACAACTCACATTTGTTCCTCATGGTGACGCTGGGGAACGAGCTGGAATCTAGGACCGTGCTAGACTGCTGCCTGGGCAACTGGTGAGTGTAACAGCAAGAGAGGGAGTGAGAGAGACAGCGGGAGGGAGTGAGAGAGAGAGAGAGAGAGAGAGAGAGAGAGAGAGAGAGAGAGAGAGAGAGAGAGAGAGAGAGAGAGAGAGAGAGAGCGAGAGAAGTATCAGTACTGGCCCATGTGAAACCTCGTTAATGCATCAGTGGAGTTTTTTTTTTTTTTACCTTCATCGTCACCTTAGTGCAAACGACCAGGCCGTCCCTGCAGCTCTTGTGCACACAGGCATTGCAGTCTGGAAAAAAAAAAAGTGGGAGAATGGCGGGTGAAAAAAAGGTGTGGTAGCTGGAAAACTGGCCTGCTAATGAAAAGCAGATTGCAGCATGTGATGCAACACAGGAGTAATACCGGGGGTGGGGAAAAATTTAACATGGCTGACAAACACATTAGCCTTTGCTATTCATGGGAAAGTTTCTTAGTCACAGGAAGATTGCCAAAGTAGGATTTGGTCGGGAGTTTGGAGGACAAACATTCTCTTGTTTCCTATGGAGACTCATACATCATCTCTTCTTCTACCACTACTACTGAAAAGTATTAAAAAGGTGGTCTCAGAGAGCACTGACTGTAAACAACAATAACAAAATTCCTCCCTTCTAGTTCAGGAGCTAGAGACACCCTTCATACTGCCTACAAAAGCTGACATTTGATGAGGTGGGACAAAGTTGCACTGACATTCCTGTCATAAAATGACAAGGACAACAACATTAAATAATTATTAACTGTTGATTTAGCATGTCATTAATTCTGCAATCGGTTAAGTTCCCCCTGTAAATCTATGTACATTGTTACTGAAATAATTATGACAACAGTAAAAGACATTTTCTTTTCAGCTTGTCATGTTACGAGTCGCTACATCGCATCACCGTTTTCCATGTAAGCCTATCTCCTGCATCCTCCTCTCAAACACCAACTGGCCTCATGTATTCCCTCATGACATCCATCAAGCTTCTCTTTGGTCCTCATCGAGTTCTCTTGCCTAGCGCCTCCATCCTCATCATTCTTCTAACAATAGACTCACTCTCTCCTCTGGACGTCTCCAAATAATGTAAGTCTGCTCTCTCAAACTTTGTCTCCAAAACATCTAACTTTTGCTGTCTCTCTGATGTGCTCATTTTGAATGTTATGCAATCTGGTCAATCTTACAGCAAGCTTCATCATCTTCCTCCTCCACCACCTCCAGCTCTCTTTCTTGTTGTGTGATAAATGCCACTGTCTCAAATCCATACATCATGCCTCGACTGACCACTGTGGTCTTAAACATTAGAATTCATCCTTGCAGAGATTCATCTGTCAAGTAACATAACAGTCCATAATTTTTGCAAAGTCTACCACAATGTGTCCTTCCAAGTTTGTTTCCTGGATGCCGTACTGACCCATTACTTCTTCATCATCCCTGTTTCTTTCACCAACATTTCCACTTCAATCCACGCCAATTGTGACTCTCTCTCTCTCTCGCTCTCTCTGTCTGTGATGCTCATAACTACTTTCTCGACCTCCTTTTGCAATATCTGTTTCAACTTTAGGTTACATCTTGTTTGAGGGCATAGCAAGTAATCACACTATACATAACACTCAGAAGATTCAGCTCGATTTGATATTCTTCACCTCAACGACATTCTTAACTAACAATTCATTTCGAATAATGCCTACTTCATTTCTCTTCTATCATCTACACAATGGCCATTGTGAAATAATTTGAACCCTGCCCATAAACTTAAGGCCTTACTCCCTTTCCACCTGCATTCCTGGACACCAAATATACAGTGCCTTGTGAAAGTAGTTGGCCCCCTTGAACTTTTTCTACCTTTCGCCATATTTCAGGCTTTAAATATGAAGATATAAAATGTTCATTTTTTTGTCAAGAATCAACAAGTGGCACACAATCATGAAGTGGAACTAAATTTATTGGATATTTTATACTTTTTTAACAAATAAAAAATTGAAAAGTGGGGGATGCAATATTATTCGGCCCCTTTCAGTGCAGCAAACTCACTCCAGAAGTTCGGTGAGGATCTCTGAATGATCCAATGTTGACTGACGATGATAAATAGAATCCACCTGTGTGTAATCAAGTCTCCGTGTAAATGCACCTGCTCTGTGGTAGTCTCAGGGTTCTGTTTAAAGTGGGACTGTCATCCCTATAAACATTCTAAAATAGATATTGTAATGAAAAATACATAACAGCATTCACTTAAATGTCTATACGAAAAAATAAATGTGAGCGGATCGTGCATCATCCATGCGCAAAGTTGCGCAATTGAGTGTTCCTCGACATCCAAGTAGTCGTCATATTGGTCGGGTCCTCTGTCCTTGACGTCATCGTCACTTCCGCCGTTGAAAACGCGCAGTGCATGCTACTATGGAAGCCGAACAACAGAGAGATTCGCATTTTTCCGACGCCCCTTCTGACACCGAAGCTCTTTTCGAAAAGGACAACACCACACAACCGAGTGAAGTTACCGGGGCAATATTACACTATTGTTTCGAGCCATATTCAGATGATATGCGATCACAGCCAAACCGGATCCCCATCCGATCCACTTCCGTGGCGGAGATGAGCCATCGCGGCTCATCGCAGCCGGCCGGTGTGGCTTATGACAGAGCCGAGCGGTGCTGCTTTAGGGGGGGTGCTCACAGATGCCACAGTACTGAGCAACACAGTCGAGCCGGGGCGCTTTATCCAGTTCTTCAGAGGCGCCGCCGTCATCGCAAAGCCCGACGCACAGGGTTTGCAGAAGCTGTGACCTCAGCCGGTGTGGCTGATTTTCTGCGCCGTGGTGGCATATAAGGAGGAGGTGGAGCCGAGCCATGCTGCTTTTAGGGGTATGTTCAAACCCGCCGTAGTACACGATGAAAACTATCGAGACGAGGCTGAGTGAGACATTGTTGGCTGGGGGACGTGCACATCGATGACGTTTCATAAGCGGATCTTTTATTACGTTATGAGAGAGACCGATAACGTGGTCCGCCCCAAACTATTATTTTTTTTTAGTAGCTGTATACACCCCTACCTGTTATTTGGAACCCACGGAGCTCTCGTCCTCTGCACCCTTGCAATCCATTTTTCACAACAAACAGCGGCTCTTTCAAACTTATGAAGGGTAATTCCATTCTCCCAAGTGTTCAAGCAATGTCCAGCAATGCAATGAGCCGGAAATATAACTAACACGGAGGAACAACGAGCTACCTTCCCGGAGGTAAAACTAATGGAAACAAACGAGTCCACTACGGGGCGCCACTGTCCTTTATGTCACTTCCTGCTTCTTCTTGGAAAAAAAATCCCTGAGAGGATTTTCATAGCGGGAGTTACAAAATGCTGTATGTCAAAATCATGTTTTTGGGTGAAAAAAACACATGGGACCATATTGGCTGTGGATTTTTCATTAATAATATACCAAAAATCATCCATTTCATGACAGGCCCACTTTAAAGTGCAGAGAGCATCATGAAGACCAAGGAACACACCAGGCAGGTCCGAGATACTGTTGTGGAGAAGTTTAAAGCCGGATTTGCATACAAAAATATTTCCCAAGCTTTAAACATGTCAAGGAGCCCTGTGCAAGCATTCCTATTGAAATGGAAGGAGTATCAGACCAAAGAAAATCTACCAAGACCCGGCCATCACTCTAAACTTTCACCTCAAACAAGGAGATGACTGATCAGAGATGCAGCCAAGAGGCTCTTGATCACTCTGGATGAACCGCAGAGATCTACAACTGAGGTGGGTGAGTCTGTCCAGAAATCAACAATCAGTCGTACACTCCACAAATCTGGCCTTTATGGAAGAGTGGCAAGAAGAAAGCCATTTCTCAAAGATATCCATAAAAGGTCTCGTTTAAAGTTTGCCACAAGCCACTTGAGAGACACAACAAACATGTAGAAGGACGTGCTCTGGTCAGATGAAAGCAGAATCGAACTTTTTGGCCGCAATACAACACGATATGTTCGGCATAAAAGCAACACAGCTCATCACCCCGAACACACCATCCCCACTGTCAAACACGGTGGTAGCAGCCTCATGGTTTGGCCTGCTTTTCTGCAGCTGGGACAGGGAAGATTGATGGAGCCAAATACAGGACCAATCTGGAAGAAAATCTGTTTGAGTCTGCAAAAACCTGAGATTGGGATGGAGATTTATCTTACAACAGGACAATAATCCAAAACATAAAGCCAAATCTACAATGGAATGGTTCACAAATAGACGTAGCCAGGTGTTGTTGGAATGGCCAAGTCAAAGTCCAGACCTGAATCCAAAAGTTCAAAGGGGCCGAAAACTTTCACAAGGCACTATATTTTATACACACACACACACACACACACACACACACACACACACACACACACACACACACACACACACACACACACACCTTTCTCCTAAACATCATGTCCACCAACTCCCGAGATTTTCCCATCATAGTCTGAACATTCAAAGGTGCCACATTAGATTTCAGTTTCTGTGCTTTCCTCTTTTCTTTCTGACTAAAAGAAAAAAAAAAGCTTTCCACTTCCCCTTCGTCTTTGACTCACAGTAGTTGAATTTCCATCGGCGCCCTGCAGGTTAACAGTGCTGGGGGTGGACGTTTTTGAACCAGTTCACGACTGAGAATTTTCAATTCTTCTCATATCTGTTTCCAAATTGTCTTGCACAACTTGACATATACAGAACAATTTTGTTGATAATGTAATGCTGATAACGTTTTTTCATTCAGTTGAGAGTAGATTTGCAGGGGTCTGCACCTATAGCTATCTATAGCTCTATCTATTTTTATGCAATAGTCTGCACAAATAGGGGTTGACCGCATCATGCATGTTTTAGTTTTCATTTGTGTGTGTTTTTTTTCTCACATTTTACTATGCTAATTTTATCTCTGTATTTTATCTTAGTTGTATTTTTTGTATTGTATTTTATTTGTATTAATGTATAATTCAGTTTTCAACTGCTACTTTTAATAACATGTTATACTATTAAAATTTTTCTAGTACTTTCATTTGGAAAAATAATTTTATTTAGTTTACACAGCATTTCAGATTTATTTTCTGATATTCTGTCTCTCATTTTTGTCAAAAACCTACCATTGAAATTGCTCATGTCTTTGCATGGTTAGCACATCTGACAACCACCTCTCTGAGATTGGAGGTTCAAATAGGGCCTCCCCCTCCCCGCCGCATCCCCGCACAGGTTTTCTCTGGGTACTCCGGTTTCCTTCCACATTCCATAAGCATGTATGGTACATTGTAATTTTTGTATTTTGGGATTTTATTTTAATTTTGGTTTGCATTGGATTTTTTTTTGGGGGGTGCTATTTTTAAGGCACTGTTTCTTTTTATTTGATTTTTACAGGTTTTGTATTTTTTTTTTAACCTCAAAGATTATGCAACACTGTCTATTCTTGCTTCAGAGTTCTGTGGACATTTACACCTCTTCAGTGCTTTTACAAGGCCTTTTTATGTCGTAGCCTCAAGATCACACAAAAGAATGGCTGTGCTAAAGATTAAATATATCCCAGGCTGACATCTGCCTGGAAACACCCTCAGAAGTGACGAGAAGCCAAAATAAGAGACATACTGTATAAGCTTTCTGCTTATCTTGACTGTTGCGCCAATATCTTGCGCAAGCAGTGACATCCTCTTTCTTGCTTTTTCCTCGCTGTGTTGAATCCCTTTAGTCTCAAAAAACAGACTTGTGATTTTGTGTTTGTATTTTTGGATACTAAAAGTTAATATGGTACTAATGACGTGTCTATTATGAGAAGTACACATGAGGGAGATGTGATACACCCTGAACAGGTTTCCAGCCAAACAACCATCCACACTCACATTCATATCAATGGACAATTTAGTGTAATGCAAAAAAACGCTCGATGAAAAGATATTAAAACTTCAAAGAAATATTTAAAACAAAATCATAGTGTAGAATTAAAGAAATCACTAGGTAGTACGTAAAATACTATTAACATTAGAAAACATTAACTTTTGGCGGCACGGTGGAATGACTGGTTAGCGCCTGCCTCAAAGTTCTGAGCACTGGGATCCAAATCCTTGCTCCATCTGTGTGGGGTTTGGATGTTCTCCCCGTTCTCCTCCTCCGCCAAAAATAGCTGGGATAGGCTTCAGAACTCCCGCGATCCTTGTGAGGATAAGCGGCTAAGAAAATTGGATAAAATTTTACTATCACACGAAGATTACCAAAAAAAAAATAAAAATAAAAAAACATTCAGTGGGCCTTTCATGATCTCGTCCTATAATAGTTCATCGAATTCATGAACAGTTCTAAGTATGATGCAGGGGACCAACGATGACAATAATAATAATAATAATTTTATTAAAAAAACTCTTCTTTTGACAGCATCAATCGAAAGGGACCACATTTGTAACTATGAAGCAAGTGTTTTGGAGGGGAAGCACACAACAAGGACATGTAATGTTACTTACATGTGCACTGAAAGATCTCCTTATTGAGGGTTTTATTGCACTGGGAGCAGTGAGATAAAGGTGGCACCTGGCCAGAACCCATGGTGGCGAAGTGATGCCCGTTGATCAACTTCTTCTCTTTCTCCTTTGCCTCTTTTTCCTTTTTGTCCCGCTCCTTTTCCTGTACAGGTAGAGCACAGGAGCAAACAAACAAAAAAATTTATTTTGCAGTGGAAAAAAGCAAGCCAAAAAAAAAAAAACATGCCAGCAATTGGAAATTCTTTGTTGGAATCCATTTGAGCGAATTGGGGTATCCCTCAAACTGCCCATTGTTTATGGCATGAACTAACTGCTTTTTAGATTCCAAACTCACTTTTGAGTGCTTTTCACAATCAAAACAAGACTGGGATGACCCTGTGTGCTGGATGAAAAAGGAACAAGACTACAGAATGTAGGAGGAAGGAAGCACCTGATCCACATTTCCGCTTTCTTTTTACTATACGTGCTGCGACAGTATAAAGACAAAAGAAGGGAGATCACACATTTTAATTACAATTGTCACTTATTGTGATTCAGTGCATCGAAGCGCTTTTTCTTTTTAAAGGAATAGTACAGTAGAATTACTCAACTGCACTCATCATTAGTTAATTGAATATAGTTTGTTGCTAATCAGTCACACAAGGACAAATGAGACTCCTGGTTTAGAGATGAAAACATTTCAATGAACATCAGCAACTTACACAGTTGGTATTCTGAGAACATAACTGGAAGGCCACTGTTTATGAAATGATTCAAGTCAGGGTTTCATGAAACTAAAATGCACACATACTAACCGAGGCTGACGAAGTCACACAGTCATAACAAGGACAGGACCAAATGGAAGTAAAGAGCTAGTTACTACAACTACAGTGTTTAAAAAAAAAAAAAAAAAAAAAGAGATCCACAAAGCATACTGAGAAGCAGCATGGGTTGTGTTGGTAAAACTTCCAGTTTAGCTTGCTTTACTTCAACTACAATATTAATTAAAAAAAATAAATAAATAAACGAGCGACACAAAGCATACTAGGAAGCAGCATGGCTTGTGCTGGCACAACTTCTCTACATGCTTTATGGCGCTGTTGCTTGCTAGAATGAACAAGTGGCATGGATAGTATTTGGATGGATACCGCTGTTGGTGCTCTTACTTACTTGACTAATAAAGCTGTAGTGATTCTGTATCAAAACTAAAAACCACAGTTCCCAAATACACAATCAAGAATGTGAACCGGCTGTGATGAGACTCAGCACCTCCAAATCTGAGACCATGGTCCTCAGTTGGAAAAGGCAGGCGTGCCCTCTCCTGGATGGAGGTAAGATACTGCCCCAAGCAGATGAATTCAAGTAGTAAAATGGAATGACAGATCGACAGGCGAATCAGTGCAGCGTCTGCAGTATTGCAGACTTTGTCTCAGTCCATTGTGGTAAAGTAGGAGCTAAATCAAAAGGGGAAGCTTTCACTTTACCACTTTCACTTTACTTCACCTATAGTCACGAGCTGTAGGTCATGACGGAAAGAACAAGATCCCGGATCCAAGCAGCCGAAATGAGTTTCCTCTGTAGGGTGTCCGGGCTCTACCTTAGTGATAGGGTGAGAAGCTTGGTCATTCGGAAGGGGCTCAGAGTAAAGCTGCTCCTCCTTTGCATTGAAAGGAGCCAGATGGGGTGGATGTGGCATTTGATTCGGATGCATCCTCGGTGAGGTGTTCTGGATGTTGCTCACCGGAAGGAGACTCCAGATATGACCAAGGACACGCTGGAGAGACTACATCATTCGGCTGGCCTGGGAACACCTCTGGATTGCTCCGGAAGAGATAAATGAAGTAGCTGGTGAAAGGGAAGTTCCCCACGATCTGACCTCAGATAAGCAGTAGAAGATGGATGGATGATGCTATTTTTCTGAAATACTGTGCTACATTTCTGCCAGAAGTTCAAATTTAATTTCATCAGTCAAAAGTCTTGGAAATCATTTCTTTTTTTTAATAAACTAAGCCATTATGTTATTTTTTTGGTCAGCAGTAGTTTTCACCTTGGAAGTCTGCCATGGGTGCCATTTTTTCTCCCTGTGTTATTGCATAATGAACCTTAACTGAGCTCAGGGAGGCCTGCAGAAGTGGTCTTCATTTCCTATGTGGCCTCCTGCCTGAGTCATTTCTCTTGGGGTAATCTTTGTATGTCGGACACTCCTGGGAAGGTCCACCACTGTTAGGTTTTTACTCTATATTAGGATATTGGCACTCCCTATGGTTCACTGGAATCATAAAGCTTTAGAAAAGGCTTTTACAACCCTTTCCAGAATAACTGATTTGAATTACTTAATTTCTTTACTAGGCGGCACATTGGATCAGCTGGTAAAGCGTTGGCCTCACAGTTCTGAGGTCCCGGGTTCGATCCCTGCCCCGCCTGTGTGGAGTTTGCATATTCTCTCTGTGCCTGCATGGGTTTTCTCCGGGCACTCCGGTTTCCTCCCACATCCCAAAAACATGCAACATTAATTGGACACTCTAAATTCCCCCTAAGTGTGATTGTGAGTGCAGCTGTTTGTCTCTATGTGGCATGTGATTGGGTGGCAAACAATTCAGGGTATACCCTGCCTCCTGCCTGTTGACAGCCGGGATAGGCTCCAGCACTCCCCACGACCCTTGTGAGGATAAGCGGCAAAGAAAATGGATGGATGGATGGAATTTCTTTACGGTTCTGGAATTTCTTTGGATTGTGTCATTTTGTTGCAGCTATATCAGATTTTTTGTCCTGCTTTATTTTGTTGGGACATTTAGGTGATTTCTTGATTGAACAGGTCGAGGGGGAATCAGGCCTCGGTGTGAGCGATGAAAATGAACCAAAAATTATGATTAGCCACAATTAATGATTTATAAATAAATTGTTATAACAAGGCGGCACGGTGGATCAGGTGGTAAAGTGTTGGTCTCACAGTTCTGAGGACCCGGGTTGGATCCTGGCCCCCGCCTGTGTGGAGTTTGCATGTTCTCCCCGTGCCTGCGTGGGTTTTCTCCGGGCACTCTGGTTTCCATCCCAAAAAACATGCAACATTAAATGGACACTCTGAATTCTCCCTAGGTGTGATTGTGAGTGCAGCTGTTTGTCTCAATGTGCCCTGCAATTGGCTGGCAAACAGTTCAGGGTATACCCCGCCTCCTGTCCGTATACAGCTGGGATCGGCTCCAGCACTCCCCACGACCCTTGTGAGGATAAGGGGCAAAGAAAATGGCTAGAAGGATGGATTGTTATAACAAGGGGTTTAATTGCTTGTTCAGAAAGATCCAGGCCAATTTGAAGGTTTATTTCTTCGTAATGAATTTACCATTTCAAAACAGCATTTTAAGTTCACATGTTATATTTGTCTGCTCTTTCCATTTGTTTGATGAGCTTAGACTTTAAAGGGAGAAATCTATGCAAAAATGTAAGCATTTGAGAAGGGGACCAAAACTTTTTCATAGCAGTGTAATGAGCCCCACTGCTACATAATAGTGGGACAGAAGCACAGAAGGGCTTGCTTGCTCAGAGACACATTTTTGGAAAGACTTACTTGGGTGTTTAAATTCATACAAGAGACCAACGTATTTGCATATAAGAACGGTAGAATGACTCTGGCTCCTCCCAGGAAGCGTGACAGCTGACAAAGATGTTCCATCTAGGTCTCTCTTTTTCACAAACTTTCGCGAGTTGGGAACTCTTGGACACACAGAGAGCGATGACATCAACCGTCTTCCATCTGGTTATTGCAATTCCAATGAAGCTATGTGGAGAAGAACAAGAGCTACTATTCTCATGGCCTGACGTCACAAAGCATCCACCCAAACCCAGAGGAAATGGACAAAGCAGAGCTTCCAAACTTTGGTTTAACAAAGTTACAGCTCCAGCTCAAAATGTCACTAAGGAAAATCTGACATGAGAATATCAAAATCTAGGGACTGAGCAAGAAACCAGGAAAAGTACATCCACTAAAATTGCACAAAAGCTGTCAACTTTGATTGGACGAGACATCAGCTCACTGTCAAAATAATTAATTCCACAGAATTTTCATTTTATGTCTGTTTTTAAGCAATGCCACTGCAGAAGCTTTCCAAAGATGTCAAAGAAGAAAATTATTACAACTATAGAATGGAAAAATGGGATGTGGCATAGAGTCAGGTTACCATGTCATGAGTGTCTGCATCCTGGCTGCTCAGGCCATTCCAGCTAAACTGCCAATATCACAAACATCCAGTAACCACGGCATATTTGACGATGCGAAGAAACTCCACTCCCAGCCACAAACCATAATCCTGCCATTGGGGTGGTTAACTTCAACTTAACTAAGTTTACCACGTCTTTCTCCAAAGAACCTCCCATCTGTCAGACCTCTACAGGAATCTTCCATCACAATGCTGTTTAAAACTCCAATTATTCCATCCATCTACTACCACTTATCCGAGGTTGCTTGCAGGGGTAGTACCTTTAACAGGGACAGGGACCCTTTTCCCCAGCCTCCACTAGATAATCAAAATTTTATTCAGCCTTACCTATTTAATAACCATCGTTAGGACTTTTGAAAAGCACTATATATACATAAGGTATTATTATTCAGGAAGCCTCTTTCTGCAGTTTCTTAAACACAACACCTCCTCCACATATCAAAAGGTAAGTAGTTTGATTTTAAATTATAACAAAGCAATTACCCTATTTTTAGGCTATCTTCACAATGCAGGTTAATAGAATTGTATGTTCCAAATGCTAGTACAAGTGCCCTCCATAATTATTGGCACCCCCGGTTAAGATGTGTTAAAAGCCTAAAAATAAATTCAGTGTTTATTGCAGAAGAATACTGTCACACTGAAAATTTTAGGAAAATGTAACCTTCAACTCAAATGAATTGTAAGAAAATAAAAAAATCCCTGACTAAAAAATATTTATTTTTCATTCAATCACCTGTTCCACAATAATTGGCACCCTTAACAATTCCCAGGAAATAAATATAGTTGAAGCATTTCTGTCATTTCTACAGTAGTTTACAAAGTGTACATATAATTAGTAATTCATCACTTCCTGTTTCCCTGGGGGTATAAATATGATGTGACACAGAGGCCATTTCTCTTATCCACTCTTAAACATGGGAAAGACAAAGGAACACAGCATACAAGTGAGGCAGATGTGCGTCGACCTTCACAGGTCAGGCAGAGGCTACAAGAATATTGCCACTCAACTGCAGCTACCCATATCCACTGTGAGAGGAATAATTAAGACGTTCAAAACAACTGGAACAGTGGTAAACAAGCCTGGACGAGGACCCAAGTTTATTTTGATACCATGCACAGTGAGGAGGATGGTAAGAGAAATCAAAAGATCTCCAAAACTCACTGTTAAGGAATTACAACAAATAGTAGCATCCTGGGGTCACAAAGTCTCCAAATCAACCATCAGGTGCTGTCTACACGCCAACAAGCTGTTTGGGAGGCATGCACAGAGAAAACCTTTCCTCACTCACAATCATAAACGCAAACGTCTGGAGTTCGCCAAGCGGTATTGGGGCTTCAACTGGGACTGTGTGCTTTGGTCAGATGAGACAAAGATTGAGCTTTTTGGCAACAAACTAAGTGGGTCTGACATGCCACGAAAGATGCGCATGCTGAAAAGCACCTCATGCCCACTGTGAAGTAAGGGGGTGGGTCAATGACGCTGTGGGGCTGTTTCGCTTCCAAAGGCCCTAGGAACCTTGTTAGGGTGCATGGCATCATGAATGCTTTGAAATAGCAGGACATTTTAAATCAAAATCTGTTGCCCTCTGCCCGAAAGCTGAAGATGGGTCGTCACTGGGTCTTTCAGCAAGACAATGACCCTAAACATATGGCCAAATCTACACAGAAATGGTTCACCAGACACAAAATCAAGCTCCTCCCATGGCCATCTCAGTCCCCAGACCTCAACCCCATTGAAAACCTGTGGGGTGAGCTGAAGAGGAGAGGGCCCAGGTCTCTGGATGGTTTAGAGCGAGTCTGCAAAGAGAACTGGCTGAAGATCCCTCTTTCTGTCTTTTCCCATCTTGGGAAACATTATAGGAGAAGATTAGGTGCGGTTTTGTTGGCAAAAGGGGGTTGTACAAAGTATTAACACCAGGGGTGCTAATAATTGTGACACACATTATTTGATGTCAAATAATTGTTTCTTTTTGTGGGATTTTTTTCCCCACTGAATAAATGCACTTGTATTGAAGGTTGGATTTTTCTCTTTTATCCCATTAAGGTCCCATATTATTTAGAAAAAAATATTCAAAGCTAAAAAACACATCTTAACCAGGGGTAACAATAATTATGGAGGGCGCTATATGCCTGACGTTCACAGCTTTCGCCAAGTTTGCATCTCCCCTTTCTTAAACACAAAGATCACTGGTTAATAATGGGTGAGTAGTTTTATGATATAGTTGTCAACTTCTGTTAACACTAGAATACGAACAGGAAATGTATACAGCTACATGATATGGACTGCCTTAAGCTTGACACCCTGTGCACTTTTTTTTTTTTTTTTAAATGCACTGCCATTGACTCTCGGCAGATGGTTTTACTTTACTTGCCTTCGTAACAAGAGTGGTTAACTTCCTTTAACATTTGTATGACAGTGAAGAATGTTATAAAGCAAGACCTTTACGTTGCCAACTTCTTTTCCTAAAAATTCTAAAATGTTAATAAAAACATTGGTGGCTTTGATGTCATTATTTTAGTTTTATATTTTGAATTGTTTGAAGGTATGTCAAAACCTGCACTTTCTGCCACAACAAAAACGTTTCAACCAACAATGAAACAGGGCAACGTCTCTGTAGAGTCTGGTAATACACTAAATGTTTCCTACTTTAAAGTGTAAGAAGCAGAAAAAGACAAGGAAGCATGTTTAACAACACTTAACAACATTAAAGCTTTGTTCAAGACATCAGCAAGACATCACAAGAAAGAAGATCAATATTAGACACTCAGAACGCAGCATTGTGGACCCAGCCCTCCTACCTGGGTCCAACCCTTCCACCTCCTAAGGGAGAAGCCATGGGTCCGCATCAGCCTTCTGCATGACATTGCTGGGCACCGATGGCGGCTAAAAGAAGCAGCAATGAGACGCCATTGAGCCGGGAGACAAAGAGGAAGTGGGGGCTGATACTTCTGCAATGAGCATTTTGGTGTTGACGGTGTGACGACACCACTGCAGTAACAACCACTTTGAACATGGTGGCTGAAATGAAGTGTGAGGGCTCCTGTCCTGTTGAAAGTGCCATGATTGAGGTACGGTGTGAGTTCATAAATGCTGTTGTGATCCTGTTTTACTGACCCTTCAACCCAAGTGATACATACAATCCATTCATTTCTATATTTTGTCCTTATCAGCGTGGCGGTTGAGCTGGTTCCTATTCCATCTCACATTTGCTAATAAAAGTTTGGTATAGCCTAGACAGGTTGCCAGTCAATCACCAGACACATGTAGTGCAGCAAAAGTGTTTAGTCAGGCAGCAACTGTCCAAGTTCTCCACTTAAAGGGCTCCTGTCATGAAATGGATGATTTTTAGTATGTTATTAATGAAAAAATGTCAGCCAATATGGGCCCATGCGTTTTTTCACCATTAAACATGATTTTGACGTATACAGGTTTTTATAACTCCCGCCATGAAAATCCTCTCGAGGGATTTGTTTTCGAGAAGAAGCAGAAAGTGACGTAAAGGACAGCGGCGCCCCCAAGTGGACTCGTTTGTTTCCATTAGTTTTACTTCCCGGAAGATAGCTCATTGTTCCTTCGTGTTAGCCAAAATGCCGGCTCATTGCATTGCTGGACATTGCTTAAACACTCGGGAGAATGGAATTACCCTTCATAAGTTTGAAAGAGACCCTGTTCATTGTGAAAAATGGATTGCAAGGGTGCAGAGGACGAGAGCTTCGTGGGATCCAAATAACAGGTAGGCAGTAATGAGTAATAGTAAGAGAACTTGCAAAATTGGTGGCTGACCAAATGACTTTTTTATTTTGCCCCATTGTATGGGCAAATGAGCATTCAATTTGTCTTCAATGAAAAGGCAAAAAAAAAGTACAGACTCACTCCCTGCCCATTAAGCAATAGGATATATGGAGGCCCTGAACAATGAGTCTGTGATCCTGTACATACCCTATATTGTAACTTATCACATTTATTAAACCGTAAAACGTTAGATTAATAGCGACAGAAGAAGTGGGTTGCTCAACAGAGTGGGCCTGGGAGAGAATAAAAGTGATTGATATTTTAAGAGTCTCCCTCGCTCCCATTCTTTTGAAAGTACCCAGCGTCATAAGTAATGTGCAGGGACGTTTTGGCCAGAACCTTTGCTTTTTTACATCCACATGCACGTTAGAATTTATAAATATTCGGTAATGCTGTAAAACAATATTCGATACTTGATATACTAGATTTATATGGATTTGGGTGCTGCCACTCAATCACAGGGCACATCGGGATATGGGAGGAAACTGGAGTGCTCGGAGAAAATCCACGCAGGCATGGGGAGAACATCCAAACTCCACTCAGGCGGGGCTGGGATATGAACCTCAGTCCTCAGAACTGTGAAGCTAACGCTTTAACCAATTGCGTCACTGATTAATGATTTTTTTTTTTATAGTGTTAAAAAAGCTTGATAGCTGGAAAGTTCCATATTTTACCCAAACAACCGCACCAGCGTGTGTGGTCATGGTGACATTGTTGACATCCAGTACTCATCATAGGCAAACCGCTTTCATGAGCCATGGGGAATTATTGTGCTTTCTAGTCCCAAATCTATTGCCAAAGTTGAACAGCTCGATAAAAATAACTGTTGCTGTACCCAAAGCAGCATGTTCCAGACTCCAAAGACAATTCAACCAGGCTGCTCTTTCTAATTCCAGTGCTTGATGCAAAATATAAAATAGATTAAGAGTATTACCATATCACATGGCCATCACGTCAACACACCACATTCAACAAAGCTGCTAGAGGCACGGGAAGCACGTCTTTTGGAAATGGATTTCGTAATACTCTTATCTGTGACCCGGAAATACATTAGTCCAACTGGCCACTGTGCCAGTAAACAATTGTGTCCATTTGTGGAACTAAGAGAGTTTATCAATCGAATGTTAAGTGACTCATGGACAACATTTTTGGAAACATTGTTTGACAGTCTCATTTATCAGATATCCATTGTACAATATTAGGGTTCGTCTTGATATAAAAGACCAGTTTTGACTGGGTTTGCTTTGGACTACGCCAGTTCTTAGCCAGCAACAGCCAGCCCAGATAACCAAACTGATACAACGATCGATCACTTGGCTTGCTTTGATGAAGAAGTAGACTAGTTAGCGAGCTAGCCTACTAGCTACAGGATCAGTATTGGCATTTCAAACAATTCTTTGCAGATATATGCTGTATTTCGACACCGAGCGGTGACCTGACTGGCATCTGAGGGCTGCCCATAGACTCTTCAAGCCTGCAGGATTCCCTTTACTGAGTGATTGTGAGGCTTGTGGCTGCTCCACTACCTGCATGTGAAAGCAGGTGAGCCTGTGAGCAGAGGTGACTATTCCCATAAGAGGAAAAATTCAAGTCAGTGACAACGAAAGGGAAATCTAAATCATAAAAATATGGTATATATTTTTACAATGCACATACACCTTTACCTTCCTTGCTTGCTCGCATGTCGTGAGTTTTTTTATTTTTTTTTTTTTTTTTGGGGGGGTGGGGTGGGAATGCAGATATACTACGGCAGGTACGCTAGATTACCAACAACACGTTGGGGTACTAACGCATGGATGTGGGATACATACAACCTGGACTAGTTTGCAGTCACTCACACGGTGCTGCCTGTTACTAACTATACATAACTAAAGGCGACTGCACCAGATTTGATTGATAAAGAGAATTTAGTGAGTAATGACAAATTGTCTGGTGGGTGACCTCACCCTCGTCTTTTTGTACATCTTGTTCTTGAGGTAGCTGAAGGTGCGGCTGACTTTGGTGACACCCTTGCCAGCCTCGGCGTCGCTCCGCAGTGGCCCGGGCTCCTCCTCCGAAATGCTATGCAACAAAAACACGAGAACATATATATTTACATAATATGCATTTAAGCATTATGGGAGTTAGAGCTGCCCTGACCTGTATGCGAGCGATCCAGATGTGCTGGAGAAGGATCTCGTACCTGCAAAGAAATAGGAAAAATTGCTCAAGGCCTGGTCTATTTATAACAAGGTGATCAGCTCAGACAGGTGGTGATTAAACCTACAGGTAAGGAAATGGTAGAAAAGCAACCAGTTTCCACTTACAAATGGCCATTCAAGCAACGCTCTAGCCCAGTTGACACTTGAAGTTAGGCACATGTGGCCACATTTCATCTTCTCTGGCACACTTAAAGGTGGCGGTTTTGGCTCATCACGATTGGTCATGCACATAACGCTCATATAGCGCATGACAACATAACGTATGTGGAACTACAATTGTTCCTTGTCAGTTATTCACAATAAGTCGCATTGTGCCATATTAAGTGCAGAAATAATACTCAAACTAAAGTTATTGGCACGATCAACATTTAATACAATCAATGTAATAGATCTCTTGTGAGTTATAAATGTTGAATACCAACTTGAGCAGTCGAAATAAATACACTGATGCAAAACAATCCATATTAAAAACAAATACACAGCATGCGTTATCATGCATGTGCAATGTATTATGTTAATGTTCTCACAAGTTTTATATGATAAATAGAATAGGAAAAAAAATCCCAATTCCCCAAAGTGTGTTCCTTCCTCCCACTCTTGAAGGAAATGGAATAATCCACGTCTTTCGGTTCCCAGAGTGTCTGTGCTAAATGCTTGTGAGCAAAGTGTTTAACCTTCCAGGTCACAGAAGGCCAAAACAAAAGCACTCTCACAGTGATGAGACACTCAGTGGGCAGGAGCTAAAAGCATACACTAGACACCGCTGTTTAGGCATGCCGCCGGTCAGAGCTGAAAAATAAATGCTCAACTTGAGCCGATCACATGCTAATAATAGAAACAGGTCAGATGTTCAAGTTCAAGTAGTTCAAGGAACTTTATTGTTAGATGTGTTACACATACATGAAAAACAGCATACCTGAAATAGCATTAATCTAAGAACTGCAATGGTATAACAGACTAAAGAGTAGAGAGAAATAAAAAATAAATAAATAAGATAGTCTCTCTAAAATATGTACACTGTTTTTGTCATGCCAATGCGCAAGAGAAACAAAATACGTACAGCAGGGGTGCCCATACCTGTTTACCCCAACTACTTTTCAGGCAGCCAGCCTCTCATGATCCTCCTGACCAGGAGGAGTCGGGGGCATAATTAGGAGGCCAGCTTGCCAGAACACACCTTTGTGTGCGTTCGATTGACGTATTGGCCATACCTGAATCAAGCGACGAGATGGATGACAAGCTGATGTCTTTTTTTTTTTTTTTTTTGGGCACACCTTCACGCAATCGACCAAAACTGTCTCGCAATCGACCAGATCGACACGCTGAGCCCCTCTGATGTACAGTATGAGGCTTTTGTCCATTTTTGGGACTTTGATCTTGCCAGGTCAAGTGAAGATTTTAACAAATCACAGAGGCATTTATCAAATCATCTATGGCAGCTTTCAGGATCTGTAATTATTTTTGTCATATCCTCAAATGATGGAAAAGGACAAAAACTTGTTTTCCCGTTTGGTTACCGTGTCTTTCACACGATAATAAAAACCAAAATGTGTGAGAAAGTGTTTTCCCCTTTCCTGATTTCTTATTTTAGTTTGTCACACTTAATTGTTTCCCATCCTCAAAAAAAAAGTCGTCAAAGACAACACATGTAAACACAAAATCCAGTTACTAAATTAAGGTTTTTATTATTATGCGAGAAAAAAATAATCAAAACCTACCTGGCCCTTTGTGCCAGGGTTAAGATATAATAGTGGTTTAGGCCTGATACTGCCACACCTGTTCTCAATCAAGCGATCATTTAAATGGGACCTGCCTGACAAAAAGAAGTAGACCAAAAGGTCCCCAAAAGCTAGGCACCATGTAATGATCAAAAGAAATTCAGAAACAAATGAGAAAAATTTAACTGACAACTATTTATTTATGGTATGGGGGTGTTTTTCTACTTCAGGACCTGGAAGACTTGTGATAAATGGAACCATGACTTCTGCAGTTGAACAAAAAAATCATGAAGGGGAATGTCCGGCCATCTGTTCTTGAGCTAAAGATGAAATGAACTTGGGTTCTGCTGCTGGACAATGATCCAAAACTTACCAGCAGGTCCATCTCTGAATGGTTGAAGGAAAAACCAAATAATTGATTACAGTTGTTGCTGCAATGGGTTTCCCAAACGGCTATTAGGATTAGGGGTGAAAATCACTTTTATACAAAGGGGCCAAAACCTTTTAAAAATGCATTTTGTGTTTGTGTTGTTTTTGATTAATATTTAAATTTTTTTGATGATGAGAAACATAAGTGTGACAAAATAGGTCGATAGAAGAATTTCCAGCAGAATATTAAGAAAACGGTCATAATAAGCAAGAGATGCATTTATTTTCTTCTTAGATTCAAAATTCATTTTCCATGTGTGTTTTAGCTCTCCTGCCTCAGTCCACCTCACCTGGATTTGGGTACACTCTAGTGTAAAATGTCTTTAATATAATCCCATGTCAACGGGAAAAAGGAGGATTACGTTCAGCCTTGGATGGGGAAACTGTTTTGCTTCAAGGGCCACATTAGATTTTTTAAATGGACAGAGGAAACACAGCAACAATTTAAAAAGTCCAAATTTGCACTTTGTATATGAAAATGTGTTAATTCAAATAATCTATTCTCAATTTTTAACTCTACTATTTATCAAAAATATATTTGAAATTAAAAAATGGAATAAATCAACCGACATTGTTTGATGAGACAAATGATAAGCGGAATTAATATATTTGAATCACATTTAAGGAAAAATAATGCATGCTCTTGTTTTAATTACATTATTAAATATTAATAACATGAATCCATTATTTAATTAATAAACATTAACTTCACATGTGAAACTGTTTGAAAACAGTTATTGAATGATATAAATGCAGCAAATGAATTAATGAAACAAATATTACAGGACTCCTGATGCATGAAGCATGCCGTAAGTGGCCCATGAGCCACAGTTTTCCCACCCTTGCTGTAGCCACAAGGAGCTGCACAGTCTCTAAGGGTGACGACACACATCCTGATGGCCTCCGCTACAGCATCTAGCGCGTTCAAATACTTACTGAAATTATCATCATCGTCGTCGCTAGTGGACGAGTCGGCGTAAAACGACTGAGACTTAGATTTAGTGAGGATGGGGGAAAAGCTGAAAGAGAAGGAAATCCGCCTCCTCCGGCGGAGACGTCCCACCACTGATGAGGGTGCAGGTGGGGGGAAAAAACGAGAGCAAGAACACAACAACAAATCAACAACAAGCAGTTTTTCTGTCATGTTGCTGGTAATGCCCTATGTAGATAGCAATATAGCATTTCGAATAAATGCAGTGCGCTAATTTAAAGCCATAACTCAGCTTGATGCCTTTTTATCCATCCCTTATAATTGGTAACTTCCTAATATTTAGTATAGCCACCTCTTCAGCACAATTTATTCGACACACATTTCAGTGTAGGCCAAAGCACAGGCGAAGGAAAAATAGGTTGCTTCTTGTGTTTAGTGTCTTGGAAAAGCTGAAAGCGCAAGAAAGGACATGATGACACAGCACACACCGCGGGCAAAGTGTATCTACCATCTATAAAGCTGATATAATGTATTTCAATAGCACACAAGTTTAAAAAAAAAAAAAACAACAAAAATAATTTAACATATTCTCCAAAATTACATGCTTTATTTCAAATAGATGCCCAGCACTCTCTGCAATTCAGTAAATAAATGCCACCAACCATTTAAGGAGGAAAACGGTGAACTTTCACACCCTTGAACAAAATCATACTCATTTCAAACCAATGATATTCACTCATTACAATATATTGATCTAATGTTTTTATCAATAAGATGTTCACATCCACATGTATCTCCATTAGTTAGCTGGTTGATATTGCCCTTCAAAAGAGTGCCATCCCAAAGCGTTACAACCCGTGACAGATGCAGACAAATCTGACTTTCAACTTTATTTTCTTACCCATTCTTTTGTTTTTAAATAAACATATTTCCCATATTTAAATTCAGCCACTCACCATCAATGTCTCTGTGGCTAATGGCGAGCATGGACACGGACTTGGTGAGGGGCAGGATCATTGGGGGGCAGCTATTCCTCAAGGGACGATAGTGCCTCGACTTCTGAAGCAACATGACACTCAAGGATGAGATGGGTAAAAGGACAAAGATGACAAATGAGGTTGGATTTATAAGCACCAACCTGCTTTTGCAGGCAGCACGGCGGCCCCGTTTCCTCCTGCTCCTCCGTGAGTGAAACAAGTGAGCCGCGCTCATCCATGTCGTGCGGCAGCATTCTCGAAGTCTCCAGGATGCGGGAGGTTTGACTGGGCAGATGTCGTCCCTCTTCATGGCCACCACTAAGGCCCTCCAGGCTGTAGCTGTGCGGACACAGACGCAACATAACTGCTTGTTGTCATTTAAAAGTACAGTTAGCCCTTGCCCATTCGCAGTTCACCGTTTGCGGCCCTGCATGTTCACAGATTTGGTCCCCAAGTTTTTTTGTTTTAATTTATCACATTTTTCATGATGGTAAATGTCTTAAATTCTCTTCTAAATAGACGAGTTGCCACATTGGACATGGCGCCTTAAAATGTGGTGCAGCATGTGTGCACACAGATTCAACATTTGCAATTTTTGTTTTGTGACTTGCCCAAACATAGAATATGAGAGCGCCCACGAGGCAGTGAGGAACAATTGCATTTCACATCTGTAAGCAGAAGCTTACATTGCCCCACACAGCCTGTGTAAGCACGTCATAACTGACGATGTTGTTCAGACTCAGGGTGTCACATCAAAACTAAAATAATCACACCACAGCAAACAGAATAGCATAACGAGGACATAATAAAACAGGTGAAGAAGGACTCGAGAAATAATTTACACAAAACAATCACTTTAAACGCTATTTACTTCCTCCCAACATGCTTTGCGGAATTCTTAACTGCCAGCAGGGCCGCAAAGCATGCTGGGACGGCTCAGACTGGAGCATCTTTGAAAATTCAGCTAGCATGCTGTACGAATATACAGATGATCCATCATAAGTCAATTTCTGTGATGTGTGTATACCAAAAAAACTTTTCACATGTTCAACAACAACAAGCAGTGGTTTACTGCCAAACGTGAGACACCAAACTAAAGAGATCGCATATCGTAGTGTGAATATGGCCCTGTGCAATCCTACAAACCAGATGACTACAGAAATGAATGAAATTAATATTTCTGTAGTCATCGGTTTGGGGCCACAGACCCCAAATCTGTTTGGCATGCATTATAATTACTATCCAATTACAAGCGACGATCCAAACCCGCAGTGCACAAGAATAGGACGCTAGCCAACGACTTGAAAAGCTTTTACTAGAAATTTGACAAGTACACTTTCACTCCACATACCCACCAAATTGCACCACCAACATCATCATTTCCAACTTCTCCTTGTGTGTTGTTTGCATACTTGATCTAAAGGCTGATTCTGATTCTCATAGCCAAGTTCTCATAGCCAACGAAAAACTGTATCAGTTGTGAAAATCAGTTGAGAAAGTAGCAAATTATGACTCAGTTTCAATGTCTGGGTCATTCATAACCCGAGGTTCCACTGTAGTCTTGGTCCTTGATTGGAAATAAAATCAGTCGCCAATCAGATGCACTATTGTCCAGAGAGTGCAGGCCAGGTCTAGGGTAACCAACATATTGCCCCATTAAAATGAATATAAATGCATTTCATCCCTTCCAGTCCCCCAAAAGGCAGTAAATGAACAATCCATTTAAATATGCATTGCTCCATCTTGTGATTGGATCGTTTTAATGTTTTTTAAAGTCTCTTATCAGTGACTGCCTCCAAGAATCCTGATCATGTAAAGCGTACTACATACCTCCCTACAAAGCAATTACCTGGACCACCTACCTACTGACTAAACATCCATCTTAAAATCTATCTGCATCAACTACCGGCGGCACAGTGACATCAGCCTCACAGTTCGGAGGATTGGGCTTCAAATCCCAACCCCGCATGTGTGAAGTTTTTAATGTTCTCCCCGTGCTTGCGTGGATTATCTCCGTCTTTTCTTCCCACATGCCAAAAACATCCACGGGAGATTCATTGAAATCAGTGGTGTCAAACATATGCCTTGTTGGGTGGATTGGGCTCGCAAACCAGTTTAATCCTGCCTATGAGATGATTCTGTATAAAAAGATGGCATGGACACAAAAATGAGCTGGAGTTTTTTCAATCAAAGCAACTTCTGTTATGATTCCATCCAGTGGATGGCGCAATAAAGTGTTCAGCAAGCAAACAGAGACAATAGGTCAAGCGCGCAATCTGAATGAGCTGCTTTGTCTACAGCCCGCGCTTTTTATTACGGCTTCTATGGTACTTTTAATGTGTGCTTTGGCACCCTCATTGCCTCAATATGGCCATCAAAAAGAAAAAAAGGTGGACGTAGAATGCAGCGTGTTCCAAGAAAAATGGTTATCCTACATATTCATGGAAGTGAATTGGAAAGCTTTATGTTTGGTTTTTTCGCAGGATGTTGCAGTGCCAAAAGAATATAACCTTCGCCGCCACTATTTGAGTCCTCATTACGACAAATATGAAGATTTTCAAGGACAGCGGAGAAGAAAGAAGGTGATTGAAAGAAACAGCAGTCTGTGTTTAGTCAGCAGAGACATCAGTAACACGACTGTGAAGGCTAGTGACTTCATTGCTAATGAAATAGCAGTGGCTTCAAAACCTAATTAATTAGGGTGAATTTGTAAAAATTCGTATGGTGAAGGCATCTCCCTGGAGCCTCACTCTTACCCCTCCACCTCTCTCATTCATGCACATGTTCTGCTATCCTAATACATATCCTGTACTATTCTAACATACTTCTCCGCCACACCAGACTTGTGCATGCAGTACCACAGTTTCTCTCTTGGTACTCTATCATACGCTTTCTCTTGGTCTACAAAAACACAATGTAGCTCCTTCTGACCTTGTCTGTACTTTTCCACTAGCATATTCAAGGCAAATAATGCATCTGTGGTACTCTTTCTAGGCATGAAACCATACACTTGCTCACAGATACTTCTGTCCTGAATCTAGCCTCTACTACTCTTTCCCATAACTTCATTGTGTGGCTCATCATACTTATTCCTCTGTAGTTTCCGCAGTTCTGAACATAGCCTTTGTTCTTAAAAATGGGGACTAGCACACTTTTCCTCCATTCTTCTAGCATCTTCTCTCCCGCTAGTATTCTATTGAATGAGTTGGTCAAACACTCCACAGCCACTTCACCAAATTGCTTCCATACCTTCACTGGTATGTCTTGGTTGCCTCTTCTACTCTACCTTCTCTCCCATTTTCTTTATTTATTCACTTCTCAAAGTACTCTTTCCATCTACTTAGCACACTACTGGCACCAGTCAAGATATTTCCATTTCTATCCTTAATCACCTTTACTTGGTGCACATCCTTCCCATCTCTATTCCTCTGGCTGGCCACCTGTGGAGCTCCTTTTCTACTTACTTCGTATCCAACTGGGAGTACATTTCATCTTATGCCTCATCTTTAGCCTTGGCCACCTCTACCTAGTCCCTAAACTGACCAACCATATTACCAACTAAACTACATATTGATTTTCACTACTCACCTACCTCTTTTATACTATGCTGCTGAAACACATACAAACAAGCCACAACAAAACAGAACAACTGCCATTTCTCACTTTGTGTCAGTGTAATGGCCAGCTGTCCCATTCCTTTGGTCCATGTTTATTTAGTAGTAATAGTAGTAAAAATAGTGTTTACCTCCTCTGATTCATAGCTGGGCCTCCTCCGTTGTTCTTCCCAGGTCCCCAGCTGTGGCGGCGAAGAGGCGAAAGGGATCGCAGGCTGCGGCGCAATAGAGAGGACCGACGCGGCACCTCCGCCACTCTGTCCTTGGCCTCCTCTTCAGCGTCCCCAGAGATACCTCCTCCTCCTCCACCTCCTCCTCTGTCTGTAGTGGAGACAGAGTCCAGCGCGGGGACACTCTCCTCAGGGCTCCAGCTGCTGCTGCCCAGGCCCTGGCTACCTTCAGGGCTGGAGCTGGACGGGCCCACACTGGCTGTGTCGTCCGTGGAGGAGCAGGAGATGGAGACCTCACTGGTGCTATCACCCCCTGTCACTGGCTCATCATTCTGTAACCATTTAGGCACCTGTATTACATCATTGTATGAAATATTTCATAGGCAACTTTGAAAAAAATTACTAAGTACAGTAGTGTTCAAAATAATAGCAGTCCAGTATGACTAACGAGATTAATTGACATTTACAGTATATTTTTTATTGCTAAATGTCGAACAAGTTACCAGTAGGTGCAGTAGATTCTCAGACCCAGCCTTCATTAAACACACACAGTTAAGGCTGTGCAATTGGGCAATTTCTTGAAAGGGGTGTGCCGTTGACTTTACAAACTCAAAACTATTTTGTACAAACGTTTTTGTTTCTAGAATTTACCAGTCCTTTGAATCACTAATATTTAGTTGTATGATCAGAGTTCTTTATAACTGCTCCATCTGTGTGGGATGGTGTAAACCAATTTGTGGCACCTTTCATCTGTTATTCCACTACAAGATTCCTTAACGACATTCACTCAGATTTTTGAATTGCCGAAGGTTGACAATCCTCTCAAAGCTGCGGTCATCCCTGTCACCTGAGCTCCTTTTCTGGCCACATTTTCCTCTCCCTCTAAATACTGTTAATAAATTTTGATAAAGGGCTTGGTGAACATCCAGCTTCCTTTTGCAATTTCTTTTCGAGATCTTTTCTCCTGATGGCGGATGGATGTCAATGATGGGTTTTTGCACAAACATCAAGTCAGCAGTCTTCCTCATGATTCTGAATCATACTAAGCCTGAATGAGACCATTTAAAGGATGAGGAAAACTTCTGCAGGTGTTTTGCATTAATTACCTGTCAATCTTAAGACATAGGGATTTTACAATGTTGACCTTTGTCATGATATCCTAATTTTGTGAACTACTGTACAGGATTTAGTTTTTTGTCTGCCATTATCATCAACATTGAAACAAAAGAAAAGTTTGAAATATTTCACATTTGCGGTGAACTAATATAACATACAAGTCTACTTTTTTAAATTATTGTAGTAAATGGACTTTGGCTTAATATTCAAATTTTTTGGCACCTGTACTGTACCTGGACTTGGTGTAGTGGGAAACGGGGGCTATTTCACACACTCAGGGACTTAGTCACTCATTCACTCCCTCGCGCACACACAAACACTCATGCATCGCCCCCCCCCCACCCTGCACAGACAAATGGTCTATTAAGAGTTGATTTGGAGGTGTGAGCTCTAACTGGGGCCTATTGTCCCGCCAGCTGCGGCGCAAGAAGTCTTGTCACAGAGACGTCTGTCAGGACAACCCGTAGAGAAGGGTGGGCTTTATGCCAACTTGGTCCCACTTCCTCTGGGAGCCAGAGAGAAAACGTGACCCCAGGGGAATGTTCAGGCGAATCACATGACTTTGGGTATCGTCGATTTAAGAGGGAACTAGATCTAGATTGATGACTTAGGGCTTCTCAAAATTTGGGCAACTGGTGACAGCACTGACATAACTGCGGTAATCCCACGCACAATTTGCCTTTATATTCATATACATTTATACTCACTATATGCTCAACCCGCATGTACTTTTTTGAAAATGTCCTGCAGTTCTCCAAATCAGGGGTGTCACTACAACTTGTTTGCTAGGACACAAGAGGGTAGTTTCTTCTGCATTTTAAGTGGCCATTTTACCTTTCCTTTCCAGAACAAGGAACAAACCAACAACTTTGGTGACGGTGCAACAGTGTTTGGCTGAACAAATAGAGCTCAATGACCAGATGATCCATTAAGCCATCCATCCATTTTCTGGGAGGCTTATCCTCACAAGGGTCGTGGAATTCTGGAGCTTATCCAAGCGATCATCTGCCAGGAGGGGGGGGGTACATCCTGAACTGGTTGCCAGGCAATCGCAGAGCACATTGAGACAAACAACATTTGCACTATCAATCACACCTAGAGGCAATTTAGAGTCACCAAATAATGCATGTTTTTGGGATGTGAGATGAAACTGGAGTGCCTGGAGAATACCCATTCAGGCACAGGGAGAACATGCAAACTCCACACAGGCGGGGCCGGGATTTGAACCACAGTCGTCAGAACTTTGAGGCCAACGCGTTAACTATAGTGCAAAATCAATCAAGAAGACGGCGGAGAAGGTGATATGTGGAACTCAAGCAAATACTGAGTACAACTTCATAGCATGTGACTAAAATGGACCAATCCCAAAAGATGATCTCTGCAGCATTGTGTGTGCGATGACAATTAGTGCCATGCACTTCAAGTCCCACATAGATGCTGGGCAGCCCTATGAGTCAGTCACGTGTTGCAATGCGGGTGCTGTTGTCTTCTCAAGGGTGAGAGTGTAAAGAGGCGCTTAATGTTGTTATCCTTGCACAGCACACGTGGGAGAACATTTCGTAGTGCACAAGTCCTGCCGATTTGTCCACAAGCTGCTCGCATGTCAATAATTAACTTCTCACTTGGCTGCCATGGCAACACACTGTGTGCAACCTGTTTATGTTGAAAATAATAGCAGCGAGAGTTGTGTGAAATGTAGTATGGAAGAGATTAGGGTGTCTGTGGACTTAATGCAATGTAAAAAAACAAAATAAAAAATTTCCATATATATTATTACAATTGTTCCCTGTTTTGTTGAAACCTTTTAAAAAAGTTTTCATATATTTTGTTTTCCTTTAATATGGTCCCATTAAAAATGCACTTATTTGATGAATTTCAACAAATTTGACCATGTTGTCTTATAAATACACCACATTTAACTATTTGACTGTCAACAGTTGTTTTACCCATGTCGGTCTATATTCTGATGTTGAAACAAACTTTATTTTTCTCAACCTTGACGGAGTTCGTAATGTGGTTTAACCTTATCAAAAGTGTTTGTTTTTCAATCATGAGTAAAAAAATCTTCTGTAACACAATGGGTGCCTTTGTCTTATTGGAGTCAAACCTTGTTAAAGATGCTGTCATATCCCACTTCGGCGCTCAGCAAGCTCTCAATGTCACTGCCTGAGTCTCTGTGAGCTGTCAAGAAACAAGTGTTGCTGCTGACTGTCCTGCTCGACAATATGGGCAACGTTGATGACCGAGAGGACCCTGAAAAGACAAGGGGAGATTGTGTGATTGCTCAAAGTTGAACACCTTAGAGAAAAGGAAGTTACTGAGAACAATTCATTTAACCTCATAATGTGAAGACAATGTCTGTTAACAGGGTAAGACAAGTTCTGGAAATGCGAGAAAGTGTGAAAATATCAAGTGGCTCAATGGCTGACTGTCTCACTTAAGAGCTTTCTGGGCTGATAAGTGAAGGCAAACACTGCCTGCCTTTTTTCTTTAACACTCCTACTTGAAAGGACAAACACAGGTTGACCAGCAAATTTGCCCACTTTCGATGTAGTCCAACAGGCATGCCCTATGGGAATTAATAAGGTTTTCTGATTCTGACGATGAATCTAGCAGAATCATAATGTCAGCTGAATGAATGGCAAATGTGTCGAAATACCGGCTTAACTGTGATATCTAATGTGCCGACTTTGCATAAACTGTGGAAAAAGCAATTTAGAAACCATGAGTGTATTTTAAAGCAGGCGAGGCCATGCAACAGCTAACCAATGGACAAGGTGAGACAGGATTAAAAAAAAAAGGGTAGGACAGGATCTTGGAATTAAGCAAGGCAGTGCTACTGATTGGTGGCGCAGTGAGATCATTTTATACAGTCTAAAAACATATAAGAACATCTGAATTGATATCGTAATATGATCTTTTAATGTTAGTGGTCCCAGCACGAGAAATTAGAGCCCATGGGATTTATAAGTAACTTATTCGGGAATGAAAACAACATCAAATGACCATTACTCAAGTGGTGTATGGAGTCGCTGGGACAGCACACGGAGTGAAGGGCCAACCCAGCGAGTCCAGCCTGTGGGGACCCAGCCAGGGCAAGACCACTCATTCTGCAGAAACCAAGGCGGTCCCCCAGCCCAACTGAAGTGCCCAGATCAGTCCCAAATAAAGGGTCAAGTGTGCCGGATCACCACCCATCACAACCAATCCCCCCCCCCCCCCAACAAGTGTGCACCACCTGCAAAGAAGCCAGAAAGCGTTGGGGCCGCAACCACCAAAAGAGCTCAATACAGGAGCCAGCTCCCACCCAAAAAGGTCACAGCCTGCCAAAGGCGAGCCCATATGAAGCACCTGCTACAAGCAATGATGGGTGAGGGTGCATGGAGAGGGACCCAAGTGGGGGGACCACTGTCTTGCTATGGCCGACAACCAAAAGTAGGGGGGTGCAGGCCCCAGGAGTTGAGCCAAGAAAAATGTGAATATCCACCATCCCCGACTGGCAACCACTGTCCCTGTACTGTGATTGTGTGTGGTGGGGTGTCATGCATTAATAGTGGGGAGACTGGTGGGGGTGAGGCGAGATGGTTATGGGGCAACGATGACTTGTAATCGTCACGCCCACCCAGGCCAACCGGCTCCCCAAAGCATGTGTGAATGTATGCGATGATTTAAAATTCTGCGGGGGACAGGCAGGGAGGGCCAGAGAGCAAGTCGGAGTGCTGAACACCCTGACGAGTGTCCTCCCCAGCCCAACACTGCCCTCCCCCCGCAGTCTGTAGTTTCCAATTGTTCTGGGGACCGGGAAGGTCACCAGAAGTGAGGGAGATGGGCATTGAGGAAAAGAACAGTTGGCTCCCGCCATCATAGATATCTTTATATGCTATCTCTATTACTGTACTAGTCATCCCTATCATCCTCCCTTGGTGATAATGACACGGTGCATGGAGGCAATGATTAGTGGTTTGAAATGCATTGACAAAGAACGCAAAGAGAACATTGCCCTTCAGGGTTCAATAGCCATGGGGCATAATAAAATAGCGTGCACCAAGTATTCACTGGTGGTATTGCCCAGAAAGCAGACAGGTTGGGCCTGTTCAACGTGGATGTGCCATTTGTTTTGTTTTTACAATTATTCATTCATCCAATTTCTGAGACACCTATCCTCACAATAGAGATGAAAGTGGACTTTCGTGAAAATTCCTGAAAATCCAAATGTGAGCATTGAAGGTGTGAAGTCCTGCTTGGGAGGTGTGGGATCATGCCCCCTCAGGAGATTTGTGAAAAAATGGATGGCTGTGCTGCTTTCTAGCAATATCTGTGAACAAAATTTAGACAAAAATGGAAAGTAAAATTTCCAAGTCCTGAGCGCCACCAAAAAATTGGGCAGAAGTTTCCCCAAGGGATTTTTTGACCCCACAACCGCCTAGCACAAAATCACATTTCTCATTAAAATATTGTTAAAATATGCCATCTTATCTCAAGACAAATGAATTCAGTGAACTATTCAGTAAAAAGTCATCTAAAATTTGTCCTTTTTCCCCCACACTATACATATAGTATAGATATAGAATATACATGAAAATATATCCTAGAATCTTTACACCGTATAGTAAAACATGTTAAAGAAATTGAGCTGTAGTAATTACTATTAACGTTTCAAACTTGTTACGTCGTGTTGTACTGATACACTAGACCACATTGCTCACACTCTTTGATATAGATCTAGTTATACTAATAATAGTTTAATCAGTTGCCTTTAATATTTGCAAAATGTACAGGTGTTGTCAGTCATGCTCGCAGATAAAGTTGCTGGTGTGATTAGGGATGGCCTTAAAATAACTTAAAAAAATAACTGTAAATTAAAATAAAATAAACAAAACTCAAACTCAGAAATGATCATTTCCAATTTCAACTGATATTAGTAGAACATGACATAAAACGGTATTTAAACTTTTTCATCAATAAAAATTCTGGATCTGGCAAACTTTATATGAAGAAAAGTTAAATGCACTGGCCTGTTAAGGAATAAACATGAACGGTCTATACCCGCAATGTTTTGAAAATGCTGAAAGTTTAGGAGCACGCATTGCTGCGATTGCCGTAAATAGGAGGCCGGCTTGCTAGAACGCGCCTTTATGTGCATGCGCTCGACGTACTGGCCACACCTGAATCAAACAACGAGGTGGATGATAGTATAACGTCTTTTTTGGAGGGGAGGAGGGAGGGGGCACGCCATCATACTGCCTCGTGATCGACGCAATGAGAACCCCTGTTGTAACTGAATTTCCTTTGCTCATGATGTTGATGACTTTCGACGTAAATGCGCTCGCAGTGCGGGAAGCAGCTCTGAACATGCGCTTTCGGCCTAACCTCCTCCGTACATGCTCAGTATGGTTAACTTGCATTTCCTGTTTCCGGGTTAAGACTGATTGTTTTGGAGCAGGCGTGTTTAGTTAACAACGTTTATGAAATAAACACGTAAATTAATGTCAAGCCCGCACAAGATAAGCGACGTCTTGAGAGAATGCGAGGGGAGGGGCGTTACTATTACGAGTGTTAGTGCCTCAACATGGCTACGCTCGTGAAAGCAAAACAACGAACTGAAACGCATGTTGGGTTCAATGTTCAACTAATATCCGGATTCATTTGAGGCAATTTTTCCTCAATTATCCAGAGGAATTTTCATGAAAACTTGAAAATCCGGAATTCTGGGAAAATCCGAAGGACTTTCATCACTGTCACAAGAATCACCGGAGTGCTGGTGCCTGTCCAAGCTATGTTTAGGCAGGAGGTGAGGTACACCGTGAAAATCTGTAAAAAAAAAAAAAAATAAGCTCTGCTCGGAACGTCACAAGAGGCAATGTTTCACAAACATTTAGTAAAGATGGACAGTGTTTTTGGCCACTGATAAACGGAGGAGAGTGTAAGTGATTTTTAAGAGACTATTAGATGTGTAATGCAGTGATTTCCAACCTTTACGGAGTGAAGACATGTTTTACAATTGGTAAATCTCACAGAAAACCAACATGATGTATGTGACATGACGTATGTGTGAGCTGAGTGGTCGGTAGTGTTTTTTTTTTTTTTAACCAACTATACTTGGTCACAAATTTTAACATCAAATGGTAACCATTTAGTAGTCGAGTACTCAGCTAAAAGTAACAGACTCTAAAAAGACTTGATCACGACATCACTACAATATAGTGTTTATTTCAGAGAATCCATCTATTCAGCCATTTTCTGAGCCACTTATCCTCACGAGGGTCGCGGGGGTGCTGGAGCCAATCCCAGCTGTCATTGGGAAGTTGAACTCACAATCACAACTAGGGACAATATACGGTCTCCATGTTTTTGGTATGTGGGAGAAAACCCACGCAGGCACAGGGAGAACATGCAAACACCACACAGGCGGGGCTGGGATAGGAACCCCCGTCCTCAGAACTGTGAGTCTAACACTCAACAGCTGTTCCACCGTGCCGGCTATTTCAGTGAATTCATCCATCCATCCATTCTCTACTGCTTTTCCAGGTCGGGTCGCAGGGGAAATAGCTTCAGCAGGGATACCCAAACTTCCCTTTCCCCAGCCACTTCTTCCAGCACTTTCGGACGGACCCCGAAGCGTTCCCAAGCCAGCTGAGAGACATAGTCTCTCTAGCGTGTCCTGGGTCGTCCTTGGGGTCTCTTTCAGGTGGGACATGCCCAGAACACCTCACCAGGAAGCCGTCCGGGTCACCAGGGAGGCATCCGGTCATTTCAGTGAATTCATTTAAGAAATTTCAATTAAGTTTCGGCTGGAACAAATCAGTGTTCAGTAATTTCTATTTAAAAAAAATAAATAAATAAATAAAATGCCCTAATATTTCACAGCGCTGCACCAATCACTGATCACATCCTGGCTTCTACACAGTTTCCATTTCTGTTATCAAGTCATGCTCTTTTCGTCAAGTCATGAGATAAACCGTTCAATCTTTGTTTTGAGAGCAGCTGGCTTCTCAGAAAAGGGCTTTATTTAAAAGATCATTAGCGAGGGAAATTAAGGAACCCATCACCGAAGACCACATTTTATTTCGCATTTGCCGATATGATGACACTAAGTTTCATATTGTCAAAATCACCTTTAACCTGTGTCGCTGTTCAATGTTAAAGTTGCACTGAGAGAACGGGGGGGGGGGGGGGGGGGTATGTTGATATGCTGAACTTCAGTCAACCTATGAATTTGCCAATTCTGTGAAATGTGTTAAAAAAGCTGATCACCAGGACCAGGGTAAAATTTTTGCTGGTTTTTAAGTGACAGGCACAGGCAAATAACGGCTCCACCTCTAGTTCTCCTATGTGCCATATTTTTGCTGAATCTATGTGAAAGACTTGTGAAAACCTCCTTTTCGACTTAATACTTCTTTTTTCCGCTCAATTTAAGACTTTTCCATGTCAATCTACTTTTTTTGATCAAATGATGTTGAAATTGAGCTCAACGGACAGAGTCCTCTTCCAAAATTATACTTGTTGCTAGTGTCACCTTTCTAAGCTTGTGGTCTGTTTGTCTGAACATTTGGGGAGGTTGAGCCATCACAGGAGTTTATGAATATCAATAAACAAATGTGAAATCTTTTTGTGATAAGTGCTATTCTTTAAGGGCATTTTCTTAACCATTTATCTTGGACTTCCAAACAGAGGGGTAAAGTGGCCGGGAAAAATGATGGGAAAGGGCTCAGGGGAAGAACTGAGATTGACCCAATAGGTCACGACAGAAACTGGCGCAGCTGCTATGTAACTATCAGATTGTGGTATTGCTGTGAAAGCGCACACACTTGTCCTGCTTTGCTGGGTTCACCGGGGAAAGTCAAGGGAGTAATGAAATAACAAATTAAAATATATATATCTATATATATATATATATATATACACATCATACAAGTATTATACTGAACAGCTTTTGTACATTTAAGGAAATAAAGGAAGAAAATACAACAGTCCCAAAATTCATTTCGTTGTTATACAGGGGCAAAAAGGATGACATAATGTTATCATTTAGCATCATTTCTGCAAGAGGAAGTTATTCTTTGCCCTCCCACAGAACATTTTTGTCCTGAGAGGAAGTATGCAAGCTTAAGGTTGTGCACGTGTGTAGGTTTGTGTGTGTATGCGTGCGTGTATGTGTTATATACTCTGGGAAGCTGCCTACTTTTGGGAAACAAATGCGGATGTCCCACTGATACATAGTGGAGTGGAAGTACCATTCCTCCAAAGTCAAAGTACAATTTTCAGGAAAACTATGCCCCCCAAAACCTGAGATTCTCAAGTAAGTTTTAAATTTTATATGTTTTTAGTTAGGGCGGCACGATGGAACAGCTGCGGAGCATTGGCCTCACAGTTCTGAGGACCAGGGTTCAACTCCCCGCCACGCCTGTGTAGACTTTGCATGTTCTCCCTGTGCCTGCATGGGTTTTCTCCGGGCACTCCGATTTCCTACCACATTCCAAAAACATGCATTAATTGGAAACTCTATATTGCCCCTAGGTATGATTGTGAGTGTGACTGTTGTCTGTCTCCATGTGACCTGTGATTGGCTGGCACCCAGTTCATGGTGTACCCTGCATCCTGCCAGATGACAGCTGGGATTGGCTCCAGCACTCGGACAGAGGAGGAGGCAAACTTTGATAGCCGAGAGAAAACATATATACGAACATACGGGTGCACACAACTTAATTCCACAAGTTTCTTGGGACCCAAAGTGAAGAAAGATAAATAAACTTTTCCAAAATGCTTTACCTTGTGACAGCGCGAGTGTGATTAAAATCAAAAAACATCATGGGTAAAGATTGACCTCCCTCCTAGCCAATGAGATGCCAGGAAGATGCTACGGTGATAGCCAGTGGGAGAGCAGCTCTATCACGCCACACAAACTGAGATACAGGATGTTTATGTTTGGTGGAATTTGGGAAATCCGGCGCCTATTTTTTTTCCCTTTGTAAACTGAATTTCCTTTGTAACTAGAGACAATATTTTTCCAAGGAGGCATTTTATAACCTGAATTCTTTACAGGAGACCTTCGTAAGTAGAGGTACCACTGTACTTTGTAACCATTGGAAGTGCTCCATCTCAACAAATGGCAATGACATATGGGGTCCCTCAAGGGTCAGTTCTTGGACCCCTCTTGTTCAGCCTGTATATGCTACCCTTGGGTCAAATATTCCAGAACTTTAGTTTTGTCTATCATAGCTAGCCAGATGACACAGATGCAGTGAATAAAATAACTATTTGAACACCCTGTTATATTGCAAGTTCTCCCACTTAGAAATCATGGAGGGGTCTGAAATTTTCATCGTAGGTGCATGTCCATTGTGAGAGAGATAATCTGAAAAGAAAGATCCAGAAATCACAATGTATGATTTTTTTTTCACGATTTATCTGTGTGATATAGCTGCAAATAAGTATTTGAACACCTGTCTATCAGCTAGAATTCTGACCCTCAAAGACCTGTTAGTCCGCCTTTAAAAGTCCACCTCCACTCCATGTATTATCCTGAGGTTGTCAGCTGCATAAAGACACCTGTAGTCCCCATACAATCAGTAAGACTCAAACTTGTAAAACGGCCAAGACCAAAGAACTGTCCAAAGACACCAGAGACAAAATTGTACAACTCCACACGGCTAGAAAGGGCTATGGAGAAATTGCCATGCAGCTTGGTGAAAAAAAGGTCCATTGTTGGAGCAATCAATGGAAAATGGAAGAAGCTAAACATGACGGTCAATCTCAATCGGAGTGCAGCCCCATGCAAGATATCACCTCGTGGAGTCTAAATGATCCTTGGAAAGGTGAGGAATCAGCCTAGGACTACACGACAGGACTTGGTCATTGACCTGAAAAGAGCTGGGATCACTGTTTCAAGGAGAAAATCATTCACTGTGTGAGCGGAGAGCGCATCATCCACGTGCAAAGTTGCAAAAGCATCATTCTACGATATCCAAGTGGTCGCCAAATTGGCTGCGTCCTCTATCCATGACGTCACCCGGACATTCGCCAATGAAAACACGCTGTGCACTCTAACTATGGGAGACAAACACGCCCCTTCTGACATGGAAGTTCTTTTTGAAAAAGAGAACACCACACAACCGAGTGACCTTACCGGGGCAATATTACACTATTGTTTCGAGCCATATTCAGATGATATGCGATCACGGCCAAACCGCATCCAGGTCCGATCCACTTCCGCGGCGGAGATGAGCCGTGCTGTTTTAGAGGGTTGTTCACAGACGCCGCAGTACTGACCAACACAATCGAGCAGGGGCGAGCCATACTGCTTTTAGGAGGATGTTCAAAGCATTTTGGCTAACACGGAGGAACGACGAGCTACCCTACCGGAGGTAAAACTAATGGAAACAAATGAGTCCACTTGGCGGCGCCACTGTCCTTTACATCACTTCCTGCTTCTTCTCGAAAACAAATCCCTCGAGAGGATTTTCATGGCGGGAGTTACAAAAAGCTGTACACGTCAAAATCATGTTTTGTGGTGAAAAAACACATGGGCACATATTGGCTGACATTTTTTCATTAACATACTAAAAATCATCCATTTCATGACAGTAGCCCTTTAAACCAGCACATGTCAAGGTCTGTCTTAGGTTGCCGATACAGAGGAGTCATGTGAGAAAGTTTTGTGGTCGGATGAGACCAAAATGGAACTTTTTGGTCATAATTCTGCTAACCGTGTTTGGAGGAAGACGAATTATGAGTTCTATCCCAAGAACACCAACCCCACTGTGAAGCATAGCGGTGGTAGCATCATGCTTTGGGGGTGTTTTTCTGCACATGGGACACGACGACGGCACTGTATTAAGGAGAGGATGACCGCGTCCATGTATTGTGAGATTTTGGGGAACAACCTCTTTCCCTCAGTCAGAGCATTGAAGATGGGTCGTGGTTGGGTCTTTCAACGTGACAATGACCTGAAGCACACAGCCAGGAAAACCAAGGAGTAGCTCCATAAGAAGGATATCAAGGTTGTGGCATGGCCTAGCCAGTCCCCAGACCTAAACCCAATAGAAAAACTACAAAAAGAGCTCAAACTCTGTGTTTCTCAGCGAGCCCAGAAACCTGTCTGATCTAGAGGAGATCTGGATGAAGGAGTGGAAACGTTTGACCTCTGTAATTACAAACAAAGGCTACTGTACCAAATATTAACATTGTTTTCTCACGTGTTCAAATACTTTGCAGCTGTATTACACAAACAAATCTTTAAAAAAAAAAATCATACATTGTGATTTCTGGATTTTTCTTTTTAAAATATCTCTCTCACAGTGGAAATCCACCTACGATGAAAATTTCAGACCCCTCCATGATTTCTAAGTGGGAGAACTTGCAATATAGCAGGATGTTCAAATACTTGTTTTCTTCACTGTATCCTGGACACAATAGTGACGCGAAGTAAAGCTAATGACATCATTGATCGGCTCAGCGAATGATGACAACGAAGCCCATCAACCGATCAGCATAAAATGCTCATGTTCAGCCGCTACTGATCTCACCAATCGAATCGGCGTAATGTCTAATTAGTATTTTTTCCATTAAACAAAACCTTTGCTAAAAAGTATTTTCTGAGAGAATATAAGCGCAATTTAACACATCATCAACTCAACAAACCATCTGATTTTCTATATTCTTGATGGGTTGCACTCCAGTTTAAGTGTCCATTTCCACCAGGCTAGGCATTTTGACAGGCTGTCATTTGGGGAGTGCTCATCACATTGCTAATTACTAATAAAGGAAAAACAATGTAAACGAATAAACATTAAGACCTCATCTAGTGGATTAATTACATTTTGTATTAAGTGTTAAGTAGTTAAATTAATTGTATCCAAGTGCTTTTCAAGTCTTTGTGATTTTGTTTTAATAACGAAAGAATAGTGATAGCATTGAGGAAAATGTTTTCAAAACAAACATCGCAATAAGAGTTCTGCAAAATAAGTACAGTGTATCCTCTAAAATTGAACAACCTTGAGAGCTCACAACAATATAACCCAACTTGTTTTAGTATTCACTGTGTTTTACAACCTTTTAACATGTGTAAGACAGTAAAAAAAAAGGAGTGCCGAGAGGACTTTGTCTCAATGCCCTCAGTTAGGGCATGTACTCAAGCAGGTGCAACTATTTGTTCCAAAGACCTAGAAATTTGCTTTGAAAAGAGTGAAACATTTGTCCCACTAGCAAACTGCAGTTGACCCCAAGTCTGCTCCTCCAAGAAAGAAGGAAATTCCCGACACGGGGGACTAAAATGACAACCAGACCCTCAGACCATCCAATCAAGAATATCAACTACCACTGTTGAGGATATTCATTAGAAGAGAGGTTTTGTAGTTGAGTAATTCGCCATGATTTTTCCTTCAAAACAGGAACCCGACAATAAATATCAGTGGCTTAAACGCATCTACATTTAGATAACCTGACACCGAGGAGCCCTATTAAATAATCGAGTACCGTAATTTCCGGCCTACAGAGTGCATATGATTATAAGCCTGAACCAGTACATTTGGAAACAAAATACCATTTGGTACATACATAGGCCGCATTTGTGGAAAAGCCGCAAGTGCCCACAATGAAACCCACGTTGAAACAAGATATACAAAGAAAGACGGTACACAGAAAGAGTTTTCAAAGTTTTAATACCTTAGCTTAGCTTAATATAGAAGTAAATGCGGTAGCACAAACTGGGCTGGTAAAAAAAAAAAAAAAAAAAACATACCGGTAAAAAAGAAAAAACAGCACTAACAGGGTCGGTTAAAAAAAAAAAACTAAATCACTGAGACACAGCAGTAACACAGCAGAAACGTGGTAGCGGGGCGCAAACGCTACTTAAAGTGAAGTTAAAAAAACGTACTGGTAAAAATCCCTGAGACACAGCAGCAACAGGGGTGGTTAAAAAAAAAAACATACCGGTAAAAGTCACTTCCTCGGCACATATATTCCGCTGGGAGTCACTCTTACGTTTTCCGCTCAAGTGCCCCCTTGCGGCCATTAGAAAAAAATAGCAAACAGCATAAGCCGCAGGGTTGAAAGCGTGTGATAAAAGTCGCGGTTTATAGGCGGGAAATTACGGTAATTCTAAGATTTGACTGATATTAAAGGAGGCACGCATGTATTTGTTTATTTTTGTCACTTATTTCAGAAAAGTGAAACCGACTCTAAACCCTCCTTGCACACGGCGCATTGCTCATGAAACAGTGAGCTGCTGGCAGAATGGCTTTGGAGGTGTAAATGCACACAACTGAGATACTTTAGGGAAAGTTAACTACTTATTACATTCACTAGCCCGGGAGCTAACAACCTAGTGAGCTACAGACTGGAGGGTAACAGCTCGCTCGGTCTCGCTTGATCATGGCAACATCCTTTAAAACAAGTTACTAACTGAAGAACCGTAGTCTATGTCCAGACCCAAAAACAGTCCCATACAGACTCCACACTATAGCCACAAAACGTTGAGGAAAAGACAGAAACAGTGCTTAAAATGGAATTATTAGTGTCATTTTTGTTTATATTCCTCAGCGGGAAGCTCACAGTGAGAGCACTTATTAAAAGTCCATTATGTGAAACACTATTATGAACCAAAACACAGGTTTTGATTAAACACAACCACTAAAATGGTTTGGCTGTCAAGATGTGTTACATTAAAATATTTACAGTTGTTTTGTCATTGTTTGATCACAAGGCCAGATAGAAAAGGGGGAATTCCAACTTTATTTTCCTTCAGCACCTCATTCGAATGCATAACTTTCTCTTTTCAGCCCTAGTTGTGAATGTGAGTACATGTAAACAAAAGGTTATTTATTTACTCGGGGTCTACTCTGGGCGAGAGGCAGAGTAGACCCCGAGTAAATAAAATAAGGTGGGATAGGCTAAGTAAGTAATATAGACATGAACTGAGCATGAAAATAAAATATTTTAATTATTGCTTAATATTACAATGCATTTACAGTGCACATTAAATTACAGTGCATTCCTCAATATTACACTGCATTTAAATACAGGTAGACTTCATACAATTTACCTCGTATTATTTTGTGCTGTACTGAGCATAGTTTTTCAAGGGAGGGGAAAAGACATGCGCTGGTTTTCACATGTAATATGTATGTTCTAAAATTATTAACATTGCACTATATATATATATATATATATTATATATATATATATATATATATCGCAGGGTTAAAAAAATGGGGCAGTTTTTTTCATACTGTGCAGCCAAAGATTAAAGCATTTTGTGATCAGAGTTTGTGGTATATTTAGGATTTAATCTACTAATATAGGCAATTGAAAACATTTTTAGAGGGAGGATCTAGATGTTGCATTTTTTTTTTTTTTTTTGCTATTCAGCACAGATTTTTGTCCCTAAGCCCCGCAAATACCTTGAGTTCACTGTGTATTCAAGGTGCAAATGCCCCAAAAAAGTGACATTATGCCAACAAAGCCTGTTATATCTGCAATACTTGTGGTCTGTCTTGACAGAAATGACATGTAGTGCGTGAGAAAATAGAAGTCGTAGAGAGGAAGTCTTTTTTTTCGGGTTAGTGAGTCACTCTTCAACAAAGTAGCCCAAGGCACCAGTCAGAGAGCGTCTGTCACATTGGACAGTATCATTTGAACATGTGGAAAGTCACAAGGCCAATTAACTATTTTCACGAACAAAAGGACAAGTAGACAAAGGCAGTTTTATCTGAAAAGTAAGTTACCAAACGAAAAATCTTTGGCAAATATATTTATATATAATCAGTTTAAAGTTACTAAAAACAGCAAGAAAGTAAATCTTACCTGATTGTTGCACGTCGAGTGGCTGTTGGAAGGACGTTTCACCGTCGCGGTGAATCTACGAGGGAGGGAGGAAACAGGAAGACTGAATCAGCCTCAGCAACATGTGACACGCGTCAGCCGGCGAGACTAAGAGATGCGGCGATCAGGAAGTGTAGGAAGAGAGGCGACTGCGAGGCCCACAGCGTCCCCAAACCCGAGGGATAGGGGGAAAGGCTCAGATGGGTTGACTGTGAAAACTATACAACAACTGTGTATGTACGCAAGTGTACGTTGTGTGTGAAAACGCGCAACAACCTTTCAGGGTTAGTTTTCGTTACAGAGCAATCAAAGACAGCCCTCTCAAGACTGCACCCCCATGTCTTTGCAGGTGGCTCTAAAAGCTTCGGTGGTTTGACAGAATTGACTGACATCTCACTCAACAGACCCTTTGTGTAATGGAAAGAATAGATAATGAATAGATAATGGAAACATTTGACAACCTCTGAAAAAGCTTTTTTTTTTTTTTTAACTTTGTATCACAGCCATCTTTAGAATTCTGTGATGGACCTTGCCCTTGAAACATTACATCGCTTAGACTATTTGAAAGCTTTGCGATGTCAAGAACGTTAGGACAGGGTCAGGTGGTTTTTAATCTTGGTGTAAATCTACTGAAACAATTTTACTAGATGTGGTTTCCAACTCAATGTTTAAATGTAGTGATTACATGGAATTTCTTGTTGTTGTTTTAAACTGACTTTATATCCATATCAAGTGGCTTGACAACACTCGAATATTTAATAAGAGTTTGCCTTGTGGTGAAGCATTTTATCAATTCTGTGATGGACTACATGAAACACCAGATCTTTTCTATGATTTAAAAACTGATTCTGGCATTACAGTAAACTGATGATTAAATTCTTGTATGGACTACATGAAGCTTTGTAGGTTAGGAACATTTATTTCATATCGTCATTTTTTTCAAATCTGCATGTTTTTTACAGGATACACTACACAAGCTTTTAAAACTTAGTAGGTAAGAGTCAACTGATCTTAATTTTGGGACAGAAATTACATGAAACAGTGTATCTTTTAAACAACTTTTAAAAAATTTGTTAGTTGATAACTAATTTTTCAGTCAAGTGGCTTTACTGAAAGACATTTTTAAAATACCACAATAGCTTTTTTATGAAACACATCCCATTTTTTGAAAAGTTTCTTCTCCTTCCCTATATGAGTTCTTTTTGGCTCATAACACTACAATGCTTATCAGGAGATGACAGTGAGTCATACTGGTGGTTCGTAGAACCCTGTATAACCAAATGTAAACTAATGAGCTCTCCTCTGAAATTTCACATGATGCAACAACCCAAATACACCCAAAATGGTTGTTCCAAACCATAATGTTCAGTTCAATTTCAAGCATGGCTTCTTAAGATCTTTTGTACATCCTGTGATTATGATAATAGAATTGGGTGGACATGTATGTCTGAAACAGGTGTCTCAAAGAATTTCATCATGAAAACTCACAATAACTTTGTTCAGGCATTTAAAATTTTAATACGGCATACATAATCACCAAAACTGCTTTTATTTGTACTCAAATAAGCACAACTATCTCTCATTCTCACAAGAAAGTCGGTTTGTGGGCAAGCTCACTTAGTGCCGAGGTCATGACAAACGTAAAAAAAAAAAAAATGAAAAAAAAAAAAGACAGCAAAGTCATTGACTGAGCGGAGACCAAAGACAAAAAAACAAGCCCCACAAGTGTGACATTTGCAGAAGGAGTCCCGAGTAAGACAGGAAAGACTCAAGAGTTGAGAAACCTGTGTCTATGGCAGACACGACGCAGCCCCCAACAACTACATAAGTAGCCCATGGGCCTATTGTGAAAATAGCTCACTTTGATGCAACATTGTTTTTTCCGATGAAAATTAAGAGTAATTATTTGAAAATTTAAAAAGCTTGCAGAGATTCATAAAAAAAAATTGTTGCATATTAATAGTTTCCTACCTTGTCAAATAATTGTTCAAAATTATTGTGACAAATCATTAACCTGATGAGTGCCTTAAAAGAGATGAATCTAGCGAATCTAGTTTATCCTGGCTAGGGTCAAAGCATTAATTGTTAATGCTGAATATACTTAGGACTGCACAATAAAATGGAATTTCAAGCATGATGGGAATTTGCCTGTGACAATTGAATGAGCCTGATCAACTGTGATTTATTTATTTTTTTATATTTAAAATGTGAGCAATGGTGAATATTAAAAGTGCGTCATTTGCCACGGTGCCCGCCACCTAGTCAGCCAGCCACCGGTGGTGGAAAATTTATGATTAAGGCTTCATTTAGCACTGCAACTCCACTCCATGGCTAACTTAAAAATAAAACTTGAATTAGCAGTGATGTCCAATGTAGCAGTTATGTAGTAAAATGTAGTAAATCCAGTGTAGTAATATGTGAATCTTTTATTTTAAAAGTTGTCCATTTGAGCATGTTGGCAAAGAGGCAGCGTGTCACAATAGGTAATTATTAACAATTGCTATAGAAGGTACCTTGACTTCAACTTTTCAGATGGCCTCACCACAATGAAATCAGGAAAATCACAACTGTTAAGTTCTTTGCAGTTTCTGACTGTGTACGGCTGAGCAGTGGTCAAGCAGAACAATGGAGAAGTGTTAATTGATGGCTTTTCAACTGAAAGGTTGTTGCTTGCAGTCCAATGTTATTGTGTTTTATGCATTAACCGTATTTTCTTCCATTAAGGTGTAATTCGTGATTGCACTTCGTAATCGCATATTTACCATAAATTCTCGAGTATAATGCGACCTGAAGTATAACCTAAAAAAAAAAAAAAAGAAAAAGAAAAAAATATATATATATATATATCAGGAAAACCCTTCTACCAATGTACAATGCGCACCACCAATTTGCTGCTACCCATATGCTCAAAATATTGGGAATTATATGTATTTGTTTTGTTAGGTTTGTATTGGTATTGTTTTTTTTAAAGAAATCCGTGCAACAATGACTAATGATAATCATTGTGCATATCCTGATGTAGCGGTAATATCTATCTCGGGACAGGCCACAGGACAAACTTGCAATTGTCAGAACAGAATACATCAACCAACTAAAATACTCAATGATGGCATAACATTTTATTAATAATGTTGAGAACACATATTAGTCTCAAATAAATAAACCATTTAACACTGTTTGACTAACATTTTTTTGCATTTAATATTTGTGCATAAAACATTTGTGGATAGTGCAGTTTATCCTCCACATTACACATCCTTGGCCAAGAGTTCAAAAGAAACATCTGAGTCATCTCCACTCTGAAAAACATCCATTTGCACCTTTGGTGCATCACTGTCAAACTCATCATTGATGACTTGGTCCAGTTCTGGTGCCTCCTGCATTGCATCATGAACATCTCATCTTGCTCCCAAAGCATGTCATCCTCTCTGCCATCCATTGCATTTGTGAGGAAAACTTTTCTGAATTCCAAGAGTTTTTGTTCTGCAGCGCAGCTTCTCGGCCTCCATTCAGCTCCAATCTATAGCAGCTTTTACTATGGTATCAGGTGGCTATCAAGACAACATGAGCTCAAACTACGTAGAAACGGGCCTTATGGGCAGATTATTTTTTTAAAAAGCGAGCATTTCAATTGTGTACGCTCTCCTGTTTTTTTTTTTCTTTTAATGCACCCATGACGCTCATACTGCGTAGTTTGAACTCACGTTGTTTGGATACCCACCTGAAGCCATTGAGGCGAGCTATCGTTGTTTCGGACTGCCGCGGTGCTTCTTGTTTGGTGGCGTCATTCACACGAGTGAGGACACATTTCTTTTAATAGCAGCTGCACAACTAGCCGTTGTAATCGACATTTTTTGTCCAAGTTTAAGTGAAAGCAAACTGACGGGCAGTCGTTTCTGATCTTTGGAACAGTACCAAGAAAACATGCTACGCTAAGGATCGTAAAATGCAAGCTCCCCGAGGAGGTCATAGAGGTCAGGTGGGGTGCGGACATTACCATAGTAAATATAAATTTCTAAAATAAGACATCGAATATCATATCGAAATGTACAGTATATGAATACCTTGTTTTTACCTCTCTGTACCTGTGCACAACTATACAATGTGATTGTATTTTTTACTTTTCATCCATACCTAAATATAAGGCGCTCTATTAACTTTTTGAAATTATTTTGGGAAAAATGTGCGCATTATTTTCGATAGATTATGGTATTTAGTTATCCCTTGCTAAAATTTTTGGTAAAGAATTTTTGGGAATACATTTATTTTTTATTCATCATTTATTCTTGTTTCAAAAATTATTTTGCACTGAAAATTGTTACATACAGTTGAGAAAAAGTGTGATGAAAATATTTTGCTGACATGAGGAATAATCGTGATTACAATATTGATCAAATTACTGTAACTGAGATTATTACTATGGCCATAATCAAGGAGGGCTACATTTACCGTAATTACAGGTAATTTGAGCAAATTTGTCCCTTCAGTAGAGTGTATACAATGGGTATTCCTTCACATAAATGAGTACTCAAGAAGTAGCTCTCAGTTTCAAAAAGGCTGGTGACCTTGACCTTGTGTACTCACTCATATGCATAGATCAGGCCTCAAACAAACACATGCACACACAAATCCATGTGCTAACATCGCAAAAAGTTGTATTTGGATATCAAACAGAGCCGACAGAGAGGAAACAAACACGCCAGATTAGCTGGTCACACATATGCACACCCAAAGTAACGTGGCAAACGTAGACTAATTCAGAGTTTGTCATCTCCAATTTTTACTGTACTTTCTTCTCTTTACACGACTCACTATTATCAATGAAGTGATCTTACCCTTTTGCTGCATGGCATGCTCACTCCTTATTTAGGAGGGGTGGATAAAAATATTGATTAATCAATACATTGGAATTTTTCGCCCCGCAATTCATTATTGATTCACTTATTAGCCAGTGAGGAGCGCTGTACATGTGATTCGCATTGTATAAACAGAAGCCATACTTGAACAAACAAAATGTCAATGTCAGGCAGCCGTGGCAGCAGCACCATGAAGCAAGCGACTTTTACTTTTCAGTTTGAAATTTGGGGTCATTTTGGATTCCCCTGTAAATCTTGAACACAGGATAAGTACCAAAGCAAATTGAACAGCAAAATACAATAACTCGAAAACATGTCAGAAGTTGCAAAGCTGTGTACGGAGTGAAGAAAGTGGTTTTGAGGTCTTGAATTAGATGGAAGGAGTGGCTTTTATATCTGGTGATTGGACTTCCAGAACAACTGAACACATATGAAAAAATTACTTCTCATTTAATTTCTAACGAATGGGAAATAATGTCAGGTGTGACTTGACCCAATAATGGAAGTCACACAGTCGCAGGAGTGCTGGAGCCAATTCCACCTGTCATCAGGCAAGAGACAGGGTACACCCTGAACTGGTTGGCAGTCGGAGGCCACAAAGAGACAAACAACAGGCGCACTCACAATCACACTTAGGGGCAATTTAGAGTGCCCAATGAATGCATGTTTTTGGGATGTGGGAGGAAACCGGAGTGCCCGGAGAAAACCCACGCAGGCACAGGGAGAACATGCAAACTCCACAGAGCTGAGCGCAGGATTGGAAACCCAGTTGTCAGAACTGTGATTCCAACGCTTTGCAGCTGTGCCACTGTCCAACCCAAATACCTTGTCATTGTACAAGTTAGTTAAATTTATGTTGAACATGATTTGCAAATCATTGTATTCTTTGTTTATTTGTTTAACACAGTGTCCCAACTTCAATAGAATTAGGTTTATATATTAGTTTTGCGGCAGCACAGTGTTCGACTGGTTTGAGTGTCTGCCTCACAGTTCAGAGGGCCAGGGTTCAAATCGCGGCCCTGCATGTATGGAGTTTGCATTAATTCCTCGTACCTGTGTGGGTTTTCTCTGGGTACTCTGCTTTCCTCCCACATCACCAAAAAATACATGGTAGGTTAATTGAGGACTCTAAATACCCCATAGGTGTGACTGTGAGTGCAAATGATTGTCTTTATGTGCCCTACGATTGGCTGGCAAACAGTTCAGGGTGTACCCCGTCTCCTGTCTGAAGATAGCGGGGATAGGCTGGAGCACACCCATGACCGTTGTGAGGATAAGAGACTTAGAAAATGGATGGTATTCCATACGATGCTCATCACCAGCCTGAAAGAAGTTAGAGAGGCCACCTGAAGTCCAGCACAACGATGTTACGGCTCTCAGCCTCATAATTACTGGCCACATGTCGCAAGGAGAGATAGAGGACGAGGGTTAAAAAAATAATAATAATAATAATAATTCATACATGGGGACCAGTGCACAGCTATGGCAAGTTATGCCAAATTTTCAGCGGCCACACAAGCGTATTGTACCTATGAATTTCAAAGAAGGGACAAATGTTCTGGCAGCACGGTGTACGGTCATTACGTTGGGTCAGAGGCTGCTTCTCTGCAGCCCAAGAGAGCCAGTGCAATGTGGGTCACTTGGTATCCACATCTCTTTGCTGAAAGTTCTGAGGAGTAAAGGATTTTAAGAGCATATAGCCCACAACATTTGGAAGCTGACAGAATGTCTCAATTCCTGTCTATTTTGAAGCCTGATTTCACATAACTTTGCAATTAATTTATGCCTTCATTAATTGTCTGGCTTGTTTGCAAGTCTTTTCTGTGATGTGTCAAATTTCCAAGGCCTTTTACTGATCGTCATCACGAAAATTGACTGGTTAGCACATCTATCTCATAGTTCTGAGAACCTGAGTTCAAATCGTGCCTTGCTTGTCTGATGGTTTGCATGTCCCCCCAGTCCCAGTGTTGGTTCTCCCCTGTTGCTCTGGTTTTCTCCCACGTCCCCAAAACATGGGTGGTAGGTTGATTGAAAACTTTAAATTGCCCTTAGGTGTGATTGTATAGGTAAATGGTTATTTGTATGTGCCCTGCGAATGGCAGGCAACCAGTTCGTGGAGTACCCGGGCTCTTGCCTGAAGATATCTGAGGAAAAGCGGTCCAGAAAATGGAAGGATGGAGAGTAATATAATATAATCATTATAATATAGTGTACAAAGTATAGGACACAATTACATTGAAAAACTAAAATAATGCACATTTTGATTATTATCAACAAGCCAAATAAAATCCTATATTTTCAGCTTGGTTGTGGCAGAAAAAACCCCCAAAAAGGATAGAAAAAAAAAGATTCTGTTTTTTTTCTCCTTAGGATATGTGATTGGATTGATTTGTTTGTTAGGTTGACAGATCAGAGTTTCAAATAAGGGTTTCAAACCAAGGTTAGGATTTCAACTGTGTTCAGTCTTAAGGTTTTAAGTTAAGGTTAGGGCATTAAGTGTTTGGTTATATGTTTCAAGATTAGGCTACTGCTTCAAAAAAAGATGTTTTCAACATTTTTCTTCAAATCATGCTATTAATATGTGAAAGCATGGTGATTTTAACATACTTTGCAATACCATCCATTTATTTTTCTGAGTTAGTGTTCTTATCCACACAAGGGCCAGGGGGAGTGCTGGAGCCTATCCCAGCTATCATTGGGCAGAGGCCGGGGTACACCCTGAACTGGTTGCAAGCCAATCCCAGAGCACATAGACAACATTCGTACTCACAATCACACCTAGGGGCAATTTAGAGTCTCCAATTGATGCATGTTTTTGGGATGTGGGAGTAAACCGGAGTACCCGGAGAAAACGCACTCATGCAAGGGAAGAACATGCAAACTCCACACAGATGGGGCCGGTATTTGAACCTCCCCTTCTCGTCAGAAGGAAGGCCAACCCTTAAATCGTTTGAGTCACCATTCCACCCCATTTCATTAATCTATTTTTTTATGCATTTACTTTTACCTTACACTTTTGAATGCACTGCTACAGGAGAAGTTCTCCTTTTTAATTGTACACTGTGAAGTACGGTATAATGAAAATAAATGACATTTTATTCCACTCTTTCTGATTCTTTTATTGAAACCAGGGTTACAAAGAAGTATTAAGGTTTCAAATTTGGGTTTCAAGACATTGCTAGGTTTTCAGGTTACGGTGTCAAACAAGTATTAAGTTTTTCCAAGCATGGGTTAGAGTTTCAGGCCACAGGGAGTGTGTTTTCTGCTATTATTGAGGAATTATCTATTGCATTGCACAGCCAGCACACAGAATTAAGAATTCATTTCAGTCACTGTCTAAATTAGCTCATGTCAATTCCTGTTTGATATGAAAGGATGAGAGAGAGACAGAGAGAGAGAGAGAGAGAGAGAGGGGGAGGGAGAGAGAGAGAGGAGAGGAGAGAGAGAGAGAGAGAGAGAGAGAGAGAGAGAGCATGTGCAAAAAAGAGAGCACGACTGCGAGAAAGAGAGAGCGCTATCATACCATGGGAAAAAACATGGAGAAATGGAAAAAAAAAAAATTGAGCGGTGGCAGTGGGCTGACGTCTTCCTCCAACCTCGGAATAGCAGCTGGTTTTGGCTCTGGGCCAAATGACTTGACTCCAGCTTGAATTTCACATCCTGCCGTCCTAATGCCCGTAAAACACATCACCACCATCATCGTATAGTTTAGCAACACGGCTGTCAATGGATTTTAAAGTTAATTAGGATGTAGACTGCTGGACGGAGCTGGTGAGGTCTTTGCCCTTTTTGGTACATCATTGTAGTGTATTTGTTCCTTGTGAGGGTAGAAGGTGAAGTGACAACAATAGAAGAAGTCCTAACCCATTTGAAAATGCTTAAATTTAAATTGCCATAAACATGGCTTGAAGGATTAATTTGAAACTCACCTTTGTCAATCTAATGGAAAACCCTAACACTGAGTTGATCCTAAACTGAAACCTTAACCTGAGTTTGTAAACCCTAAACCTGGATTGAAAGCCTTACAACTGCAATATACAAACCAACATATAGTACATTCTTACTTCTTACTACTAACTTGGCACCTTGGCAAATTGTTGCTATGATCGCGTGGGTAACTGCATGATAAAAATCGGAGCTTTGAGATAAAAAATGAGACGATCCTCGTGACATTAGCCCAATTAGAAAGATTGCTTCTGTATACCCCCAATTAAGACCCTAGTTTGAAACCTTCAACCTCATTTGAAATCTAATACTTTCTTTGAATTCCTACCCCTGGTCTGGTTTGAAATCCTAATTTCAAACCCCAGGCTTGAAACCCTAACCCTAACAAGTTTTCAAGCACCAGTAAATAGTTCGTCAATGTGTCGCTTCTGTCATTTTTCCGTCTGACTTCAGTCTCACAGAAGAAAATGGAGATAAGATGAAGAGCAAACACATAATCAATATTACAATCATCTGCAATCACGCCACTGAGCCCAGCTTGTCGAATGGAAAGGATGAGTGGTTCCATTATTGAATGGGAAGGCACAGCCAAGCTACACCAATAATAAACATCGGCAACACAGTCACTCACACAAACGTGCAAAAATGACACACACACACACACACACACAAAGCGCCAAAGCAGGAGGAAAAACTGAGGCGTGGTGGAAAAAGAAAAGATTCTATACATGCTACTCCAACTTTAAATAGCACAACTTTGGAGTGCAATAAGAATCCCTCAAAACAACTTCAAACCCTAGCTTCAAAACCTTTCGTCTGGTTTGAATACTTACTTTATAAACCCTGACTTGAAACCCTAATTTACAAGAGTAAAACTTGTTTGAAAATGTAAGTTGAAAGTTTATCTCTAATGAGTAGGAGTGTCATGATTCATTTGAGCAAAAATTCAATTTGTATCACGATTCATAGTTGCTGATTTGATTCAATGGAAAAATAGTGTCCATATATAGTCTGCATACCAGGCACATTAGGTAAAATGTACTAAATGGATTTTGTTTCTTATAAAGGAATTAGATCATATTAACTGTGGTCATTAAATAATTTCCTGATGTACTTGTAATGCAAAGCTTTACAACAATGATGTCATGATTTTACTAGTTCAACCTGTTTTTGATTAAAAAAGAACTGTTTAATTTGTGTTTGGAATTATGAGTAGGTCCTTGGTAAAATGTAAGCAGTCCTTGGGTGGACCCAAAAATTGAGAATCCCTGTTCTAGGTACAGAATGTCAGTGAAAAATAGAGTGATTGTAAAAGGAATCAAACCAGTGTTTCTTTGAAATACTACACAGACGCACCTCCATAAAAAGTCTGCTGTCCGTATTTCCAAGAAATCGTTTCCTAATACTGAGTCAATCGATTGATTACATTTTAAAATGTTTTTTTAAGGTGATATAGTTTTATCGGAAGGCTAACTTGCCGAGCACATATCAGTCCAGTCGGATAGTTGATAAATAAATCATGACAATGTACTGAATGAATCAGTACATCGCTCCTGATTAGAAACTCTAATAGGCGTTAGAAACCTTTGTATTTCTTTAAAAAACTAATTCTGGTTTTCAACTCCAATTTGAAACACTAACCCTGTTTTGAATCCCTGATTTAAAACCCTACCATGAAACCGTAATTTTATTTTTGATCATCTAATCCGTAACAATTACACTTGTTTTAAAACCTTACATTTAATCCTAACCCTTTTTTGATATCCTAATACAGGCTTCATACCTTCATTTGAAATCCTAAACCTGGTTTGAAACACTAAACCCAAACTTGAAACCCTTAATCTTGTATGATGCCGGATTTGAAACCCTAATCTTGTTATAAAACCCTAATTTAACATCATGAACCTGTATTAAACATACATTTGAACCCCTTACTGAAAGTTCCATAAAGTGGCATAATTTTCAAACACTATACTTGTTTGAAATGCTGACTAGAAAATCTTACCCTAATTTGAAAACCTAACACTTGTATGAAAAACCACCATGCATGAAACCCTAATTTGAAATCCTAATTTCAAATACTAATTTGAAAACCACACCCTTATTAGAAACCCCAATACTTCTTTGAATCCCTAACCATGATTTGAAATCCAAATTTGACAGCGTTATCCTGGTTTGAGACCCGAAAACTTGGTCTAACCCTAACCCTGGTCTAAACCCTTAATTTATAGCCTCAACATGAAACTCTCACCCAGGATTATAAACATTGTTTAAAACTATTTTTAGAAAAATACTTGAAATCCATATGTGATAACTATGCCAGATTTGAAACACAAATACTTGCTTGAAACTCAAATTTAAAACCGTCGTCCTTCGTCTGTGCAATACGAATTCCAACTTGAAGGATTATGATTATAATCAACAAGTCCCTTGCATCATCTCCAGTGGACACAAGTTATACTGTTGCAGGTTCCACAGCTCTAAACAGGGTTTCTGACCTTTAGGAGCTCAACCAATCTCATAAAAAGTTACTTTCACGGGTTAGTGTGAAAGTGCAGTTAAAATCTCCTGGGGTTAGTATCCCATTCCTGACGCTTGCAAATAAACTTATCGGGTGGCCTTACCTTGATTAAAACCACATTGACGGCGTTCTCACCCTTGGCACAGAGGCTGTATCTCCGCTTATAGCGTTCGTACATTGTCTCACTCTTCCAAAAAATAAAAATATATCCAGGGAGAGCGGAGTGAAAGAAAATCTAACGAGCCAAGCTTCACATCTGGACTCGGAGGCAGCCACTGCACCCTCCTCCTCCTCTTTTTTTTCCCTCCCAAAAACTCAAGTACAGCCTCTGGCTGACTTGGGCCCACCTCCTTCCTGGGCTCAGTGAATGTCCCCCTCTGTCTCCTTCAGTTGACAACAACACGAGTTCATATACAGTAGGACCGATGACATTTCAGCCATTGTACGCTCAGTTGACACAATAAGGCGAGTGGGAGAGGGTCAACGCCCTCTAGTGGGTGGGGGAAGAACCAGAGGGAAGCTCCTGGGGGGCGACTCCCAGATAGTGAGGAAAAGCAAGGTGAGCACATATGATGGCGTCTGTGTCACTGAATTTTCTCAATCAAGAAAACTAGAAGCCGAAGCCCTTGAGAGCCCTTCTATTATGTTACATGAGCTTCAGTTGCCATCTCTGAAAAAAAAAAAAAAAAAATTAAAAACACTGTTTCCATTAAAAATAAAAACAAAAATCTGCTAGTCTTACTAATCATCATCAACACGTGGAATGTACCTGTAATGGACCTTGTAACTTATTTTCAAGTTGAAAGAGGAAAAATGTCCAAGGAACAGTATTGCTTTTCATGACAATAATGAATAAAAAAGTAAATAGGCCAGTTGATGTCAAGGCTATGCGGTTCAGAATTATATAGGCTAAACCTATCGTGTAGAGGTGTAATGACTCCTTTTAGCAATGATTTGATTCATATCATGATTCATGGTTGTCAATTTGATTCAAGAATGATAGTGGTTCATTTAAAACAAAACCATGCAAAACAACTCATGGCTAGAAATCGATTCAGTACATTTTCAGCTAAAAAAATTATCCCTTGGCCAAGCACCAACCCTTGTATAAAACCCTAACCCAGATTTTTTACCAATTTTTTTAAGGCCTAAATTGAAACCCTTACCCAGGCATGAAACTTTATTTTGAAACCCTAACGTTTGCTTGACACTCTAATTTGAAACCCAAGCCCAGGCTTGAAACCCTAACCCTTGTTGAAAAACCTAAACAAGGCTTCAGACACAAACACTGGTATCCAAGCTGAATCTGAAACCATGACCCAATCTTGAAATTCTATTTTGAAACCCTAGTCCTTGTTTGGAACCTCAACTCGTACTTTAAATCTTCATTTGAAACCTGAACTTGAAACCCTAACCCGGACCTAACTTGTACAATTTGGAACTGGACTTCTGACAGTATGACCCTACAATTATTTCCTAAGAGAAAAATAGTTTCCCCATCCAAACAAATCTGTGGTCGACTAGTTCACATCCAGACCTTACAGGATCCACTATAATCATGGCATTAGGGACTAGAAATGGCATATTTCACTGTTTATTATCACTGGGTGGAGGGGGGACACGGCTGAGTGGCTGCCAAGCATTTGGAAGATTACTGGCGGCTATAGTCTGCGCTCTCTCAAGACTCATCCACATATCCTAGAGGGAAAAAAAAAAAAAAACTGGCTGCGCTTGATGATGTGTCACCAAAAAAAAGAAGGGGGGGAAGCAGAGGATTAACTTTACAACATTTCTTTTATTCTGAATCAATGCACGTCTTGGTCTAAAAGAACTGTGATCCGAGAAAATCTGACAAGAATTGCAATCAACGGAAGAAGGACAACAATGGGGGTGGCCAGTAGCCAATGCAGGTTTTTGTGTAAGTATAGTAGGGAGGGTAGTTGACAAGATGGAGACCACATCAGGTGGAACCATATTCGTCCCCGATGTGACTCCCCTGACCTCTGATCCTAGTGTCACTTATCTGCTAAATAAATGAGGTGTTTGGCACGCGCTAACTCAACAGTACTGCCAAGCACCAGGGGTTTGACAAGGTTGAGCTGGTGTCAATCACACATTTCATTTCAATACCACTCATGGCTTGTTGTGGATGAACAGTTAAAACGGCAGCCGGTAATTCTGGGGAGGGTGATTGCGATATTTTGAGAGCGCAAGATGGAGAGGAGGAGAGAGAGAGAGATAGTGGGAAAAAGATGAGATGAGCTCATCAAAGAGAAACAAGCGCAGGGGTCCCAGTAATTACATTTACCATATTGGTCAGTCATATTTGTAATCATTTGTTTTTACTTGTTTCTATGCTGGTCCATTAAATATTGTCTCACATGAACATGGTCCATGGTGCAAAACTGGTTATGACTGCTGCTCCAAAGAAATGTCCCATTTGAGGCCCCTTTGAGGAAGTCACCTAACCCCTTGGGTGTCAGAAAGCTGCTCAATAAATGGAATCCCAAATATTTTTTGTCTGCTTGCCTGGGGCAAGACTAGGTGCCCCAATCCATCATTATCCAACAAAGAAGCAATGTAAGGTGGAAACGATTAATGAATTATCCATCCATCCATTTTCTTAGCCGCTCATCCTCACAAGGGTCATGGGGGAGTGCTGGAGCCTGTCCCAGCTGTCAATGGGCTGGAGGCAGGGTAAACCCTGAACTGGTTGCCAGCCAATCACAGGGCACATGGAGACAGACAATAGTCACACTCACAATCACACCTAAGGGCAATTTAGAGTGTCCAATTACTGTTACATGTTTTTGGGATGTGGGAGGGAACCGGAGTGGCCGGAGAAAAACCCATGCAGGCACGGGGAGAACATGCAAACGCCACACAGGCGGGGCCGGGATTGTACCCGGGTTCTCAGAACTTTGAGGCCAACGCTTTACAACTGCTCCACCGTGCCGCCCCGATTAATAAATTCATGAGAAATTGTTCAATGTGACAAAAGCTGTTTTTGTGTGGTTGGTCTTTTTTACAAAAGGCCATGTTTGTAAAAACTAAGAAAAAAAAATGTCAACCACAAGGGTTAGTTATGCAGCCGCTTTTAAAAGAAAAGTATTATCAAATGTACAACCCGGAAGCAGCACGGCAGTTCAAAACGAGAGCTCAAACTATGTAGAAATGACTGTAATGGGCACATGAAGAAAAATAAATGGGCACACCCATGCAAAAAAATATAATGCTCGCTTTTTTTAATGTGCCATTATGCTTGTTTCTACGGAGTTTGAGCTCTTGTTGTTTTGATAGCGATCTCACGCTACAGAAGAGCTGCTACAAATCGTAACCAAACGGCGGACAAGAGGCTGGGGTATTAGCACTGTAGAGCTTAGCCTCAAAGCACTGACAATAATGAGGAATACAGGGAACAAAGACTCTTCGGATTAAAAAAAATGGCACAGAGAGATGCACCTAAGGTAGCTACAATGGATCTTTTTCATGATTCGTGATGAGTCAGATGCTTCTTTTGAAGGCTTGGCCTAGGATAGGTCGTGGATAAACTACACTAAGCACAAAATGTTTTATACACACAATTAATGCAAAAAAAAAATGTTTTTTCACAAAGTTTAAGTTAAACCGTGTTAAATAGTTTATTTAAGACTGTAATATGTGTTATCAACAGTATTGATAAAATGCATTGAGAATTTATTTTAGTTGGTTGAGGGATTCTGTTCTGACAATTACAGGGACCAAGACAAGCGTGTCCTGTGGGCCGTCCGAATATATATACATTACCGCTACATCAGCACATGCACAAAGATTATTACGAATGATTGTTGTTCAGACATTTTTTTGAAAAACAATCAAGTACAAAAAAAAACTAGCAAAATAGAAACACAGATAATTCCCAATATTTGGAGCATATGGATAGCAGCAAATTGGTCGTTTGCATTGTACATTGGAGAAGGGTTTTCCTGATTTTTTTAGGTCAACTTTGGGTGTGCGCTTTATATTTCAAGACACATGATACAAATGACGGTACCTTTCCTCAACCAGATTTATTGTAAATATCACACACCAACATGATGAGAAATAGTAATTCCTACAGAGTACCAAGACCCCAGGCCAGTAATTAAAAAAAATGAAATTGTGTGCTCTTCAAACTGACAAACTACCAGTTCAACCAAGTCTTTTCTTGTATGATACAACTCTCATCTAATGCAACACTAAAATATTCTCATGATTGGAGACCTGAGTGCAACTGTGTGTCAGAAGCCATACTAATGTCTGATGTTCTCTGTTCAATGGTGTGGTGGGACAGTTGGAGGTCTGATATCATTTGTTTTACATTTTGGTTTTCAGGACACAAGATTTAACCGACATCGCTGAGGCTTTTTTTTGTTTGTTTTTTAAATAAATTTCCCTCCATTGTATGGCTTTTTAACCCTTGCAATGTTCCAAGCCACTTGATATGATGAAAGCATTCGCCTCTAGATGCTGTATTTAAAAACAAAAAACAAAAATAACTGCCTGTGTTTTTCTGTGCGATTTTTCATAGTGACAACTTGTAACTGGACAGTTTAGTCCCTTTTGGAAACTCCAGGTCAATGTTAACATGGAGTGAGATGAAGTGAAGATTTGAAGCTGTGAAATGCAACAGACATCTGACACATTAGCCTGAGCGTGGCTGGCCCTTGCGTTCAACAACAAAAAATCTGAGGTCTCCTGCTCTGGTAAAAATATTGTGTTCATCCACATATTTTCGTTTGACTGCATTTTTCCCTGGCATTTTGAGAGTGAAATTGACAAATTATTTTCTCCAAAGATCACCATACGACTGGGAAACTTTAAGCTATTTTCATTCAATGCGAAAGCCAGCAAAATGCCCAATCAAGGACCTATCCCCTCCATCACAGAGCTCATTGCCAAGTCGGCAGCAAAAGAGACCACTCCCCGAACTGGAGCCCAGCTGTCCGGTAACTGGACGGATTTCTTCAGCCTACTCTCCCACCCGGTAACTGGGCGAGTTTCTCTAGCCTACTCTCCCACTTGCAGCTTAGCAGAAAAATGTAAAATCTTCTTTTGTCCCTTGCATGCAGCTGCATACATTAGTAATGGCAGCTCTGTAAATGTAGAAAATAAACAAACGACATGACGCTATAGACCTCAACCAATCAGCGTTTGTTAGCGCAGCCTGCCCCCTCAGGGCGGAGGATAGAAGAAAAATCATTGTAATCATCTTTGTCATGAACATGCATGCATGCATGCACACGAAAGTTGTTCCCTGAGTGACTATGATTTGGATCATTAGTAGGAAATCACTGGCAAATAAAGGACATCCCAGGCTGCCCAACTAAACCCCATGAACCTAGAACCTCTACCAAAAAAAAAAAAAACATAAAAAGAGATATAGTCTGATGTAGCCTGGCAAAGTGTAGATAAACCAATCAAATTTTAAAGGTGTTGAATTGGCAGAATGGCATTTCATCAGTCAGGCTGGAGGTGCATAAAACTAACAGCTGCCACACTTAATTGTCACAATGATTTTTATACTTGTTTATTTTATGTAGCAGTTTGATATCCTCACACTCATTTAAGTTTCATGAGATGCTATTGCGCGAAGCGATTTGCATATTTCAACATATCATGCTAGACTGGAATTCAATGTGTTGCTGCAGCAAGTTGTTCCTGTATAATAAATTACAACCAACATGGTTTTGATCCATAGATAGCATTATGACATAATGTGTAAGGGGGAAAAAAACAGCATGATTGTTGCATTGCGTCTTCACTGTGAGATCATGCAACTCAGGCAACACTCTAGCCCTCTACTGCAGTGTGTTCAGCCTCGGTTAATATGGCACATTTAACAGGAGCAAAATGCATGAAAGGAGTGAAGGATGAGGGAAGGCTGCCCTCTGTTGGCAAGTGCTGCTTACAAGGATGGAGAGGAAACATCAGGGTTTTGGGGAAAAATAAATAAAGAATGCCAATGTGAAACCGCAAGCCTGGAATATGCGGAAAGCCACTCATGCTTTCAGCTGCCTAGGAATCTGTCAGTCAGCAACATTTTGGGGAGAAGATGGCCTCCATGTGCTTGTGCATGTATAAACCAAAGAGGTAATTTTTCAAAGTTTAAACTCCGTGCAAAAGTTCACTTTAAAAACAGACAATATCAAACATGAATGCCTTAGTCAAAAGGAAAGAATAACCTGGGGGCTACAAATATGTCGCTTACACCTCAAAGTGCATGTAAGCAAATTTTGCCTCATTACTCTCGTCGGCTTTCACATGATTTACTCCAGACTTGCTAAGTGACATATATCGCTGCTTGTAGAACCATGCTTGCCAAAGACTAAATCACCAAAGTTCAGTGTGACGCAGCAGAAGAATACACTGCTGCTCGGCAGCAATTCTCTCTTCAGTGTGAGTTTTCTTTGTTTGGAGGTTGACAATTGAAGATATCATATTTTATAATATCATATATATAATCATATTTAGGATGGCAGAAAGAGAGGGCTGAGTATATAGTGAGCCCTCGTGCCTCATCATGTTTTTACCTTTCCTCAGCTACTGAATGAAAAACTCACCTATTCCCATTTTTGCTTGCTTTCTCTAACACCCCCGTGCCACAAGATGGCATCAAAGAATATAAACATAGGAAGGTGATACTTAGTATCAAAGTACTTTATATTGAGATTTACTTCAACTGAGAGACAAGTGTTGAATACTGAAGATGAGCAAAGTCTGGCCTGGGTTGTTAGTGAAAGTTATAGTCTTCACAGAAAGTGCATGCAAGTTTGCACTTCCAGTGCTCTTCAATATATATACTCTATATGTAATATTATATATAATACTCTTCAAGCCATTTATTTTTAAAGCTAATTCTGATTAAATAGCAATGCTTAGAGTTATTGTCGGCAAAATGTGTCTAAGCAATTAAAACTGAATCAAAATCCTTCTCTTTTATTTCACCCACAGCACAGAGAGGAAGGCCTGGGGGATTGTAAATTGAGGACAAACAAGGCAACACTAGATGAATTTTGTGTCATGATGATTGTAAGACCCTACAACAAATAATCCAAACGCAAGGTCACGGTAAACGTTTGGCTTCCAAGATATTGCCAACGGCCAATCAAAGCTATGGCTGCAAGGAGTACTCAAATGTTTCAAGTATTTCAAGTCGAAAAAATGCTTGGATTTTTCTTCTGCCTCAGGGATCCATTTATTGAACTCATTTACAGCTAAACATACCAGTTGTATACAATCGGGAAAATAAGTATTTGAACATCCTACGATTTTGCAAGTTCTCCGACTTTGAAGTCATGGAGGGAGTCTGAAATTTTAATCTTCGAAGCATGTCCACTGTGAGAGACATCATCTAAAAAAAAAAATCCAGAAATCACAACATATGTATGATCTTTTTTAAATTTATTTATTTGTATGATACTAAGGCCAAGGGACAAAATATAATTACAAGGAGTCCTCGGGTTACAACATCCTCGACCTACGACATTTCGACTTTACGGCGACCGTATCTCGTCTGCCATTTTGTCCACAGCACTAAACTAGTGTTTCTGCTTAGCTAATGCATATTGATTATCTGTGTTTGTGCGCCGGGAGTGTATTTGTCTTTTTCTCCCACCTTCTTCCACATTATGGCCCAAAAGAAGAAAGCTGGGTTTTTTTTAGCATTGCTGGTCCGGCCAAAATAAATGCAATTACCATGGAAACGAAACTTAAAATCATAAAAAGATTGGAGAAAGGAGTAAGACAGACAAACATCGGTAAAGACTTTAGCTTCAGTCGGTTGACCATGGTGATTATTTTAAAGGACAAAGCCCGTAAATTTAGCGCATGTGAATGGTTTCGCCCTAATGAAGGATACAGTGATCACAAGGCAAGGGTCTTCAATCATTGCCGAGATGGGAAGATTACTTACATTATGGATCGAGGATCAGAATCAACGTAAGCTTAATATCAGTCAAGTGTTCATCAAGGGAAAAGGCACGACGTATTTTCCTAACTTTGAAAGAGCAGAAAGGCAGGGACGCTGAGGAGGAATTTACCGCTAGCAATGGCTACCTGCACATGCTTCCATAGCAATAGCTAAGCACAGCCTCCATTCATTCTTCACCATCCACCTCTCACTGCAATGGTAAGTACAGCATCTTGTTTTTTTGTATTTTGATGCATTTATTTTTTTTTTATACGAAGTACCCACATACACCCATTTTCTGAGCCACTTATCCTCACGAGGTTTGCGTGAATGTTGAAATTTTGGTCAAGATTTTTGGCAGGAATCATGTTAGTTGACAGAAATTATTTGATTTTGAGTGTATCATGAAAATGACCTGGCGGGCTGAATGTGGCCCCTGGGTCTTGCATTGTTTATGATGCTAATTATCACTATGCATCAGCAATGATGATGATGATGATGATTATTACAACAACAATAACAAGCAGCCACAGCTCCACTGTGGGGTCTTACCATAGAAGAGTTGGTCTCATCTGTTTCTTCTGTGGCACAGGTGGTCCCGGTGTGTTCCAACATGATCACCTTCACCGCTACAGACAACAGACGCACACACACATGCACACGCACACAGATGTGGACACAAACACACACACACACACAGATATCAGGGGGTGGGTGTCATGACAAAGCAGAGGCATGCAGGAATCAATAACAAGGGAGACATTTTTATCCTGGCTCCTTACCGGTAAACATACAGAGCCGCATGCAGAGACACACACAAACTGGAGTAAGAGTTGCCTGGAGTGATAACTTGCTTTGACCTACGTCTTAATTTTCTGCAGAGGATGTTTTTCATGTGATCCCCAAAGCTTTTTTTTTTTTTTTCAGGGCTCAAGACTACCAAAATTAACGGACATGAGACCTTTTTTTTTTCCAGTGTGCACTAGTAAACACTTCATCAGGTGACACTTGCACGAGTGCCTGTTTCAGTGCTCCCTTTCATACAGTCGCCCTATATAAGATATGTTGGTAGAAAGTCGCCATCTTTTTCACTGCTTTAGTCAATCTTCACCTGCTTGATTGTAATAAAGAAAGATCACGGTGAAGAGATAGCACATTCTCATTATTATGAATGGCTGTGCGTATGGCCATTCAGCGTTAATTCGTGCAAAACGTTCCAAAAAGCTGCGACGGGTGCAACAAAAGACGGAAAATTCAGGAATGTTAAACAGAGCACCTGATTCATACCTGTCAACTCGTACGGTTTAGCCGTAGTCCATACGGATTTTGTGGTGAATCTTACTTATACGGCACATGGTACATCGCAAATCATACGGATTCTGAAAATTTCCGTTTGCTTTTGCCCAGAACGGCACTAGTCAACTCTATTATGGGGAAAACCCAAACCCGGGGAATTCCAAAAGTAGCCTGCATCAAAGACTTTTGTCGCAGCAGCCATGATCTTTAGCCCAGCGGCAGAAGTTGATGAATGAAGAAAATGAGAGAGAAGGTAGCGTTGAAGAGGCCAGTGTGAAGGACCAGGAAGTGCCAATGATTAGTAAGGGGGGAGTCAGAAAGCCACTACAAAGGATGAAAAATGGAAAGGCAGTTGGTCCTGATGACATACCGGTAGAGGTATGGAAGCAATTTGGAGAGATGGCTGTGGAGTTTTTGACCAACTTATTCAACAGAATATTAGCTGAGGTAAGGATGCCTGAAGAATGGAGGAAAAGTGTTCTAGTTCCCATTTTTAAGAACAAAGGGGATGTTCAGAGCTGTGGGAACTATAGAGGAATAAAGTTGATGAGCCACACAATGAAGTTATGGGAAAGAGTAGTGGAGGCTAGACTCAGGACAGAAGTAAGTATCTGCGAGCAACAGTATGGTTTCATGCCTAGAAAGAGTACCACAGATGCATTATTTGCCTTGAGGATGCTCGTGGAAAAGTACAGAGAAGGTCAGAAGGAGCTACATTGTGTCTTTGTGGATCTAGAGAAAGCCTATGACAGAGTACCAAGAGAGGAACTGTGGTACTGCATGCGTAAGTCTGGTGTGGCAGAGAAGTATGTTAAAATAGTACAGGACATGTATGATGGCAGCAGAACAATGGTGAGGTGTGCCTTAGGTGTGACAGAAGAATTTAAGGTGGAGGTGGGACTCCATCAGGGATCAGCTCTGAGCCCCTTCCTGTTTGCAGTGGTAATGGATAGGCTGACAGATGAGGTTAGACTGGAATCCCCTTGGACCATGATGTTCGCAGATGATATTGTGATATGCAGCGAAACCAGGGAGCATGCAGAGGAACAATTAGAAAGATGGAGACATGCACTGGAAAGGAGAGGAATGAAGATTAGCCGAAGTAAAACAGAATATATGTGCGTGAATGAGAAAAGTGGAGGGGGAAGAGTGAGGCTACAGGGAGAAGAGATAGCGAGGGTGGAGGACTTAAAATATTTAGGGTCAACAATCCAGAGCAATGGTGAGTGTGGTAAGGAAGTGAAGAAACAGGTCCAAGCAGGTTGGAACAGCTGGCAGAAGGTGTCTGGTGTGTTATGTGACAGAAGAGTCTCTGCTAGGATGAAGGGCAAAGTTTAGAAAACAGTGGTGAGGCCGGCCATGATGTACGGATTAGAGACGGTGGCACTGAAGAAACAACAGGAAGCGGAACTGGAGGTAGCAGAAATGAAGATGTTGAGGTTCAGGTTGGATAGGATTAGAAATGAGCTCATTAGAGGGACAGCCAAAGTTGGATGTTTTGGAGACAAGATTCAAGAGAGCAAACTTTGATGGTTTGGACATGTTCAGAGGCGACAGAGTGAGTATATTGGTGGAAGGGTGCCGAGAATGGACCTGCCAGGCAAAAAAGCAAGAGAAAGACCAAAGAGAAGGTTTATGGATGTGGTGAGGGAAGACAGGAGGGCAGTTGGGGTTAGAGAAGAAGAAGCAGAAAATAGGCCAAGATGGAAAAAGATAACACGCTGTGGCGACCCCTAACGGGACAAGCCGAAAGGAAAAGAAGAAGAAGAAATGTTGATTTAGATTAGCAAAATACTTTCATTTCTGGTAATTTTCCAGTAAATCCTTGGCCCGGATCGAGCACCACCGAGCTGAACCGAATGGCTGGCAACCAGTTCAGGGTGTACCCAAGCTCCTGCCTGTTGACAGCTGGGATAGGCTCCAGCAATCCCCACGACCCTCGTGAGGAAAAAGCGGCAAAGAAAATTGATGGATGGCTATTATAAGCATTTGTGTGTAAAAATTTTTGGAGACGTTTTACAAAAGTTATTCTGATCTTTTAGATGTCATTAGGATTGCATGTCAGGCCGGGTACAATGTGCTATTGTGAATCATGGCTCAGGGATCGGAGATTCCCAATCTTTGTGACAGTTAAAATTTAACATCTCTGGTCTAAGCAGGGTTCCTACACATTTGAGATTTGTCTGAATTTTGTCCAGACCCTAATTTCCTGAGTTCTTGGTAAACAATTAAATACATTTGAGTAAATTGTTTGTGTATTTTTAGCCAAACAACATAATTCCCTCAATCATTTTCAAAATTTTTCAGTAAACAAGAGAAAAAAAAAACCTAACAGTCCATTTACTTCAAAGTTAACTTTCAGGTCCATAACCTGGATGATTGAGAATCAACACATACATAAAGAAAAGCACAGCACTCCAGCGATCCTTGTGAGGATAAGCAGCTTGGAAAATGGACGGATGGATAGTTTTTAACAGACACATTGGTATTTTTTATTAATATTGTGACAGTAGGTCAAATATGACTTGGGCTACAATCACACTGCATGGAATGATGCCTAATTAGTGTTCTTTTTTTGTTAAATCCATTTTTTTTTATGTAATCCTCGACATTTCATAAACAGATCTGCCATCTTCTCTGAATGAAACAAGTCTATGACATCATAAGCATACATGCAAAACGGGACATCTCGTTGTGCACGCGCACAAAAATGCGGCACCGTGTTAATGGACCCAAATAATTAAATTTAAATAATATAAATTATAATTTAAATTTAAATATTTTTTGGAACTAGAGCCAGCCACCACATTCTTATATTTATCAGTTATAAAATATCTTCTTTTAGATACTCACTGTTTCCAGTTCCTTTGTCCGTCGTTGCATTAGTGTGTTTTTTCGAATTGTCACATTTGTCACCTTTTGATGACTTACAGGTCAGATGAGAGCAATTTGCTAATCCATATTGTCCTAAAATTGGATATAAATCTGATTTATAGCCACATGAACAAGATCTTGGTCAGATTTGAAAAAAATCTGAATTGTACTGTTCACATTGGCATGAAAAATCAGGTGTATGTAAGGCCGGGTACAATGTGCTATTAAAACATTAACATTGTTAAACAAAAACATTAAAATTGACATGCAGTATGAACACAGCCTGAGGCAAATAAACTATTAGCCTAATAATATTTACATGACAATGTTGATGCAAAAGCTCGGGGTGGCAACACCATGCTCAGTTGGTGTTGGTTGACTCAACGGTGGCATACATTTTTTTTGGGTCATCTTGCAAAACATCAACGATGAAGTGTTCAGTTTATATCCGTCCATTTTTGTGCCAGACATTTTAATCACTTAATTGTAGTTTTGAGTTTTCTCCACGTTGTTTTTTTCCTGCTCATCTGCAAGTTCATTTAAATTTTATTTTAACTCAAGACATTCGTAAGGTGTACATTAAAAGCTGCTCATGTACATGAATTATAGAATTTTCAGGGCCAATCAGAATCAAGTATTCACCAAGTCCATGGTACAATTCTTTGTGCTTTTACAGACATTGTAGCTGCGCTTCTAATGGTGTTTTTGTTTTTTGTCTTACAAAATAGAACTGTTGCAACAGTCTTGGAGACATTAATAATGATCCATACAATTGTTTCCATTTTCCATACTTTTCCAGAACAGGAAATTGCCAAAATCAAATTACAAAGTTTTCCATACTTGCGAAGGAACAGTGTCCAAAGAACAAGTCGTAATATAAAATTGTGTACTATATTGTTCTTTGTATGGCTCCTTCAAATCGGTTTGTCCCTTCCATTACCATAAGCTTAGATGTGAATGAATATAACACATACCTTTACCAAGGTCGACTTTGGGATTTCCATCTTCCACCGTCCCTGCTAAAGCATCTCTGCCTAGAGACAGATCACTCTCAGATGCTTCCAAAGCACCTGACTCATTGGGTGCCTCAGGAAGCTCCTCCGAATGGAAGTTGGGCTCCAAACCAGTGGCAGTTTCCTCCGAAATGGCAGTGGGTTCCACTGATGTCTGCAAACATATGTCGCTTTGGTTTTGCGTAACACCATCTTGTTCCTCCACAATGAATTGCTCAGTCGACCGGTGCTCTTCGAAGGGGTTACTTTCCTCGACGGGGTGGAATATGTCTATTGTGCAACTTCCGACCGACTGGAAACTGATGTCATCGTCGCTCAAAAAGCCGTGGGTTAGGCCCGAATCTGGATCAACGTCGGATATGACTTTCGGTGAGCACTCTGATTTCTCTTGTGTTTCCTCTCCAGATGGTACAGCAATGTCAGCATCCTCCATCAAATTTAACTCAGAAAAAGTCTCCCGACAAACAGTGTGCTGACAAGGGTCTTGTTGCCACTCTGACATATACTCCCGACTAGCTGTTTCCTGATTTTGTTCTGGGCTGTTTACATCTGGCAGAGGGTCTCCCTCTCCTGGAGGTGGAACATCCGATTCTAGGCTTACATCACTTCCACCCAGAGGTGGGAGGTCTTTGTGCACTAAAGCCTCGTTCTGGGCTTTCTCCTCGGTTAAAGAGGGTACGTCACAAAGCTCCAGGGTATGAGTCAATGCTTTGCCATTCTGGTAAGACTCCTGGACTGGAGTG